>NC_136516.1:76894953-77032453 GCF_053919585.1 Euprymna scolopes | reverse complement strand
TTTTGTATTTTTCTTTTGTTTTGTTTGTAAAACGCTCTTATTCATTGGCGACAGACTGACTGTTCGAGAGATAGTGCTTGTTTCCACCTCAGTCATGACGTCATTCTTCAGTCATCAGACACACTTTTACGTTGGCTGCGGCCAATCACTCAGGTGTATTACTTACACACGCATAATATTCACTTTATGAACATATTGACTTGTGATTACTATTCACTTCACCGAAACACATGGTTGCACTTTGAACATTTTCATGGTTGAAAGTAACCGTTCTATTCTTATTAAGTGTATAAAAATGTTTTCTCATAAAATTTCGTTTTTGTTTTTTCTCAATTTTTGCATTTACAAATTTCCGTTGTTGTTACCTGTTGACCCTGCTGTTCTTTCAGTGTCTCGTGTCTAGGCATGCACGTTTGAATACGGTCTTCATTTTTATTCTTTCGCTAAAATATAACTTTCATACCTCAATTCATATTGTTGGTGTGATTTTTTGCCTATACGCAAGAATCTATCGTCATCCCAAAATGACCGCTATCAAGGCCAGGAGTCCCGCCACAAATATACTAATATTGGCTAAGGTATCCATCAATACGTAAAAGGTCGCTCATTTTAATGATACCACTCTCGTCTTCGTAGCTCTTCAACGTTTCAGATTTTAGTTAAAAATAGGAGGCCTTACCTTTGGACCGACTCTTGTATAAATATTTTTTGGAATAAGACTTCTTTTTTCGTAC
Source organism: Euprymna scolopes (assembly GCF_053919585.1). Classification (NCBI taxonomy): domain Eukaryota; kingdom Metazoa; phylum Mollusca; class Cephalopoda; order Sepiida; family Sepiolidae; genus Euprymna; species Euprymna scolopes. The sequence continues at coordinate 77,031,719 of NC_136516.1, read as the reverse complement.
ACACTGCACATTCTATTGTAAATTTCATATGGTTTGAATTTCTAAGCCATCAAAGATTTGATGGCAGACATCTGTTCAAGCCGGAAGCACTTTATTTGATTTGCCGCCATTTTTAATAGCTTCAAATCAAAGTATATTTTCTGCAAGATCAAAATATTTTTTCGTCTTTAAACTATAATGAGTTAAGATTTATGAAAAACAATTCTGAAAAAAAAAATTTCTTCCGCTTTCTTTATTTTTGTTAATTTTTTTTTTTTTTTTTTAATAACGAGGTTTCTTCGAATTTTTATCCTCAGCCCCAAAAATCAACACAGATTAGATGTTTTCTGTAATGACCTGGTCTCTGTTGATTGCGATGTAATGTTAGTTCTGTGCAGTTCTAGGAAGTCCACTCTCCTAGGCATTGCTTTCTCTCTTTGAAAAGGGGTTAGTTGATTGTTAATTGCCTAAGGCGCCCTTACCGAGAATGGCTCCCCAGGCACTCTTTGCAGGTCAGAATGCCCTTCCTCGGGAGCGCTGACTTTTGAATCCCACATATATATATATATATATATATGTATATATATATATATATATATATATATATATATATATGATTGTGTGTGTCTATATGTGTCTACGTGCTTATATTTTCATTAACACTTATTAATATCTATATTTATGTAATTGCGTGTGTAAGAGTAGATGCATGTGTATGTATGTATGTGTATGTATGTACATCTACTTCTTACTTAAGACCTTATCTCCACATATCCGTATATAAGTGGGCGTGTGTGTATATATATGTGTATATGTGCCTGTATATTTTTGTGAGCGTACATATATATATGAGTTTTGTATATGTGTGTGTATGTCTACTTATGAACCCATGTATGTCTGCATTTAATTTGTTTATATATATATATATGTGCGTGTACGTATGTGTCTGTATGTGGTTGCCTAGAACTGTACATATGTATGTATGTATATGTATATATGCGAATGTGCGCGCGCGTTAACCTATGTAATATAAAATAAACCCATTATAAACGGCAAGGAACAAGCCGACGTGCAACTACGAACCTTTAAACAAACCGAACCTCGTACGTGTCAAAAAAAATGACAACTACACTAACCCGTTTTCTCTCTCTTTCTTTCCCTCTCGCTCTACCTCTCTTTCCCTCCTGTTCTCCCTCTCTCTCTCCCTCTCCCATCTATTTAATATACCTTGCTGAAAAACCAAAAGCCAGTTAAAATTTAAACCCAAAATATTGAAACTTCCCGCCTTCCTCTCCTTATTCCCTCAATTTTCTCTTTATCATCCTCTCTCCACCTCCCCCCTCACTATATTCATATATCTCCACCCACGCCTACCTGAATCTGCTACCCCCCCACACACACAATACAATTGAATGTATCTTTAATCTTCAAAACTGAAATATTGTCAACACCCGCATCTCCCCTTTTCTTTCTTTCTTTTTTTTTTCTTAAAAAAAACTTTTTTACAATAACTAACAATCACTTCTGCGAGACCTGACGAAGCTGTTGGATCGTAAACATGGTCAAACATCTGAAACATATGGTCGTTCAAAAAAAGTTCAGTTTATTTACTACTAGTAGGGAGACCCGATCTTGTCCAGGATTGAATGAGGATCAACATATGTTCCACCTTCCCATACTTTTATCATCAAGATAAAATCGCCCATTTTTTAATCAAATCGGTTGATTGCCTGATCTAATTAGGAAACATCCCCCCTCCCGGCAGTGTATCTGGAGAAAGCTTCACATACCTCCCCACAGTGACTTAGTTCACTGTACATTGTAGTCTACATTACACTGTAGTGAATCTACTGTTGATTTTATAAAATTTTGCAAATAATTGTTTCACGTAAAGTTTAAAATACAAAAGTTAAGTGTCGTGTTTACTTTTGCTATAAACAGTAAAATTAATTTCGACTGCGCCCCTGTCGTATCAAAGAACCAACTGTTGATTTCATAAAATTATTTTTACATAATCACTTGGATTAAAGTTAAACGTACAAAAGTCAAGTATCATGGTTCATTTGTGCTCTGAAAAGAACCATTCATTTCGAACGCGCCCCTGTTGTATAAAAGAATCTACTGCTGATTTTTATAGGCTAGGCCTTTCTGCTTGTGCAGCGATAAAACTTCTCAAATGCATTTGTGGTATTAGGTTGTATAAAAGTGTTAACTTTGCTCAAAATGGGACTTCCTTCTTTAATCGGATTTTTTCGATTATCCATTTTTCATACTTATTAGAAATGTTCCGATACAAAACGTACGTAAGAACACTCCCAGACACATCAAGTACCTTCATGTGAAATTAAAAAAAAAATGTCCCAGCCGTTTCTGAGTCGATAAAGAACAAACTAGCACACACAGTTCCTTAATAGACAGATATAAAACAATAAAACACACACACGCACAAACAAACATATACACACACACACACACACACACACACACACACATACACACACACACACACCTAATAAAACCCTACCAAATCACAAGCCTAACTGATTATTTCCTCAGAAAATTCAGAATCTAACATACACACACCTGAACGCGCACACACACACACATATGCACACATTCTATATATATTATTTACAGAAAGTTTAGAGCTAGATATAGGTAGCTAAAACGGTCCCCTATTATCAAGTTTGTAACCGACGGTATCGATGACTTACCTAAACATTCTGTAAATACAAATATAAATAATATGGTCTGATTTTCAGAATTTTCCCTTATAATAGAGCACTTTGCTGGAGTCCTTTTTCCTCCCAGAAAGATAAGGAAGTTTATATATAAATATATATATATATATATATATATATATATATATATATATATATATATATATATATATATAATCAAACTTGTTCTTATTTGGATTTCTCTTTGAAAATCCGACAGGATAACTTTATATATTAGATTCTGACAGTTCTGAGGCAATAATCAATTGGGCTTGTGATGTTTGTAGGGTTTTATCAGGTATAGATTATTCTAGTCAATTCTGGCGAGAGGGAACAAACAGATAATGCTATGTTTTTAATGATGGTTTTTAAAATATTACTGATTGCATGCCACCAATTTGACTGCGAAGAATCTGCTTATGAAATGAGGCTGCGTCAATTCTATTAATGAAGACTAGCTAAAAATTGCTGCAGTCAAAATGTTTAATAATTTTAAAATAATGGAACAATAAAAATAACCCAAAATCAAGTTCAGGAAAAAAAAAAAACCATAGGAACAGATGGCGATTTCGTAATCACAAAATTAAACGATGTGAATTATAAAGAGATAAAATTAGTAACGTCCTGCGATATTGGCAATTCGAAAATCGATAAATAAAAATGGTACAAAAGCCTCGTTTTTTTATACAATATTTCTCAACTTTTGGGCTACACAGATGCACATGTATAACTATATATTATCACTAAGATAACGAGAAACAATTAATGATGGAACGAAAGTTAAAATTCCAAACTTATCCTTCAGATAACATTCATGTATGTGAAGACTTTAATATTCACAATATGGAATGGTTAACCCACTCAAACAAGACCGATGATGAGAGGGAGGTTCTGTCACGATTTCTCCATTGCTTATGACCTCACTCAAATTGTTCACGAACCCACCCGTGTGCCCGAGACTGATGGCCAGTATGCAAGTCTCCTAGACCTTTTTCTCACAACTTACCCTGAACTATGTTCAGCTTCCGGTCTGTTTCGACTAGTATCTTCCGACCACTCTGTTATATCAGTTAAGATAAAAATGAAATGTAATAAGTCCTCAGACGTACCTCTCCACCGTACAGTATATCGATACTCTATGGCTGACTGGGATAGCTTCTGTACATTTATATCAGATCTACCTCTGCATTCCATGTTTAAAAAGGATGTGTCCTCTATAGTATCAGACCAGACGGAATGGTTAATTGTAGGTATAGACCGGTTTATACCCTCAAAAAAGTTCCAGCAAAAACCTAACAGCCAGCCGTGGTTCTCTCCAGAATGTGCTGCTGCTGTTGCGCACAGAAATCACTTTTTCCATTGCTTCCAATGTAATACATGTACTGAGACTAAAGCCGCTTTCAGAACTGCCAGCAACCACTGTAAAATAGTAATAAAGAATGCGAAAAAGTTGTATGCTCAGTCCGTCAAGTTCAAAGTAGCTGAGTAGCAGCTAAGTTCCCACCAGTTTTGACAAATAGCAAACAGAATCCTGAACAGAAGCGTGTGCTCTATCCCAACCATCATCAATGAACCTGAGGTAATCTCGTCAGCATCAGACAAAGCCAAACTCTTTGCCAAGAACTTTGCAGCTAATTCTACCCTATGCAGTCAAGGCCGCCAACTCCCAATATTTCCTCCTGTATCAGAAATCACGCTATGCAACATACAAATATCTGTACTTGATGTTGCCAAGCTAATCAAAAACTTGGATGCCAGTAAAGCAACTGGCCCTGACGGCATTCCAATTATAGTGCTCAAAAGCTTCAACCAGAACTAGCGCCCATACTTACAAAGCTGTTTAAGTGTTGTCTTAAGGAGAATTACTTCCTATCACCCTGGAGAATTGAAACAAAAATGTAGTAGGCAAAAAAAAATAAATAAATAAATGTTCTGTCAGCAACAGTACAACTTCAAAATAGTCAATATCGCCCACCTCCAGAAGAGAGAGAATTCCTGTCCGTGATAACCGTGGTAAAAGAAGACACACTCCAATCGCCAGAAACACCCACACACACAGTTTGCAGGACACTGCCGACTCGTCTCTAGCCTCCTGCTTTTATAGTGGCCGGGAATTATCCATTTGCATAATCACATGAGACAGAAACGTGATTTTCCAAGAGTTGCATGGGGTAAATGCTAATAAAAACCCCCGGACGCCATCTTGGAATTCTCTTTTTCCCCCCAACTGGTGACACAACAGACATACCCGAGGTAAGCTCTTTTTCCCCTCATTTTAGTTATTGCTGCTTCTGCTACACTCCCCCCTGATCTCATGATCACAAATGGGGCAGGGGGGCAGTCGTCTCTGTCTGGTACTTCTCCGAAGAACCGGAGGCAGCACTTCCTCCCTGCCATCCTCCTCATCGCCATTATTGCCACCAGTCTGCTCCATAGGCGGTGTTTCACAATCAGGGCAGGGGGGCAGTATTCGTTTCTGTCGGGTACTCCTTCGTAGAGGCAAGATGGGTGGTCCTTCCTCCGCTTCTTCAGTATGTACATTATATGGCTCAAAATCCTCTTCGTCGTCCTACATCATACTCTCTGTCTTTTCAGAAGACATCATACTGTCTGAGTATCCCTCTTCCTCCGATGTAACAACATAATGGCGAGGGCACAAATCCTTCACGTGACGAGGCACACCGTCCACCAAAATTGACTGAGGGCTGATCACCTTGGTCACCTCACCCTTGCCGAACCTCGTGGTACATCGATTTTGCGGTCTTCTGACCCATACGCGATCTCCAACCTGGTAAAAGCTGTTCTTGGGACCTGGGGACGCAGTTGCGAGATTGGTCTCCTTTACTCGAACTTCGTATTGATAAATCCTATTGGCAGGCGCAGTGGAGGGAGATGTGTCGTCTCTTGGTGTGATGTTATACCAGTAGACAGCCTCCTGTATGGGACAACACATTCTAGCCGCTATTCGTTTCACTGTACGATGACATCGCTCCGCTATGCCATTCCCGGCTGGAGCGTATGCACAGCGGAATCGCAAGTGAACTCCCCATTTACATGCAAATGCTTGGAACATATTGCTGCAGAAAGCTGTGTCATTGTCTAAAAGGAGTTCATGCGGCGCGCCACGCTCGAGGAACACTGCCTCCAACTGATGAATCACGCTTGCCGAGTCCTGCCTTGCCAATTTCCTCCAAATGGAGAAACGCGATGGACCACAGTCTGTTAAAGTTAAAAAATGGAAGGTGCCATAATGCGTGATATCCATTCCAATTCTCTGCCAATTCTCGTTAACTTCCAGCTTTCCCTTTTCCCACCTGACTGGCGCTGGGTCAATGGACTGACATTCCTCGCATTTCTGTATGACCGTTCTGACAGTTGCTTTTGTCGTGGTTGGACATCTTCTCCTGACAAAGTAGGTAGTGCGTCGCACCCCCGGATGTCCACTATCTTTGTGAATAGCCATGATTTGACTCTCATCCAGCTCGTCTGTGTGGACCGCGCCTATCACTGGGTCAAGACCGTTTTTCTTTTTCATTGCCTCAAACCACCGCTGTGGCACTCGTGTCAGTCGGTCAGCAATGTTTCGTGCTGATGGAACCAGCGTCACATCCACTGTCAGCCCGTACTCTTTCACGAGCTCCGTAAGAGTGCTTAATCGCCTCCTAATAAGCATCTCGCTTGCTGCTTTGGTGCGTACTCGCGCCTTTCCAGTTAGCGTGTCCGAGACCCAATGGTATACGCAAACAGAATCTGTCTTTATGTGTAGCACCTTGCTCTGCCACTGGAGAGCCAAATTGATGCCTTTCAATACGGCATCCAGTTCAGCCAAGTTGATATGTTGAGAGTCATCTTCAGGTCGCAGCCAACATGCATCTTCCAGCACAGTTTCACACATCTCCAAGGCTGCCCCAATTGCTAGGGAGCTAGCATCGACCCATACATTCAGCTCTTTGCCGTCCACACACCAATTTCCCTGTGCCGGATCGTTCTGCTGTGCAGATTTTAAGGTTTCGAACATCATACGATGTAGTACGGCGTCCCTTGCTTCATCATCCCAGCCCTTCGTTACCGAACTTACTCTCCTTCTGAGTATTCCGCAAGCCACACGAAGCCAACCGCACACCGAAAAGTGCCCGACAAGTCGACCACACAGGGAAAAGATTGTTCGTCGCGTAACAATACTGGGAGCCTCCGGAATTGCATTTCCTCGCTTCCACCGCAGTTCATTGCGTTCCATCCTGACTGCCAATCCCAGCACCCATGCACCGTCCTTCAACTGCTCCGGGTTCTTGCACTCCAACCCGAACTGCGCGAGGTGTTCTCTCACACGGGTCGCGGGCACCACGTCTTCATTGACAAAAATGTCATCAATGTAAGCAGATGCTGCGCGGCTTATAACTTCTTCCTGAGATAGTACTTCGCTGACAATTGCTTTGGGTCAGACAGTATTTTTTCCCATCGATTTCCACAGTCTGGTATGGCCACAGTGTCTCATGGACCCGGATTTGTAGGTATGCTCTTCTGAGGTCCAGTAGAGACACGTTAGCACCTTTTTGTCTCCACTCACGCAGCTTAGCCGCACAAACATCTGCGTTGGCCGTAAATGCGTCTACGTAATGATTTAGCTCCCGGTAGTCCATTACCGGGCGCACTTTGGCTTTGTTCTGCTGTATCACAGCCATCAGGGGAATTAGACCTTTGGGGGGTCCCAATTTATCCTCTGGGTATGGCACGAGCCAACCATTATCTATCCAGGTGTGGAGCTCCTGCGTGTATTCTTCACGAATTTCTGCTGGCACTGGGTACTCTGACACTCGATTATGCAGCCTTTCAGGGGGGTGGTCCACAGACCATTTCCACGATGCGGTCCACGTTCGGTTTTGATGGTCAAAGGTAGCAGTGAAATCTGGTTCATCGATAGAAATGGCTGCGCATTTAATACTTTTCCTGGCGCCCAGCCGCACTGATCCTGTAGGCTTGACAACGACACCTCCTAGAGCTTTTATGGCGTCGATCCCTAGAAGCAAGTCAAATCCCAGTGGCTTGCCATGCACCACCAACACATTGACTCTCGCAGACACACCTTCATCAGTGAATACAGAGACCGTTCCAACACCGCAGCACGCATGGGACATTCCACCAATTGTGTTGACATTTACGTTTGTTTTTCTCCAAGACCGGCACCGGTCTGCATGTAAAATTGTCCTGGAGCATCCTGTATCAATAAGCGCCAAACATCGCGTCCCGTCAACATGGATGCTTATCACCGGGAGCGTCGTGTTCACATCTTGGTTGGGAAGGAGACTGGCGCTTATGCGTCCTCCCCTTGCTCGTTTCCCGAGCAGTTCTGAGCCCAGTGTCCACTCTCACCGCAACGGTAACACCGTGTTCCACGTTTTCGACAGTCCCTTGCAAGGTGGCCTTTAACATTGCATTTGAAACAGGTCACGTTAACAGGATTATTCTGGGCCCTGTTGTTGGGTGAGCGTGTGGCCGCAACCACATCCTGATTTTGTTCGCCAGTCGTCATCAAAATTCTCGCTCTCGACATTAGCTCCCCCATGGTCAGGGCTTTGATGTTCGGCACCTGTTGAAGAGGAATTGAGATGGTGTCAGGGAATCCAGTGACAAAAATTAATTTTGTGAGTCTCTCTGAGCTTTCTCCTGTGAATCCGGCCAATCCAACCAACTGCCTGATTTTGTTGGCGTACACATCCACACGTTCACCAGCCCATCTAACCATAGTTATTTTTCTATATGCTGCAAACGCGTCATCAGTAAATGCCTCCTTTAATCGAGCCTCAATCTGGTCTATTTTCTTTTGATCGTCCTCCTCCATTTCCATGTAGAGGGCCAGTGCATCGCCTTCCAGGTATAAAGGTAGCAGACTCGCTACGTCATCCACCTGCTGAAGTTGTGCGACAAGTCTCACTTTTTTCAGCCACGCTACAACGTCTCCCTCGCCAGAGAACGGCTTGATAATATCACTGCTTATCCGCACCTTCGCCATATTCGGGCCAAAATAGCTTGAAACAAAAATGTAGTAGGCAAAAAAAAAATAAATAAATAAATGTTCTGTCAGCAACAGTACAACTTCAAAATAGTCAATATCGCCCACCTCCAGAAGAGAGGGAATTCCTGTCCGTGATATCCGTGGTAAAAGAAGACACACTCCAATCACCAGAAACACCCACACACACAGTTTGCAGGACACTGCCGATTCGTCTCTAGCCTCCTGCTTTTATAGTGGCCGGGAATTATCCATTTGCATAATCACATGAGACAGAAACGTGATTTTCCGAGAGTTGCATGGGGTAAATGCTAATAAAAACCCCCGGACGCCATCTTGGAATTCTCTTTTTCCCCCCAACTGGTGACACAACAGACATACCCGAGGTAAGCTCTTTTTCCCCTCATTTTAGTTATTGCTTCTTCTGCTACAAGAATCTAATCAGTATGCCCTGTATTTAAGAATTCAGGTGATCGATCATCCCCCTCTCAGTACAGGCCAATAAGTCTTCTGTGCGTCATGTGTAAGTGCTGGAATCCGTGTTAAATAGAGAAGTAGTCAACTATTTCAGCAAAAATTAACTTAGTAACACACAATATAGTTTCCGTTCTGCTATATCTACAGCAGATGTGCTTACAGTTATATCTCATAGGATTAGCGAATCTCTTGACAGAGGCTTCCCTTCTAGGGCAATTGCTCTTGACATAGCAAAGGCCTTTGATAGAGTATGGCATAAAGGTTAACTTCACAAGATCTTCAGCTACGGTATAGCTGAGAATGTCTTCTCAATTATTAAATCATTTCTCTCTGATAGTTTCATAAGAGTAGTAGTTGATGGGCAGAAATCAGAAGCTCACAGCATTAATGCTGGACTCACTCAGGGGTCAATCCTGGGCCCAACTCTTCCTGATCTATATTAATGATCTTCCGAATCACATCCTTACATTATTTGTAGACATTTAAGCTGATGACACTACCATCTATGGTAGCACATCAAAGACCATAAACGGCTATGTTCTCTCTAGTTCTCTCTTCTGATTTTGAGTATGTGGTACTATAGTGAAAGTGGTAGCTGGTTACTTTTAATGCATCTAAAACCAAACTTCTATCTTTACATCATCAACGCTCTGATCCCCATCTGGCATCAATTGAAATGAATGGCTGTTGTCTTTGGGGAGGCTTCATGTTTTCACAAGCTTCTGGGCTTGACCTTTACTCCCAATCTGAAATCTACATCAAATACGTTAGCAAGTTCGCTGGAAAAATAGTGGGATCCTTCTATCGATCCAGTAAATATCTCACTGCTGATGCAATTCTCTATCTATATAAGAGCCAGGTACGTACAAGGATGGAGTACTGTTGCCACATCTGGGCAGGAGCAGCTAGAAAGGACTTATCCTGCTTTGACAGTTCAAAATAGACTTAATAAACTAATAGAGGATGCCCTTTTCTCTTCTCTGCAACTTCTTTCCCACAGAAGAGACGTTGCGACCCTGTCTCTTCTTTATCGCTATTTTCATGGCAAGTGCTCGTCTGAGCTCCAATCTATGATCTCCCCCACTCGCCAAACTTTCACGAGAAACACTCTTCTAGCTGAAAACACTATCAATAATTTCCTCCACTCTATCTGTGCCCTAAACGTGCCGAATTCACATTACTAACAATTACTATATTGTCCAATTGACTACTGTACACTCTTTAACCCTTATCCTCGAGTGGCCTCTGGGCCTTGATAAGTGGTGATGCCTATGTAAAAAAAACATATTGCTAAACTCAGCAACACATGTATGTACATAACATATATGTACACAGCAAATATGCAAACTAAGGAATATATATATATATAAAAGTGAACGTGTCTGTGTGTATTTCCCTACGCAATAACTCTGTCTATTTTTAGTCTACAGACTTGAAATTTGATATACAGGGTACTGAGATTTGGGAAAATCGATGTGATCAGGTTTCGGCCAGAAATTTCGCGTTTAAGGGGTCAAAGTTCAACGATTTGACCTTTGAGAACTCTACCTACCAAACTCCTCCGACAATTTTGGGTCTACACACTTGAAACTTAAGATATAGGTCTCTTGGACATGGATCTAATTTAATAACTTGGTTTCAGACTCAAATAATAAATGTTAAAGGGTCATAATAGAGGTAAAAGTTTAAAAAAATTACCGCTTTTTCTTTTCTTTTTTTTTTTTTTTTGCTCAACATACACTTCCAAACACCCGGGCAACGTCGGGCTGAAATGCTAGTATTATATATATATATATATATATATATATATATATATGTAAGTGAACAGTTCTGAGTGTGTGCCTGTGTACATTTTCCTACGCAATGACTCTGTCGATTTTCAGTCTACAGTCTCGAAATTTGACATACAGATTATTGAGATTTGGGACAATCTTTGTAATCTGTTTTCGGCCAGAAATTTGGCTGTTAAGAGGTCAAAGTTCAAGGACTTGACCTTTGAGAACTCTACAAAACTCCTCCGCCAATTTTGGGTCTGAATACTTGGGATTTTAGATATAGGTTCCTTGACATGGATCTAACTTAATAACTGGATTTGAGTCCAAAACAATAAATGTTAAGGGCTATAATAGGGTTCAAAGATAAAAAAATTTACCTTTTTTTTTTTTTGCTCAACATACACTTCCAAACACCCGGGCAACGCCGGGCTGAAATGCTAGTATATATATATATATACTAGTCGGTCTCAAAATATTCCTAAATATATTTTAATTAATGCAAATTTCGTATTGCAGCTTGCATTCACAAATATCCGTGGGCTTCTCATAGGAACATATATCTAAAGTAATGGCAGAAACACTAGAGGATGACCTCCAATCAGTAGTGGAATGGGGACAAAAATGGATGGTCACGTTCAATGCCACCAAGACTAAACTGGTTTCATTCAATAATTACAAGAAACCTTCTCTACCACCTATACCAATGGCCAACAACTCTTTATCTGAGAGTACATCTTTCAAGCTCCTTGGCCTAATGTTCATAGGAAACATGAGTTGGAACAATTACATCGAGGGCATTGCCAGGGTGGCTGCAAGGAAGGTGGGCTCTCTCTACCGTGCTAGAAAACTACTAACACCCGAAAGTATCCTGTACCTCTATAAGACAACCATTCGCCCATGTATGGAGTATTGCTGTCATATTTGGGTTGGTGCATCGGCTACTAGTCTCTCGCTCCTTGACAAGGATAGGCCCTAAACTGGCATCTAAGCTTCAGCCTCTGTCCCATCGACGAAACGTTGTATCCCTCTGCCTGTTCTACAAGTATTTTAATGGTGAATGCTCTGATGAACTGCAAGCACCTGTGCCCCCAGAGACTGTTCAGCACATTGACAGATAAAATCATTTATATTTTATGCGTTCACATGAATTTTATAAGGAGATATAATATTGTATATATATCAATTTTCAGTATTTACTTCAACAGTGCTCAATACATAAGTCGAGGTAGGTATAAATTATGAAAATATATATTGCAATTAAGCTACACATAATTTTCAAAGTTCCATCCTTGTAAGAACTCGTCAGGATAAAATGCGTGACATTGATGGTATCGGATATTTTTATAAACATTAGTATTAAGTTTAGCTTACTAACCAGTCAGATTTATTGTTATTCCCGCCCATGCCTTAAAGTTTTCATTAGTCACAATTTTAGAGCTTTTCTGCAATAATTATTTACATTTATATTTAATTAATAACAGTAATTTACATTAATCAATTGTTAAATCAATTCAAATTATTAAAGTCATTGTTGTAGAGGACTAGGATACATAAATCTTAATCCCGTTACAAAAGAAAATAATGAAACGAATGGAATTAAGGAAACAAAATCTCAATTGCTGGATAAGATAAACGTGTCGTTTATTTACTGTTGAAAAATGAATGTTTTAGGTATAACACGTGTTCATGTCCGCGTTCGGGTGTAACCATCGTTTGTTGCGGGACTGGTAGTATAGAAGGAAAAAGGAAATGTGTGTTCATCTCACGTTCGGGTCACTATCGTTTGTTCGCGCGTGGGAAGAGAAGTGAGTCAATGTAGTGGAAAATGGGAATGATAGTCCAGCGTGTAGACAAAAAAAAGGATAGAGGGTTGACATCAGTTAAACTGCGCGCCATCTTAGCAGTCAGCTACACGAAGGTATTCTCAGGGACAAGTTGTATCTATAGAGAGAGAAAGAGTGAGAATGTCAATCCATTTCATGGAGAGAGAAAGCGTATAAAGTGTACGCACGGTCTGTTGGCTTTTTGCCCCACATACAGTAGAAGGTGACGTGACGTGTGGGGGCGCGCGCCTCCCGAAAGGGAGGCGGCTAGTTCGTCGAACCTCTCAGCTCGAGAGCTGGTCCGAAAAGGAAGAAGCTGCTTATGTTTGTGTGCGCGTATGTATATGACAAGTAATATAGCTTGAGATGTGAACGCGTGTTTTTGTGTGAGACTAGAAAAGGCTCGCGCATTGTTTTCTCGCTTACTGATGACTTCAAATTCGTAGCTGCAACGGGAAACTATTAGATATACTTATCACATTAATTATTCAATTAATTCATTCAGTTCATATTTAAGGAGAATGATTTATTCGGCTTGATCGTCCAGAATGTTGCAAAGTCAACGAGGTGATATAAAAAGAAATTGAGAAAAGCGATATTTATTTCAACATCACTTATTTAAATCGCCTGAAAAGATCATCGTGTAACACAGTGTTTTAAATTTGAACATTTTAGAAAACCGAATAATTCTTTACATTATTTTATTAAATGAAAAAATTTTTTTTCAATTTATTTCTTTTGAGACTTCCGGTGACATTCACCATAATTATGGAAGAATTTGTAATTTTGATTTTTTTTTTTTTTCTCATTCTGTTGGTGATGTTAAGTACGGGAGTTTTGGCTATTAGAAGAGAAAAGGTGTATCTCTGACTGCGTTGACGATTGTATTAAAGCCAATTCTATTTCAATTTTCGCGCCAACCACGCAACACACATCAAATTCGACTTTAATACAATCATCAACGAGAAAAGACGTACAATTTTTCTCTTCGATGGGGCCACCATCCCGGATCACTAACAAAATAAATAAAAAGAAAAAAAAGAAAAAAATTTACCAATTCTTGCATGATTAGGGTGGATAATAATTTTAAATTATTTTTATTTAATAAATTATACAGCACTAGCTATGGGGGGGGGCTTTTCCCTGGCATAAAATACGCTTAAACATGATATTTTAATTTGTCCAGATTTCGTATATATTATTATATAGTTGTGATTTCAAGTTTCAAATTTTCTGACGAACTGCGAGCACTTGTACTCCCTTAACATAAATACCCCCGACAAACCCAACAAGCAGCTAAATCCCACCCCTACACAGTAAAGATCCCTAGATGTAAGAAAGCCTTCTACTCCAGTAGTTTCTTCTTCAGAACTGCTAGACTTCCAGGATTCTGTTTTCCCTAACTATACTGACATGCAGAAGTGCAAGTGTAATGTGAACAGTCATCTTACTATGTCCCCGATAGTAGCCCCCTACATCAAAGATGGAATTTAAAAAAAAAAAGAACCACAGCAAATACAGACAAATCTCAAATCTAATGGTCTCTCAGTTTTCCAAAATTCAACTGCCGCTTTCCATTTGAGTCCTGTCTCCCTCAGCTGATCAGCACATATGCTAATTAGTTGCAACTACGAAAGTCTACATCTGGTGGATGGGAAATCCCGATATGCAAGGCGTTGTATTCTCTTCTCAGCAAGTGTAGTAATCATAAATAAAGACTTATTTTCTCATACAGAGAACTGTCCCTGTTAGGTGATTTGGTTATACACTTATCTTGCATGGCGCATGGACTTTTTTTTTTTTTTTGCTCTCTGAAGGACTACTTCAGCCTTTTTGGAAACATGTTCTCTGTCAGTAAAAGAGAATACTGACAGCAACCAGGAAAGACTCCTCTCTCTCTTTCTCTCTCTCTCTCTCTCTCTGCCCACGGAACTCAAGCATCGACTATCTTCACCCGAAGAGAACTGCTGGCAATCATTCGACAGCTAGGAGAACATTTCATACTTCTTTTCTTCACTTGAACACTGTCAAACTTTCTCCCACCTATACTAAACGGTGCATGTTTTTCTTCTTTTTTTTTTTTTTTTAGTATGCAATCACCGCTTATCAAGGCCGAAAGGCTACTCGAGGATAAGGTATTAGGTGAGACAACACCGTGATGATCAATGATGGTGAAAATTGTGTGGAATTTGATTAAGGAGACGGTTCAACCAGAACTTGTTTGACGCCTCTGGATTTTTGAGATGAGGATTGGTTATTTGTATTATTATTCATCGGACTACTGTTCTCATCTTGAGTGTGATTTTCACAATGTTTCGGTCGATGTTACCTCCGACCTTCTTCAGGTGTATCTTGTCGAATTTGGGAATTTGGCCGGAATTTTGAGCAGAACCTTTTATTTACGTCACGGGGTTAACATGCTCTTGTTCCATCAGCCATGACTGGTTAGAGGTCCTAAGTAATTCGCAAATGTAAATTTTCGGTCGCCAACTTGTTTACGTTTGACTTTAAATCCATTAGGTTATAGTCAGCTGGCAATTGAATAAATCCTTTCATTATTATAAAAAAAAACAGCTTTTCTTTTTAATACTATGAATTTCATCATATATTACTAATACAGTGGCCCCATTTACATATGAGATTAATTTGTTCTCGGATGGAGCTCGCATCTAGAATTTCTCGTATCTCGAACAAATTTCCTTATAAGAGATAACTGAAAACCAATTTATCCGTTCCCGGCTCCCAAAATCATCCAAGTAAACTCTAATCTATAATATAAATCTTACCTGTCTGTTTAAATTATGTATGTATGTATTTTTACCTAAAACTTTCGACAGACGCGACGAATTTTCGCGAGATCGGTATCATTTTGAAACTTGACGTCTCGGATGACAAATATCGAAAAATTGACCAAAAACATTAATTCCTTCACCCTCAACAGGGCAGTTTTCTACAAGGAAATGTCGATGTTTTAGGAGTCATCGGTTGGATTGAATTTTCCTAATTTTAACGTTCCGAACTTCCGGTCGCGTCATGGAATAGCGGTAAGACGTTAGGTTTTCTTTCACTTTCTTTTCCGCCTTCGCGTCAGGAGTTCGAACCTGCCTGCCTACTATTACTTTTTTTTGCTCAACACACACCTCCAAACACCCGGACAACGCCGGGCACCCAGACTAGTTAACAATGAAACACATCTTCCTGGTTATTAAAAAAAATAACATTCAAATAGTAATTAAACATAACAATACAGTATTAACATAAATAAGATGGTATTAAGGAAATAAAATTCAAGTTTATTATGAGCACTTACTGGGTTTCAATATTGTACAGATCGTCAATGATGACCGATCGTACTGCTTAACGAGATCACTCACACAAACACTACGCTCATGTTTGCCTATTATCTCTTGCTTTATTTCGATCGACACATCCTCTTTTTTCTCGGAGGAACCTTTCCATTTCCTTTTTTCAAACTCATGGTTAGGGTCACAAAAGGAGATGCAATGTGATAAAAGCAACGCAACACAAGAGCGCGGGATCAGATCTGCATGGCGGGAAACACGTGATAACTGTGACGTGATGATATTGGGCGATCTCAACCACTCGGCCTCCTCGCGGCACTCTCGTAACTTGGATTTTCTCTCATATGTAGGCCAAGAAAAACATCTCGTATCTCGAATTTCTCGTAAATAGAGTAGCTCGTATGTAGAGAGGTCACTGTATATACAAGTGTTACTCATTTGCATATGCTTTATCCCTCTTTATTGATAAAATTTTAATTAAATGCTAGAATAAAGCGTCCGCTAATCTATATAATATTCTACTTATTCCTTCCTTAGGCTACATAATAATACGTTAAGGCGAGTTCATTTCCGTTATCACTTTCCATACCCTCTTTTTAAATGGAATCATCCGAGATCCGATGATGCAATGCAAATAAGTAATTTTTTTAAATCACGTTCACCCCGATCAAGACACATCGCCGCTTAGACGTAAGGGACTACTATTTATGACCATGTTTATGGGAACTGGGTAAGATGTTGGTTTTCGTTGTATTTAAATCTTCTGCATCTCAGGAAAGCAAGTAGAGGGGAAAAGAATTAAAAAATTTAGTTGTCCGAGGGATAAAAACTGCTAGAGTAGAAGTACAGTGAAGGGGCATGATTTTGTTGATAAACGAGTTTATTGAGGATATCTACGTCGAGGGAACAAGTGCAAGTGTTCTATCACCCAAAGAGGGAGGTACAGCATATTTTCTAAGGATTCTGCCATTTGTGTACATTCGTTTTTCCATCGTGCTTGTTAAAGAGCATTGAATCATCGGCAAATATACCGATCTCAGACGCAAATGCATTCTCTCAACCAGGTCACATTTAAAAAATTTCATCCGGTGCGCTATTATGTCGAAAGTGAAACTAACTAAAATACACTGTCCTAGGACTAAAGTGTAGTATTTGTTCGATCTAAAGGTAGGGCACTAATATCGTGGTGTATGTGTTTGTGCTGGACATGGGTAGAATGGAAATACGTAACAAATTCTTTCAAGAGCATTGAAGATGCATCCACATAAGCAGATATATTCTGAATCCGCGTGAACCTGAATAGTTTAATATGTTGCAATTTGAACAAAGGTTTTGCAATAATATTGTAAGGTTTCTGTTTGCGCCGGACGCCCATTATTTTTTAAGCAAGACAGCAATCTAAAACAGATGAAGAGTACACCTGTGGTATTTCCACGTATACATCTTGAATCGGTAAATTTTCGACACATTTTTGATTGACGCTAGTAGACGTGTATTCTTGGTGCCGTTGGCATTTGATATGACGAAGTATTTACAGCGAATCCTTAAACTATCAAATTGAAAACGTGTGTCGGTTTATAATACTTAAAGTAAAAAAAAATCATTGAATAGAAAGAAAAACGAAATTTTGTCTAAACCTGTGTGTGTGTATTTGCTTTTCTTTTATCGGTTGCTTTTCAAAATGGCTGCGAGTAAAACATTTATTTGTTTCGCATTTTTATGCGGCTGTAAAAACTTGAAAGTGAATGATGTCAAATAAAGATTATACTCATCAAACAGAAAAGAAAACAAAACGTTTAGTTTATTGTAATGTGTTTCCGGTCTGTCGTCTCCCCCCTTTTGCAACCGATGCGTCCCCTTCTCTCTTTCTATCTGTACGTAACCATCTTTTTCTTATGTATAATCTCCCTAGGCACACGGATTTCCCACTCTTCTCTTTAACGACCCTTTCTCCTATTTTAAAACTCTTCCTCCCCCATTCTGTACCAATTCTGATCCTTCACTCTCTGTTACGAACCCCACTCCTCTCTCTCTCTCTCTCTCTCCATTTTCTTTAACGAATCTCTCTTATCATCTCTGTAAGGTTCTCTCATCCCTCCCCCCTCCTCTGTAACACCTCTTTCCTTTTATTCACCTCTGTAAGGAACTACTCTCTTTCTCTCTTCCTCTCATTATCTCTTATTTCCTCTCCTTTCCGATCCTCTCATCTTTCTCCCATCATTTCTTTCTTTTATCCTCTCATCTTTTTCTCTCATCTCTACCATCGCATTCATCTCTCTCCCTCATATATCTCTTTCCATCTCTCACCTCTATCCTCCCTCTCTCCTCTCTTTCCTCCCTCTCTCATCTCTTTCCTCCCTCTCTCATCTCTTTCCTCCCCCTCTCTCATCTCTTTCCTCCCCCTCTCTCATCTCTTTCCTCCCCCTCTCTCATCTCTTTCCTCCCCCTCTCTCATCTCTTTCCTCCCCCTCTCTCATCCCTCTCCTCCATCTCTCTCATCCCTCTCCTCCATCTCTCTCATCCCTCTCCTCCATCTCTCATCCCTCTCATCCCTCTCCTCCATCTCTCATCCCTCTCCTCCCTCTCTCATCCCTCTCTCATCTCTCTCTCATCCCTCTCTCATCTCTCTCTCATCCCTCTCTCATCTCTCTCATCTCTCTCCTCCCTCTCTCATCTCTCTCCTCCCTCTCTCATCTCTCTCCTCCATCTCTCATCTCTCTCCTCCATCTCTCATCTCTCTCCTCCATCTCATCTTTCCCTGATGTTCAGGTTAAAATCAAAATATATTATCTATTCTGTCGTTTGTTAAAGGATAGAAATCGCGCTTGACTGGAACAATTTTTATTTTAGTAAACCTTATGTCTAGAATCGTTTTTCTAATTTTTGTAAAAATCCATTACATGATGTCAATGCTAGACAATGTCTAAAATTTAAGACTTAAACTAAAGTGGTCTTCAGAAGAAATTGAAAATCAGGAATCTTTTACTTAATTGGTGTCTAATTACAACCTGGTTATCTTATGCCCCCCCCTCCTAGAAAACCCTTAAAATCCTCCAAAGAAACTTAAGTTTGGAGAATATATATAGATCGATGTTTAATAACTATTGTTAGATTTTCCCAAAAATCAGATAGACGAATTTTCCTGAAAGGATGGCATCCCGCCCTTTGCCACACCATTACGCCTGGCAACCATGTTCCAGGATTCATAATGGTCGATTAATGAGATTAGGAGTGAATCCTGAACATTCAATTATATAAGCATATAAACATACCCACCTTTATACATACTAGCAAATATAGGCTCCGTCCGTTTGCATATTTTTGCTAAGGTAGGAGGAGAATATCATGATGAATGAACTATATACATTAACCTTCTTCTCCAAAGAAGGAGGTAAACACCGAGAGGATATCATGACTAGGGCTATGACAACAGCATATTATTTTCATTGTTTTTAGTCTCGAGTATATATCCGACACAGTTAGACACAATTAATCAACCGAGAACCACATCACTCTACATAAAAACGTAAGATATCAATGGATATATACCTGAGAATCAAAACAAGGAAAAGAATATGCTGTTGTCATAGCCCTAATCATAACAGAATAACACTACCTCACGCATACCTAAAGAAGTTAATGCCTGGGAGGAATTATCATAAAAATTGGAAATATGCTACACTATCAGCCAAAGAGGGAGATGCATCAAATACCAAACAACCTGTATAGAAATATTCTTTCTCATCAGGAAAACAATTAGGAAATTTTCTTTTCAAAATAATAGCCCAAAGAATATCTTATCTCTACTATTATATAAAAGGACCTTCGTTCGTTTCCTATGGAGTCGAAAACGGCTGGGCCGATATTTATGAAATTTAATACGAAGGAACTATTGTGCCTGGCGGTTTTCTCTGGTTTTGTATCGCAATGTCTTTGATCATCAAAATAATCCGATAAAAGAAGGAACAGGCGATTTTGACCAAAGTTAACACCTTACACAGCCTAACATCACAAGCGGATTTGAGAAGTTTTATTACCGCACAAGCCAAAAGTTTCGACATATAAAATCAACAGTAGGTTCTTTGATGTGACAGGGGCGCGTTTGAAATTAATGTTTCTGTTTAGAGCATAAGTGGAGAATGATACTTAATTTTTTGCATTTTAAACTTCAATTCAAGCCATTATATATAATTTTTTTAAAATAAAATCAAGAGTAGGTTCTCTACAGTGAAATGTTGGCAACAATTGTGAAATAAGTCATAGCGAGATGCATGTGAGCTTCCTCCAGGTGCACCGCGATGGGTCCCCAACTAGAGCAGGCAATCAATCGATTTGATTGAAAAATGGACGATATCACCGATTTCGATGACAATAAAAATAGGGGGGGTTGAAACATTCGTTGATCATCATCAAATCCCGGGCAACGTCAGGTAACCATGCTAGTATAACCTAAAAGGAACATGGCAATCATCTAAAAAAACAAAAAAAAATCATTCACACATTATGTATAGTCAAATTCGACGCTCTATGTAAAAATTTTCACGAAAAAAAAATGTTTTGACTTCGTATTACCTTATAATGATGAAAGGTTGTAAAACAGATATAATATTATCGATCAATTGACGATCTACCCCCATTAACTTTTAGACCAGATAAGTTGTTCCTCATTAATAAATAAAAAGACGCCATTAATATTCCACCAGTAAAATACCACATCGTGTCACATTTGGACTCCATCTTCACGAACATATGGTAGACGCATCTTAGTGTTGAGAAATAATTAGAAAATCAACAACGGCAAAACATTTTTACTGCCTGGATAATTTGATTCGAAAATTTGAGATTGACTTTGTCGGGGCTAAAATGCTTGTACTGTCGACTTGTAAAATTCTTCTGTCACAAGGTAAATTTTCTGTGGAATTTTGTCGGGCCTAAATGAGTTGATTCACCCCTCCCCCTCCGAAAAATAAACGATAATTAGCGATTAATGCAAACGACCTTTCTCTTTTATTGGCTGGAGTTATTAGGTGATCAATTTCAATTAGTCGCAAACTGTCACTCTTGTAATTATATCGGAATCTTTGCTTGCTCTTTGAATTTCTGAATGATTTCTTTTACAAGAATGTCCACAAATTTTAGATAATGTTGCATTACCAAATCAAACAAATGTTCTGTTTTGAGTTTATATATCTTTGTCTATGTATGCCTAGTGTGTGTAAGATATACGTGTTTCTGTAAGCGATGCTTGTGTATCGTCTAACGGTTAGAATATAAAGACAGTTACTTTTATTTAAAATAGTTTTTTTTGTTAATGATAGCTGACAATACTTCCAACGATAATCATTGTATATCAGATCGTCCCGCTACAACCACCACCAAATATTTCCCTTAGTCTTTATCTGTGTCTAAAACTAAACGAAAATTTCATGAGCAAAGTTTCTTTCCTAGATTTGCCCGTCTGTGGAACACAATACCACGGGGCTGCTTTATAGCAGACTATAACATGGTCGTTTTAAAGTCTAACGTGAACAAATTCTTGTTGAGCTGTCTTCCTCAATGAACAAACTCTACCCAAGTTCCACCATTACCGATAATCAATTTGTTGTCTCCCTGGCCAACTAACATTCATGAACTTTTATCCTCGAAGGACTGGCCTTCAGACCTTGATTATCAGTGACACCCTCAATAAAAAAAAATAGAGAGAGAGAGAGAGAGAGAGAGAGAGAGAAGAAGAAGAAAAGAAAAAGAGAAATAGTCAGATTGCTTCATCGCCAGGTTTGAATCTTCCAACAGGAACTCCCTACACTGCTGATTGCCGAAAGGATGAAAAACTAGTGTCTGTAGGTATTAAAAAATAATTAGAGTAATAATAATAATAATTATATATATATATATATATATATAATAGTAGTAAGTTATAAAAATATGTGGCAATTAAGCTACACAGAATATTCTGCGTTTCATCCATGCTAGGATTCATCAGGCTTATGCATTATGTTTATATATATATATATAAATATAAAATGAAAATTGCAATTGAATTTACCAAAATGATCCAAGATGGTAAAATTAAAGTAAATTATAAATATTAAAGAATTAATATTTATAAAATTATCTCAGCCAGATATAAAAGCTCGATAAAACCAAATAGGAAATAGAGCTTATAATATGAGCAAACAGTTAATAAAATATGTTAAAAAACACTTTGAAATGAGTTTAAATATGTTTTTAACTCATTTCAAAGTGTATTTTATATATATATATATATATATATAAATATATATATATATATATATATATATATATATATATAATAAAAGTTACAATTAAATTTACCAAAATGATCCAAGATGGTAAAATTAAAATATATTATAATGTGTTTCCTTTTCAGATTAAATGTGTTTTAACTCATTTCAAAGTGTTTTTAACATATCTTATTAACTGTTTGCTCATATATATATATATATATATATATATATATATATATTAGAGAGAGAGAACACAAATTCAGAAGAGTAAATTATACTTTACATGAATTTATTGTTCAACAGGATACTCAAATAAGATATATTGCAATTTCCTTAATCCACGAAGTTTCAAAGAAATGCGTTCTTCTCATCAGAAGAAAGATATTAGCAAATGAATATTATGAATTTGCTGGTATTTGTATTACTTGAAACATCATTACATGAAAAATAGTCATAGATAAAAAAAAATATTTTTAGTTCAAAGAAATCATAAAATAGGAAAAAAAATTATTTATAATATATATATATATATATATATATATATATATAGTAATTTATAAAATATATATGGCGATTAAGCTACACTGAATATTCGGCGTTTCATCCACTATAGGATTCGTCAGGCTTATATTTTATAAATTACTAACTAGCTCTACCTATGTATTGAGCACTTTAGAAGTAAATACTTTAAGTTTACGCATAAATCTATACTTTCATATATTAATTTTATGTGAGTAAACGAAGTAGTTATATATATATATATATATATATATATATATAATTAAATAAAATATGAAAAATAAATCTAGCATGGTCGTTTTCAAGTCCAATGTAATGTAAAATTCTTACGGAACTGTCCTCTAAAATAAATTCTGACCCATTTCCATCATCACTAGGGCTATGACAAGAGAATTTTTTTTTTTTCATTATTTTGACTCTCGAGTATATATTAGATAATATCTTGTTTTTAGATAGTAATGTCGTTCTCGATTGATTAACTGTGTCAGATATATACTCGAGAGTCAAAACACTGATAAGAATATTCTTGTTATAGCCCTAACCATCACTGTGTTGTCTCGCTGATCACTTGACACTCCTAATACTTATCCTCTAGTGGTTTTGTGGCCTTCATAAACGACCTCTTCCTCCGTATAAAAAAACGAAGCCCTTGTACCAGATTTGGCAAGATCAAGCACGGTGTACCGATGTAGAACAGCTATATATTTGTTTAGCTAGTAATCGAAATGATGACCCACTTTGTATCGGTGATGTCCGATATTATTTCAGGTGATCATTGCGCTCATGTTATTCGTTAGATGAGGTCCTTGTGCCATACTTGGTATGGCCGAGCAGTACCTGCTTCAGGGGAAATGAAATTGATCTGCGCATGTGTGCTTAGGAAGTGCGAGATTCGGGCGTGCACAGCGTGAAGAAGGAAATGCATCATCATTTCCTCATCTTGGCAGCTGAGTAAAAAAAATGCGCGGATGTGCAATGTTCATACATGGAAACGGGTATCGCAACATATTTACAGTATTGGCCAAGATGGCGACTGCAAAACAATATTCTCCAGCAGCGTTTAGTGTTATGCCTACCGTCTTCCCATATCTCTCATTTTCTATGGCTCTCTATCTTTATCTGTATGTATTACAATATTTCTATATATAATCTCTTTATCTTCCCTTCTTTCTCATTCATATATATATATATATATATATATATATATATATAATTAGTTTTTCTTTGGGGGGGGAGAAGAAATCCAGAAGAGTGCTCAATTATAGGGAAAATCCGAAAACAAGAGCGTATTTATATATTGCTTATAGAAAGTTTTTAAAGGAGACAAGTCATTTGTACCGTCGGTTTCAAACCCGGTAATAGGACCGTTTTAGATACCTATATCAAGCTCTCTTCAGATGAGTATTGGCTGAAGAGAGCTTGATATAGGTATCTAAAACGGTCCTATTATCGGGTTTGAAACCGACGGTACAAATGACTTGTCTCCTTTAAAAACTTTCTATAAGCAATATATAAATATATATATATATAAGCTATTATTTTTAAATAAATATTAACAATTTTATATTTATGGACACTGGTTTTTAATGATTGCTCAATCAGCAGTACAGTAATGATAATTACTGTTGGTCAGGAGATTCGAAACCAGTCCACAAAGCCACTCTTGACTTTCCGACCAATGTCTTTCTTCCAGGCCAACGACAACTAACACGTGAATAGAAAATTATGTGCCTGTGAACGACATATGTGTGTGTGTGTGTGTGTGTATGTATAATGGAAATTGCTCCAGACAAACCATGAAGCCAATTTATTTTTGGAAATAATATATATTAAAATATATATTTTTTTAAATTGTTGTTGTGGATTTTGAGTCACCTGTTCTTCTGATTTATCGTGATCAGAAAGAAATGACAGAAAGGAGTTGTTGAAAATGTTTGTTATTTTTTTAATTCTATTTTCAATATAAAAATAAACACCAATTAACTCGAGGAAGCAAAGCAAAATTTATTAAAAAAAAAAAAATGATACCGAGATATAATTCCTCAAAAAAAAAAATACAAAAAAATAAAAATGAATATATTCAAAAATTTTAAAATGCAATAGATTCCAAAATTTAAAAAAAAAAATGATTCCGAGATAGAATTCCTCAAAAAGTATATAAATAAAAATACAAAAAATAAAAATAAATATATTCAAAAATTTTAAAATGCAATAGATTCCAAAATTAAAAAAAAAAAAATGATTCCGATTAAAAAAAAATGTTTTGGTAGGTAAGTATGAGGATCGAACCCGACCCGTTGAGGCATAGTTGTAAATTAAAGTGTAAAAAACAAAAGAGTGCGACGGTTTTAACCATTGGACCACCGCAAGATGCTAACGGAAACACGTTTGAATTTATTTAATTATTTGGATTTGGCAGGTGCACGTTTTAATTATTTTTATTTTCCTACGATGTTATAGGAAAAAGACTAACCCACATGCAGCGAGCAACAAATGTTGAATATTTATCTTCCCGAAGTCGAACAAATTAAATAGACAGGCGAGCTTCATTGTTAACTCTGAGATATTACGATTTATATGTGATATAAAAAGTTTTAAAAAGTTGTTAGGCGACCGACCGCTTCTCTGAAAAAAGTCTTTTGTAGACATACAGAAAAAGCGAACACACATACAAACATACATACATTTTCGCTTTTATATATAGATTACCTGTCAACTCTCATTATGCACCGTTCATGATTTCCACTCAATTGAACACACACGACTGTTTACTACATTTGGCATTTATAGGTGTTAATTTTTCCTTAATTCTTGTAGCAATTGTCTAGTGGCCCTGAACCAACGGCCTAGCAAATGGAGTCAAAGCTGACTTTGTAGCTGTTTGAATTTTCAGACCAGTAGGAATTGTCACTTTCTGCACTGATGACTGCGAAAGCAAGAAACAGTGTCTATGTGCATACAAAATAATTATTTATAAATATATTGTCTATCTACTATTATATAAAAGGATCTTTGTGTGTGCACGTAAGTTCGCTCCCTATAGGCTCTGAAACAGTTAGGCTGGTTTTAATGAAATTTCACACAAATGTACTTCTGGCAGTGTTCTCAGATAGGTTTTGTATCAGAATGTCTTCAATAAGTATCGATAATCGATAATCAAAATCAATAAGTATCGATAATCGATAATCAAAATAATTCCATGAAAGAAGGAGCAGTCGATTTTGACTAAAGTTAACACCTTACACAGCCTAACATCACAAGTGCATTTGAGAAGTTTTATTACCAGACAAGCTGAAAGACCCGACATATAAAATCAAGGTTCTTTGATATGACAGGGGCGCATTTGTAAATGAATGTTTCAGTTTAAAACACAATTGAATGATATTTTGCATTTGAAACTTAAATTCAAGCCATTATCACCACACAAGCAGTAAGGCTAGGCATATAAAATCAACATTAGGTTCTTTGATATGGCAGGGGCGCGTTCGACAAATGTTTCTGTTTAGAATTGAAGTATGATACTTGACTTTTTCATTTTAAACTTTAATGCAAGCCATTATATATAAAAATAATTTAATAAAATAAACAATAGGTCCTCTACAGTGCAATGTAGACTGCAATGTATTGTGGATTAAATAACTGCAGGTAGACATATGAAGCTTCCTCCCAGTGCACTGCGATGGGTCCCCAACTAGAGCAGCCAATCAATCGATTTATTTGAAAATTGGGCAATTTCACCAATTTCGATGACAATAAAAATATGGGAGTGTGAAACATTCATTTATCATCATTCAATTTCGGGCAACGTCGGGTTTCCTTGCTTGTATAAGTTTGGAATAAAAACTTATTCTCTGACGTTTGTAAAAAAAATGAATATAATTAGTCAAATCGAAATTTATGATAATTTATTACGACTTCTATATTTGTTGTTGTGGAACAACTGTTTTCATGAAAGAGTTATATGGCTTTGTCGCTTGATTCGAATTTCCCAACCGGCAGTAATCGTAACACACTGCGCTGATGATTCCCAAAAGGATGAAATACTAGTGTCTGTAGGTATTTAAAACATTATTATAATACTAATTATGTCAGCCCTTTTAAGAACTCGATTCTTATTGTTGAGCACTTTAAAGTTGAAATGAAAGTCGGTCACTTAAGCTTGCATGTACAGATCCTGATATTATAAACATTAGACCACTATGGATGGACATCTCGACATTTAAAAATAAATGTTTCAATTTCAACTTAATTTTCTCGTGGTTAAAGTTAGTGTGGTTCATTCCTTGCTAATGGAGTCAGAGATGACTTCTTTTTTTTTATTACATTTTCGCCCCAAACAAGGCACATTGCCACTTTGGTGTAGAGGGCTACTATCAGGGGCAGCAACTACTAGGGCACTATGTTGGGATTTGGGCAGCAAAATGTTGATTCACGTTCTTCCTGGCCGGGTTTTAATCTCCCAACCGGCCATAATCATGACACCCTGCACTGATGATTTCCGAAAGGATGAAACACTAGTGTCTGTAGGTATTTGAAAATTATTACAGTAATAATTATACATATATGTTTGTGTGTATATGTTATATATTCGTTCTTCATTGAGGGGCACATTTTAAATCATTGAGGGGCACTTTTTACGTTTTCTATATAACATAAGAAAGATTCCGTGTGATTGTCTCTAACATAAATGGTTGTGTGTTTGATTATCATAAAGGGAATCGTGTGTGTGACATGTAATTTCTGAAGCTACCTCTGTTCTCGCTGTTTAACCATCTGGCAATTTCTCATCCTGGAGGGAGACTTGATACCTGTTTGACGAAGATTTATCACTCCAAGACGATGAAATGGTTTTATAGTTTTTTATTTCACTTTCCCCAGAGGTTCTGCAGAAGTGGAAGTGAAATCGGCTTGTGTTAGTTCTTCTTCACACACGTCAGCGTTCGTCTCCCCCCTCCCCAGTTAAGAGGGGGAGACCACGGAAAAAACCATCCGTCTTCTTCAAAGCTCAAATCAAATCTCACAGATCTAGCCAACCACGTCACACATACGTAATTTGGTCAGCTGACCTTTGGTTCTGGTAAACGTGTCTACCTCCACGTTTACTCACCTCTCTCTCTCTCTCTCTCTCTCTCTCTCTCTCTCTCCCTCTCTATTCTCTTATAGAGACACAGAGAGAGAAAATAGAAAGAGTAAGAAAGCCAGAGAGAGGGGGGGAGAGATGCTCGTGTATGTGTGTGTGTGTGTGTGTGTGTGTGTGTATATAAACAATTATTTACGTTTTATTATAGTGTTTCATACTTTTGCAATCAGTCGTGTAGGAAATAACAATACCTACTGGTTGGGAGATTTGAACCCAACCACAAAGTCACCTTTGACTCCATTTGTTAAGCCGTTACAATTGCCACGAGAACTTATGATTTAGGATTGTTTTCAGACAATTAATAAGGCACCCATTTTCCAAGTTGTTCAAGATGAACCGTTTTCAAGATGAACCGTTTTCAAGATGAACCGTTTTCAAGATGAACCGTTGCATGGTGTAAACTCGGTTTTATTGCCAATCCCCAATTGATAAAGCAGGATTTTCTTCAAGAGCTGCTTCAAGAAACTTTCATCACACTGAACTGGACGTCCGGTCCGATCTTCATCTTCAAGAGTGAAATCTCCACTTCTGGATTTTGCAAACCATCTTCTGCAAGTTCTTTCATTCACACATTCCTTTCTATAAACTGAATGAATATTTCTAGCCGCTTCGGCTGTTGAGTTTCCTTTCTTGAACTCATAAAGCATTATATGTCTCAAATAATTCTTACGCACTTCCATGCTAGTAGGGTTGTAATCAAGCAAATTTAAATCTTATTGTTCTGCAAAAAAAAAATGTAATGGTCCTGGATATGACCTTAAACTATATCCGGTAGTGAGGCCCCAGCTTGCGGGCTTTGGGGAGTGTGGAGCCACCCTTTAATTGCCATTGCTCCCAGGTCCACTCTGACCCGGAGTGGTAGTACCTGTTAGGGTTCCAACTATGGGTTAAATAGAAACCGACATGAAAACAACAAATATATTCTATTAAAGAATTTTTCTTCAAAATCTCAGGATTCGGCATTAAATAACCTGAAAAGGGTTGATATGCCGTAAAACAAAAACAACCAACCAAACAACCAAAAAAATGTAATCAGTTAAAATGCATCTAAACATAAAAAAATGTAAAAAAAAAAAAAAAATTACACAATATTTCTTAAGTTTCGTTGAATTTAAAAACAAAGGTTAAAATTCGGACAGAACTTATGGGATGACCTGATATCATGTTGATAAGAGAAAGGGCTCCATTTTTTTTTATGAGAGATTATCACGCCTCAGTTTGAGAAAAAATATAACAGCTTACGTATCCCCTTCGCACTGGCCATTTGCCTTAATCGGTGAATGGGATGGAGACAGTCAAGCTTTGATAAAATCAGGAACCTATAACTATACTGATGTATAATAGCCGTTCTGACTATGGTATAGAATAGATTTTTAACGATCAGAATGTGTTTTCGTTTCGTTTCCCTAGTCGAACTGAATCACCTCAGGTTGAGGATGATTGTTTATCTTTTGTGCTGTCACAATCAGATACAATGACGTACAGTCAAAAAGAAATGTTTACAAAGTTATCATCAAGAGAATTGCTTCAGTAAAGAGATCAAAACCAGAATTATTTTTATGACACATAAACACATACACACCTAACTTACATTTAGTGCTAAAAAAAAAAATGATACCAGCATCTTTCTGATAACATGTAATTTAATATATGTTCCTGATATATATATACTAGCATGGGTGCCCGGCGTTGCCCAGGTGTTTGGAGGTGTATGCTGAGCAAATAAAAGGGGGTAATTTTTTAAACTTTGACCCCTATTATGACCCCTGAAAATTTATTGTTTTGGGCTCAAATCAAGTTATTAAGTTAGATCCATGTCCACGGAAGCTATATCTAAAATTTAAAGTGTATAGACCCAAAATTGTCGGAGAAGTTTGGTAGAGTTCTCTAAGCTCAAATCGTTGAACTTTGACCCCTTAATCGCCAAATTTCTGGCTAAAAACCGATCACATAGATTTTTCCAAATCTCAGTACCCTGTATATCAAATTTCGAGTCTGTAGACTAAAAATTGACAGAGTTATTTCGTAGGGAAATGTACACAGACACACACACACACACACACACTTTCACTTTTATAGATATATAGATTTAAAATTTGAGTCTGACAGAATGACAAAATTATATTGCAAACCGATATATTAAACAAACGAACTTCAAAGAGACAAATGAACACATAAGTAAAAACAATTTGTATTAGAAAACATTTATTATTCCACGTCTTTTTTTACAGACCTGACGACTGAGGTTCGCTCTTAATAAAAATTGTTTTTATAGTCTTAATTTTGACTTCCTTTTTCATAAAAAACTAAAAAAAAAATCAAGAAAGAAAAGAAATTTAATTTTATTTTTTCATTAATTTCTTTCTGTGCAAAGCAATTCTTTCAAACTTACTCTGTTTCCAAAATGTTTTTATTTTATTCCCCTCCCCCTTCATTCATTTTCCTCCGCATCCTGGCAAGATTACTGTACACATAGATTCGAAAAAATAGTCAAAAACAAATATATAAATAAATGTTATCAAAGGCAAGATAAGTTACTTTTCTACCTAACTGGATATCTTTTTTGTGTTTTTATTCAATGTAATATATTTATTCAGCTCGAAAAACATACAGCGTTTACCGATGTGTTGGAAAATTCAAGATGGCGTCTCACACCCTCTTTAACACCGTAAGTTTGGGAAAAGGTGTTATAAATAAAAAAACTATACAAAATACTATTAAAAACCCGCCGAATATATGTCAACCTATGTCACGGTAACATATATTGAGCGAGTTTTTAACAGTATTTTAACAGGGCACATCGTAAAAACTGACCCATTAATTTTCCTGAAGTAAAAACTATATAGTTTTTAAACTTTTAAAACTGTACATTATAAAAAGAAAACTGTTCGAGTGATTTTTTTTTTTTTTTACATGGGTGTCACCACTTATCAAGGCCCAGAGGCCACTCAAGGATAAGGGTTAATAGGTATACATTAGTCATTGTGATTTTAGCATAGTAAACAGTGGGAATTTTGTAACTTGGATTACTTGAAAAAGAAAACTGTTCGAATGATTGAAAACAAAATAACAATGTAAATATATTGATAAGAAAAAAACAAAAACAAACGAAGTTTCCGTTTCAGGAACCCGAGTTTAATTTTATGTCGTAATCATTCAACTCGTTAGCGGTTTTATTCAGCGATTAGGGATAACCATACGACATATCTAATTACCAAAGCGATTTTTTTTTAATTTTTTTTTATTATTAAAACTAAACCTGTTTATGAACCAATTTTTTTAAAGCCAACACTTTAGTTATTTTGAGAGCGTGCAACTGCACCCGAAAGGTTGATTAGGAAACTCCAAATCCTTTTATGACTCGGAAAAAAAAGGGGCTTTTTATCGGCTTAAATGATAAACTAATGTTAAATATTAGTATTTGCCATCGATTCTGAAATAAAATGAAATCCTGACATTGTGATCATTTTTGCAGGTGTCATGTGCCAAATATTGAAATAAGAATGCTTAAATTCAATTATTGTAATTTAAGTCTTTAATTTTAAAGTCGATTTTATTTATAAAATATCTTTTTAGAAATCAATCTCAAAAACAATCTGAACAATAAATCTCTTTTGTTATGGCTAAGTTTTTGTCAAGGGTAGAAATTATAATAGACAAGTATTCATCCATGATGACATTTTACCGATTTCTTGGTTTACAGGTATTCTTGCTAAATTTCTTCGAAAGAATTGACATAAACAATACTTCAACTAAATACGTATATTTCATGCAATAATGACTTTTATTTCTTCTGACTTTTCCTAAACTAAACATAAAACATCGGTTAGGGTTAGTTTAACATTCTGTAAAAGTACCTTCCGTTTTTTTTTTTGTTTGTTTTTTTTTTTTGTACTTCTGCAGAGAAGGTAAAAAACCGATAAAAACTGGATATATTTTTCGTGTTTTTATTCAATTTAACATGTTTATTCAGCTCGAAAAGAATACAGTGTTTACCGATGTGTTGGAAAATTCAAGATGGCGTCTCACACCCTCTTTAACACCGTAAGTTTGAGAAAAGGTGTTATAAATAAAAAACTATACAAAATACTATTAAAAACCCGCCGAATATATGTCAACCTATGTCACGGTAACATATATTGAGCGAGTTTTTAACAGTATTTTAACCGGTTTTTTATTTATTACACCTTTTTCCAAACTTACCGTGTTAAAGAGAGAATCGGCCGCCATCTTGAATTTTCCAATACATCGGTAAACACTGTATGCTTTTCGAGCTGAATAAACATGTTAAATTGAATAAAAACACGAAAAATTTGCCTTTGATAACATTTATTTGTTATATATTTGTTTTTTGGCAACTTATTCGAATCTATGTGTACAGTAATACAAACCCGAAATGAATTTAAGACCACGAGTGAAATGAGAAAAAGAAGTCAGCGGGTTTGGTTGCCATAACAACGTGACGGTAGTGAACGTGTGTGTGTGCGTGTGTGCGCGTATTTCGTGTAGTTTAGTTTCGTATAATAGTTTCGTATTTTTTTTAATTTGTAAATAACAAGTTATTAAAAAATTAAACCCTTCCAAGATGGACAATAAATAAAGCCATAATATTTTATGGTAAAAGTAAGAGCGTAGAAACGATTGTTTTTTAGGAGATGTGATTATTGGATTAACCAATCAGAAATCGTCTGTGGCACACACACATCTCTGTTTTTATAGATATATAGAAGATAGATATAGATATAGATATAGATAGATAGAAGATAGAAGATAGATTAAATGTTAAATAGATTTTGTAAATAGTACAGTTGAAATGATTAGAATATTTCCAATATGTAATAAGGTCGAGGTAATTAGTTAAAGAGATTTAATATAATGTGATATGCAAATGAGCATAAGTCATTCGATATGGGGGTGGTTTGTAGAATAGTATATAAAGAAATTAGGCAAAGATTCTTATGTCTCCTATAACAGAAACATCCTAAAATGGGTTCTAATGTTTCTCTACCAGGAGAGATCTACCCTCTTACCTCCTTTATATTTCGTTGATGGTGGAGAGCTGTACACACAGACAGAAACACACGAACTCTATTACTTTATAAAAATATATATATATATATATATATATATATATGGCATAATCGCGTTGACACACCGGTTCTCGCCAGATCTCCGAAGTTAAGCAACGTTGAGCCTAGTTAGTATCAGATGGGTGACCATTTGGGAATTCTAGGCGCTGTATGTGCTCTCTGCTTATATCGGCATTTGTTTCCAGTCGTCCAGTACATACACTTCATTTGCCACTGGCATTTAACAATGTCGACTCAGGTGAGGTGTGGTTGGAGATTGCGCACCTCCTACCACAAAAATTTCACGCGCAGACACCCCTTCGTGGATATCCATGGTTTATCAAAAACTGAAGATGCCTGTTTTACACACACACACACACACACACACACACACACAAGCGTGCTAGAAAATCATTCAAATGCGATCAATAAGTCTTACTCTAACCCTAAAAAATAATTCAATTTTTAATCATGCACACATTTAATCAATCCAAACCTAATCTTAAAAAAAAAAAAAAATGATTCTATTCATTTAAATCAACAATAGAAAATCAATTTTTTTTTTTTTTTTATAAAACTTATTGTTTTATTTTATTGTTATTTTATTGTTTTTCCCCCATTTTTTTTCTTTTCATTACAATTAGTATCCAAATGCTAACGGATGGTAACATTTAATGCTGCTAAGACTAAACTTCTTTCCTTTAATAATTGCAAGAAACTTTCTCAATCAGCGATTGTTATGACTAGTATCATTCTACCTTAGAACTCATCGTTCAAACTTCTCAACTTAACATTCTCAAGCAACACGAATTTGAAAAAGATACCTTGAAGACACTGTCAAGGCTGCTGCAAAGAAGATAGGCTCTCTCTACCATGCTAGAAAATTAGTACTTTTGCACTTTGTGCACTAGATTTCCGTAAATGTTGGCTCGAGCTCGAGCGGCAGCTGACATAAATTACCGAAATAGGCCAAGCGTTAACCTAGTTGATCAGCCAATGTAAAAGGGATAACAAACGCACTTAGCCAATAAAAATCGAAGCAGACGACTTTTAATAAATTGAAAAAAAAAAAAATAGTTTTTAATCAAAAATGTAATTAGTCTTATCCTAACCCTTAGAAATAATTTAGTTTTTAATCGTGCACACATTTAATCAATCCAACTGTAACCCTAAAAAAAAATGGTTCTATTTATTTAAAACAACTATATGAAAACAATATTTCTACTGTTATATAAAAGGAACTTTGTGTGTGTGTGTGAATTCGTTCCCTATGGACTTGAAAATAGCTGGGCCAATGTTTATAAAATTTCACACGAAGGAACTTCATGTGCTTGGCAGTGTGCTTAGAGAGTTTTTTTTTAGTCTTCAATAAATATAGATAATCAAAAAAAGCTGATGAAAGAAGGAACAGGCGATTTTGACTAAAGTTAATGCCTTACACAGCCTAAGATCACAAGTGCATTTGAGAAGATTTATTACCACACAAGCCGAAAGGCCCGACATATAAAATCAACAGTAGGTTATTTGATATGGCAGGGGTGCGTTCGAAATGAATGTTTCTGCTTAAAGCATAATTGAAGCATGATACTTGACTTTTGCATTTTAAATTTTAATTCAAGCCATTATATATAAAAAATAATTTTATAAAATCAACATTAGGTTCTCTACAGTGCAATGTAGACTATAATGCATTGTGAAGTAAGTCACTGCAAGAGATATGTGAAGCTTCCCCCACTGCATGGCGATGGATCCATAACTAAAGCAGGCAATCAATCGATTTGATTAAAAACATGGGCGATTTTATCGATTTTGATGACAATAAAAATATGGGAATGTGAAAGATTAGTTGATCATCATTCAATCCCGGACAACGTCGGATCTCCCTGCTAGTTTACTTATAAAACTTTAGGTAGGTTATTATATTTCATTTTATTGTTGTTTTTGTTTTGTTTTGTTTTTTCAAGTTTTTAATTGTAGTTAGTATCCGATAAATGGTATTGTTTTGTTTGTTAGCGTTTTTAAATTTGATCGGTGCTCGGCATATTCTGTCAATTTACGTCAGCTGCCAGTCGAGTCCGAGCCAACATCATGGAAATCCGGTGTGCAAAGCGCAAAAAATATCATAAAATTACTTGCACATGGTAGTATCTTATATCTCTACAAAGCCACCATTGGCCCATGCATAGAGCATTGTCGCGGATGCGTCTAACGCTAATCTATTCTGATTAGACAGAGTTAAAAAAAAGTCTCCAATCTAATAGGTTCCACACTCTCAATCAAGCTACAAACTCTGTCCCATCCCTGTGGTTGTTTTAAAAGGACTTTAATAGAATGTGCTCTGACAATCTTGTAATACTGTTGCCCTTTGATACTACTAGTCTCTCCCTCTTAGACAGGGTTCAAAAGAGGGTCGCCAACCTAATAGGTCCCGCACTATCAACTAGGCTTCAACCACTGTCCCATCAATGAAATGTTGCATCCCTTTGCCTGTTTTACAAGTACTTTAATACTCTAACGAACTACAAGCTCTTGTACCACCTCGACGTAAATACCCCCAACAAACCAGACAAATAGCAAAATCCCACCCTTACACAGTAGAAATCCCTAAATGTAAGAAAGTCTTCTACTCTAATAGTTCCTTCCCCAGGACTGCTAGATTTTGGAATTCCCTTCCAAGTTCCTGTTTCCCCGACTGTACTGACATACAGAAGTTCAAGTATAATGAAAACAGACATCTTGCTGCTCAGCTCCCCACATAATATCCCTACAAGTTATGTCCCAGATAGCAGTCCCCTACGTCAAAGTGGCACTGTGCCTTGTTTGGGGTGAAAATGCAATAAAAAAAAAATGCTCCCAGCTAATCTAACATGCAGCAAAATCTCACCTCTTCATTTTATAGGTTCTCAAATACTGGAAAAATTTTTTTATTTTAATAGCTTCTTCCTTCAAACTGCAAGTCTTTATAACCCTTTTCCTGCTTCCCTGACGGTACATACTAAGATGCAGAAATTTAAATGTAATACGAGCAGATATTTCGTTGCTCAACTCCCTACTTAGAATGTTTCTGTAAGCATGACGCCTAATTCAAAATTGTCCTTTAAGTCTCAGTGTCAGTGTATCTTATTTTGGGTAAATAAAAGCAAAAAAAAAAAAATTATAAATAAAGGCAAAAGATTTAAGGAACGGCTCATAATTATAACAAATTAACATTTTGTTATTCATTTGTAATTTTAATATCCTATTTTCCTTTATGTATGCGATAATTTTGTCGACATTAACAGTAATAAAATTGATTTGGATTTATTTTTATCATATTTATAACTTGCTCATTTAAGAGAACGGTTCAACAGGAAGTTGTTCACATTGTACTTTAAGACGACCTTGTAGTCAGCTGGAAAGCAGATCAGAGGAACAGAGTTCCAGAAGCGGACAGTTCTCGGGAAAAGCTTTATGTAACATTACTCACGTTTACACACGTAGAACCAAAACGTTTTAACAGAATACTTTGCAAGGAACATAGGACAAGAAATAACTGGATATCTTTTTTTTCTTCTTTTTTTTTTCTTTTTTTTTTTTTTTTTTTTTGTAACAATGACATTTATTTCTTCATTCTCCCACCACTCGTGGCTTCTTGTTACGGCTGTGACGTCAACCACACTCTAAAGGGATCTTCCTCTCAAACGTCCTCTCTCTTCTTTTTATAGTCTTTCTTTTTTTTTTTTTTCTAACTGTGACGTCATTTCACACACGGCTCGGTATTTGCATATAGCTACCATACGCGCTCTTTTATAATTATCCGTGGAATCTGTGTTTCGATTCAGCCACAGATAGAGAGTAGGGGAAATTATTGATAGTGGTTGTTGCTATTTCATTTATAATACGTATGTTACTATCAAGACGTTTCAGTGTTATGCAACTCTATAATACAGCATGGTCTTTTGAAATACTGTGCATACAAGACAGGGTTATTTATATGCTTAATTTGCACAAGTATTTGTTTTAGAAGAATGATAATTGGGATTACTGTTCTCATGGTGGATGTTATATTCACGTTTCAGACGGAAAAAAACATAATCTACTAGATGCCACAAGAGTAATCAGCACCTTTGTCGTAATCAGATGAGAGTAGTCAAAAATAGAACCAATTCACAGTCAGCTATTCTCACCTGTGGCTACAGTGATCTATCCTATTGCGTCACTACATTGAACACTTGTAACGCGATCGTGGGCCGGGGATTGTGATTTGGTGTAGGGTCGTTTGTAGAAAGGCTGTTACACCTTTCGTATAGCACTACAAGCTCCTTGGTTGTATAAACAATAGGCACATGACAAGTTTATTTCAGTCCAGCCTTTCTAACCTTTTGTAAGTCCTTGACTTCATAAACATCTGTCAAACTTGGACTGACGACATGCTTTTTGTCGGCAAGCCGTCAATCCTAGCTGAACGAGGGGGCTACGTTCTTTGCCAGGTTTTTATAGCACCTTTTGGATTTTAAATGTCTCTCCATGACAACCAAAAATGTCAGGTACAAGGCTTTCAATTGTGGGGACTCTTGATCTAGCAAAAAGGCATTGTGCCATGCTTTTCCTAACACTATTAATATTGATGATGGTGGTAACAGACAGTTGCTATGAGCAACCTAGAAGCAGTCTCTGGCAACACATTATTTCAGTACTCTCTAAAAATGCATACTCCTGCTTTTGCTACCAATTTGTTATCTCATTTCTTTTTGACCATTTAAGGTCACAACACCTATCAAAGATCATATACGGTATAATTCACATTGACACACCGGTTCCTATTAGATTACCAAAGTTAAGCAACGTAAAGTCTGGTCAGTACTAAAATGGGTGACCATTTGGGAATTCCAGACACTATATGTGCTCTCCGCTTATCTCGGCATTGTTTCCAGTCATTTAGCACTTTTTCTTGCCACTGGACTCAAGCAGTGCCGATTCAGGACAGGTGTGGTTGTGGATTGTGCAACCTTTGCTTCACAGTTACATGTGTAACTACTCTTACTAGGGTTATCCATTGTCTCTTGAGACTGAACAGAGGCATGGTCGATCTATCAAAGATCATAACAGGAAAAAAATAGCAAAATACATTATTTGCTGGTGATCATTTTGAAAAGGTAAACTTTATAGTTTTGTGGTTTTGAATTGAAATGTATTGTGTAAGACACTAGTCCCATTAAATTTCAGACACAACTTATATTTCGTATTCCTGAATGACGTCATATGATGGTAGCTTCCTTCAGTCTTGACAGACTATGGATAGCGACTGTAAGGATGCTTGCACATGGAATTTTCATAGCGAGAGTTGGGCCATCCCCAACCACACCTCTCCTGAGTAGGCATTGTTAATGCCAATGGCAAGTTGAGGTTCAGGATGATTGGAAACAATGCCAAGATAAGCGAACAGCACATACAGTTTCTAGAATTCCTAAATGGTCACCCATCTGGTACTAGCCAGACTGAACATTGCTTAACCTTTGTGATCCGACGGGAGCCGGTGTGTCAACGTGCTTATGCCATCATATGATAGGTATACCTATTTCCCCCAGTCATCCTTACTTAGTTCGATGTAATTATTTTCTGTTCTGCTGCTTACTATTAGATGCACGTCAAACCAAATAAGATCGTTTTGTGAGTTGGTGGTTACTGCTTGCCTAATGGTTATTGTCACAGATAATGGAATCGGCAAGCTGAGATCTATTAGCGAAAAAGAAACTTTTTCTCGTAGAGCACGTCAAAGTAATGGCTGAGAAGAATCTGGTCATCTTAACATGCCAACATCAATTCATCACATTGTCACTCGTCTGTATAGCTCGTTTTTCTTATAGTGTAGAATGATAAAATTGTCCCCCCTAAAGAAAACAAAACTACAGTTTGTTTTAAAGTTTTTATTGAAAAAAATCAATTCGGGTAATTTGACTATGTAGTAGAGCTGACATCTATTCAACGTAGCCACCTTCAGCCTCAATCACCGCCTCGATATATGTCTGGAACTGGAAGCATGCCTTTTCCACAAATACCAGCAGAAATTCAGCAAATACTTGCCGGATGCCAGTGATCAGGCTGGCTTTGGTGTTGTGGGAGGTCATGTTGGTGATGTTCTCGACATATGACAAAACAAAGTAGTCCAGAGAATTCAGGTCGGGGAAGGACAGTGAGAGAAGTCATAGCACTCCTTCTGAAGCCAAGCTTTGGTCTCTTTGAACTTGTAGTGTGGCACTGAGTCCTGCTGCCGCACCCAGAGTCTGCCAGCTCCCACTTGATTTCACCAGGGGATCACCACACTCTTAAACACATCCAGGTACACTTTGGTGTTGACTTTCAAGCCGACTTAGAAGATGTGAGGTGGCATGATATGGCCCTCACTTGAAACCACACCAAAGACCATAATTGTTGGTCGTCCGATAGTGTTGAGCTGTACCCTCAAGCATTGAACCATCTGGATTTGTATTTTGAGGGTGCTGGCAATGGTCCTGTTGTCATTACTTGGATCGGTAGAGAGCATGAGTTGTATAGTGGTACGTCTCCGATCTCGCTTGTTGAACATTGTGTCACTTTCAGACATCATAAAAAGCTCTTATCACTCTTGGGATTTGTACACAACTGACCAACTAAAACAAAAACAAAAAAAGAAAACCGGTTTTCATCAAACGGAAATGGAATCATGTCATCTTTTCTTGGGCGATAATTTTATCGTTCCAATCTGTATTATTATTTAAACATACTCTTGCTATATATTAGAGGATAATCACATTAGAACACGGATTCCTGTTAGATCGCAGAAGTTAAGCAACGTTGAGCCTGGTCAGTACTAAAATGGGTGATTATTTGGTAATACCAGGTGCTGTATGTGCTCTGAAGTCTGAAAAAAGATGGACACTGCCAGATTATTCTTGCCATCAGACACTGCATAAAACGATGCAACACCTTACGATTCTGGAAGGTTAAGGGGCTCACCCACCCATCTATACTCTTATTCGTAAATTAGCAATAGTTTTAAAAGCTTGAACAATTCGTATGGTTTGAATAAATTGCAAATGGCAGCTTCATCCGAGCAGTTGAAACATTGCAGTCTCTTAGCCTCATTTATACGGCATAATTATGTTGAGAGACCGGTTGTTGTGATATCACTGAAGTTAAAGTAACCAGTAATAGATGGATAACTATTTCGGAATATTAGGTGCTGCTGCATCTATTTAGATATATGGCTACATATAATATCTCTGGAGTTGCACGCGTCTACCTTGCATAGTTCCAGGTCACACTTACACACAGTGTAGTACTTGTTGTATCCATACAAGAGGTAGATGAAGCTCATCAGCCGTTAGAAAATCAATCCATCTGGGAATAGGAAACTAATGAAAAAAAGACCAAAAAAAAAAAAACGATAGAAAGATTCCATTAGCTCTATGAAGTAATTTTTTCGTGATAGTGTCACAAACAAAACACGCGTTTCTAATTTGTCATAAGATGGCACAGAAGTAGTAAGGCTTACTCATGAAAAGGTTTCTGTCAGTTGCGCAATCTGGTATAACCGGATATCGTGAAGCATGAACATAAATGATGTACAAGGAAGAATAAAAATCACTGTTGAAAACATTAACAATCAACATTATATAAAAACAAAATTGTCCATTAGTAAACAAACGAAAAATGTGGGTGTGCATAACACGTCAGAGAGACAAACGAAAATGCGTTGCACGGTTTCAGATTATCATTAAGCAAAATGTAGCACCTGTCAGCCTCTTCAGTGATATTCTTCCAAATGGTTACCATACAAAGAGGTAAATGGATAGAAAGAATCTGTTTACCTTGTAAGACAATTTTCTAGTGACAGTGTCACAAACCAAGAACCCACTTCAAATTGTCATGAACCAACACGGAAGTAGTAAGGCTTAGAAAACTGTCATTAGTATGTAAATATCGGTGTGCAATCTTGTCTAACCGGAAAGGGCGAAACATAAATTAAGAAAAAAAAAAAAAAAAAAAAAAAAAAACGACGGTGTGCCTAACACTTCCCTCGTGGAGAGGCAAGTAAATAAGGAATTTTAAATAATTAACATTCTAGAAAAAAAATAATAAAAAGATGCAATCTGGTGAGTACTTATCAATCCAGGATACGTCTTCGACAATCAGTCAATAGTTACCTTGTTGCTGTGGGGCTTGTGTATCGTGCTGCTCAGCACTAGGAGGTTCTCTTTGAAATAAAATCAGGAAGTAGCAGGCATCTGCTGATTGAGTATGAACAGTCCCGTTCATGTCGGTGTGAAATATGGTCTAACCAAATATAGCATTAAAACAAAGCCCTCACATAAGTTCGAATTTCTTTTTCAGTTTTCTTACACATAAAATTGTTTTAGAAAGGTATGAACCCCTTGTATCCTCCCAAGTTACAGCTAACCGCTAGACTCTGGAATTCCATTCCAGGTTCCTGCTTCCCTAACTGTACTGACATGCAGAAGTTCAAGTGTAACGTGAACCGACATCTTGCTGCCCAAATCCCAACATAGTGCCCCAGTAGTTGCTGCCCCTAATAGTAGCCCCCTACACCAAAGTGGCAATGTGCCTTGTTTGGGGTGAAAATGTAATAAAAAAAACAAAAAAAAAACAACTAGAGCTAATCAGTTATGGATTCATAGCATGAGCCCTAACGCTCAAGACTATATGCACTGATAAAAAAAAAAAAACTCCTTAACATCAACAAATCAAACAAGTTACACACTTTGTTTATCTTGGACACAAGTTGTCTTCATCTAACGACAGACAAAACAGGTTCAAACCACAGAATCGGTCTAGGTTGGGCTGTGTTCACAAGTAAAAAAATCACCGTAGCTTCTAAACGCAGACCCTTCAAAATCAATGTGAAAATCTATAGCGCATATATCCTTCCTATATTTTTGTTCGGATTTGAATGTATCAACCGGAATGTAAAATTACATCAGAAAGTACAGAGTATCCACAAAGTCTTTCGACAATTTTATAAATGCATTAAAAAAATTTTAAATACGATAAAAATAATTTTTGTACACATTAATCAGTTGTTTTCCTATCAAACGTGAAGAAAAATGAGACGTAGTTTCAATCAATCCGGAAAAAAAAATCCAAAACTCTGTGTCGAAAGAAAACATATTTTAAAAAAAAAAAAAAATTTTTTATTTATCTTTTCTTTTTTTTTCTGTGGCGGGACGTTGACTAATATTTAAACCGCTAAAAAATATATAGAAGAAAACACTCGTCGTATAGTAATTTAAATGAACAAATATTTTAGCTATTGTAACAAAGCAGTGGCTACTCATGTATGCAAATGACCAAGCCGTGACGCGAGTTGACGTCACAGCGAAGGACGAGAAGAGAAAGAAAAGCGGAGAGAGATTTAGCACCATGAGGGCGTCGACAGAAAACATTATCTTTCATCTAGCAATTAATGATATAGATATCAAATTTTCAATGATTTTTTTTAAAGTGCAACAGAATGTACATTACATAAAATAAATCCAAGGTAATTTTTTTATTCAATTTAAATTAAATTTTTATACCTTACTTTGTAAAATTTATAAAAGTGCACTTTGAAGATGAATAAATTTCAAATTGAATCTTGTACCTTTATTTTTAAAGCCTATAGTAAAAACATTTTGTTTAACAATTTTCATGCATTGGATGAAATGCTTTTCTAACTTGTATATATATAGTCGCTCCTCAAATAATAGTGGGTAATTTGCATAAAGTCACTTATGTAAATTGCCCTAAAAAGTCTTGTTAAGAATATTTCCAACACTTGATACTGTACGATTCTGCGTTTATTTTTCTGTTAAGGTTATGTATGTGAACATGTTCGGTAATTCTTTGTTTGGCCTATGAGTTTTCTTTCGTATGGCATAATTTAATGTTGACTATAACCAATTGTCACAAATTTCTTGAATTTCGCACAATATTATTACTGCGTTTGCCAACTGTCGCCTGCTGTGATTTCATTGGCTGAACGTTTCGGCACCTTCCGGCGCTTTACATAATCTGCTAGCATATGCCGTCGAAAGCATCAGTTTTAGCATAGTTCCTGTTCTGAATAATTATGAAAATAATATGTAAGTCACATAGAGACAAGAAACACAAAGGCACAAGAGGTGGACATAAGATTTTATTAAAATAGATATAAAAATAAAATAAAAAAGACTATCAACTTCAGATTGTTTATTTTATTTTATTTTTTTTTTTTTCAATCAAATACGGAGATAAAAGGGAATGAGAAATTGAAGTTTCAATCTATCTGAGAAAATTCAAAGACTTGGTCTCCATTCCATTGAATAAGGCGATTGACAATCTTTTAACGAATGAAGCCATTTTCGTTTCGGTAATTTAATTTCGGAACTTGTCTGCAGCCAATAAGAATTTTCACGTAAATTTAAATTTGAGCCAACATCAAATCCTTTTTTTTATAGTGGCGTCTTGCCAATATTTGAAAAGGTTTCTTGATCAACAAATTTCCTATGCGAAATAACTCTTGGTCCATACTTTTGATACTTGCTCTCTTTT
The DNA here is from genome assembly GCF_053919585.1 of Euprymna scolopes. Classification (NCBI taxonomy): domain Eukaryota; kingdom Metazoa; phylum Mollusca; class Cephalopoda; order Sepiida; family Sepiolidae; genus Euprymna; species Euprymna scolopes. The sequence goes on along the minus strand of NC_136516.1, from coordinate 76,988,109 downwards.
GTCTTGTTGTTATTACTGAAGGGACCACGTAGAAATTCCACAGTTGCTTTCTTCAGCTCATATTATTTTGGTTCTTCCAACTACTGTTCTCATCTTGAGTGTTTTTGCAACGTAACCTCTTACCTTCTTCAAATGTACTTTGTTGAACTCTGGACTCTTTCTGTGGAACTTGAGAATTTCGAATCGAACACTTTATTTAATCCACAGGGGTAGCATGTTCTCGTTCAGTCAGCCATGATTGAGTAAAAGTCATAAGTAATTTGCAATTGTATTCTGAGTGTCGCTCGTACTGAGGATTGAACCTTCAACCTCCGGACGAATGTAGCTTAGAACTGAATTTTATCAAGCAAAATATTTAAAATACATAAATAAAGCGGATATGTTTTTATTGGTTCACCGACAAAAGGAGGGTGGACCTGTAAATTCACCCTTGTCCATTTTTGTTCATCCATTTGTCTGTTCTTAATAACTACGCCTTGGAATTTTTAAAAACTGTGTTCGTTACAACTCTACTTTCAACCGAGTTGTTGTTTGTTTCGTTCACCATACTTTTTTCTTCTACCTCTTCTTTTACACACGTCCGTTTGCTTTAGGGACTAAAAATCGTTTGTCCTCCCGCTTTCCTTTCCTCGTTATTTATGGAACCAGGGTACGAGATTCCCCGAGATTCCACAAGACTTTTTCCACATAAAAGCCTGCGGGCGCCATCTTGATTCTCAATTTGTGCTCTGCAGGCACAAACGTGCAGCCGCTTTAACGGTAAGCCACTTCTTTCTCCACACTCCCCCCTGATCATATGATCACAGAGACGGCAGGGGGGTGACGATCGCCGCCATCGGGTGCTTCTACGAAGGGGGACAGTGCTGCTCTCATCTTCGTGTGTGCTCTCATCCACCGCCTTATGGTCGGGGAAGGCTTCATCTCCATGGAGGCTACTGATATCAGAGTCACTAATTGATAGGGATGGTGCAAACCAAAGCGATGGCCCACTCGTCTCAGAGTCAGAGTCACTCTCATCGTCCACTGGAGGTGGTACATGTGTCGCCGGCCGTAGGTCCCTAACGTGACGGGGTACGCCATCAACCTGGACACACTGCTGACTCACCACATCGGTCACTGTGCCCCATTTATACTTGTCAGTACATCGGTTTCCTGGCGGCTTCACCCAAACAGCATCCCCTTTGGCATATCGATTCCGTTCTATCTCAGTGGCCACAGTTGTATCGGTGTGGATTCCTTTTTCTCAGACACGGTACTGATAGATTGCGTTTGCAGGTGCCATTCCTGGAGAGACGCCATCCTTCGGTATGAGATTATACCAGTACACAGCTTCTGCGATGGTGCACTGCTTCCTGGCTGCAATTGTTTTGATGCTGTGATGGCTTCTCTCAGCTATACCATTGCCAGAAGGCACATAAGCACATCTAAGCCACAGCCGCACACCCCATTCTTGTAAGAACTGCCTCATCTGATGGCTACAAAAGGCTGGGTCGTCTGTCAGTACTTCATCGGGCGCACCTCTTTCACAGAACACAGATGACAGCTGGCGAATAATGTTGCAAGAGTCCTAGCGGCCGAGGAGTCTCCAGACCGCAAAACGTGTAGGCCCACAATCGATGAGGGTAAGGAAGTGGTTGCCACCGTAGTGTGTGATGTCCATGCCCACTCTCTGCCACTTACCACTCACTCCCAACTCCCCTTTCTTCCATCGTGCTGGAGCTGGGTCGATGGATTGGCAGGCCTCTCAACTTTCCACCACTCTCCGGATATCTTTTTTTTCTACTCCTGGATCAATCATCTTGACAAAGTACAGTGTCCACTTGATGCCAGGATGTCCACACTGTCGATGAATGTCCATGATGTGTGCTGCATCCACATTACACACAACTGCTGCACATGTGTTTTGCAGATTATCAGAATCTCTCCGAGCACCATCTAGAAGCCATCATTGAGGGACTCTTGTCAGAGCATCTGCTCTGTTGAGCGCAGACCTGATCAACACTACATCCGTGGTCAGGTCATACTCTGTCATGGTGTCGACCAAGGTGGCAAGCCATCTTAGAATTAACATCTCACTCGATGCTCGTGTCATCAGCCGTGCTCTTCCACTTAATGCATATGTTATCCACCGATGAGTGCATGCCGAGTCAGTCATGATATGTAGAACCTTGGCTTGCCATTGAAGCGCCAAGTTAACGCCCTTCAATGTGGCATCAAGTTCGGCCAGGTTTATGTGCCTCGAATCATTCTCTGGCCGAAGCCAACAGGCATCTTCAATAATGGAATCATTAACTGCCAGGGCAACTCCAAGGGCCAGTGAACTAGCATCCACCCAGACCGTGAACTCATTCCCGCTGACGCACCACTTTCCCTGAATGGGGTCATCACTGGTCATTCTGGACACAGTGTCTGTCAGCATGCTCCTTAGGGTGACATCGTGTACTGCATCGTCCCATCCCGACGACACGGCTGTTGCATGTCTTTTTATGGCCGCCACGGCCACCCTGAGCCAACCGCACACAGGGAAATGGCCTACCATCTTTCCACAAAGCGAAAACACTGTTTGTTGAGTGATGTTTGGTGGGACCTTGGGGACGTGACTTCCTCTTCTCCAGCAAAGTCCCTCCTTGCTATTGCGCACGTGCAGGCCGAGAACTTTTACTCCATCGCACAGACGCTCTGGTTCCTTACATGTCAGTCCAAAGCTCTCAAAGTACATTCTAACCGATTGCGCTGACATGAGGCTCTCATTGACGAATATATCATCGATGTATGAGGATGTTGCCTGTTGCACTGCCTCATCTTACTGCTGGATAGCATGCATGATTGCTGTCATAATGCCTGATGCCACATTTAGACCGAACCCTAGCCTGGTTAGATAATATCGGGTTCTTACATTTTCATCAGTCTGAAATGGCCACAATTTCTTCTCAATGCGTATTTGCAGATAGGCCCTGCGTAGGTCCAGAGTTGCCACGTTCGATCCCTGCTGTCGCCACTCCCTTAATTTGAGTGCACACACATCAGCCCTTGCCGTATATGGGTCGACATGCTCATTGAGCTCACGATAGTCTAGGACGGGGCGGACCTTTTGTTTGGTCTTTTGTACGATGGCCATCAAGGGAATCAGCCCTCACGGGGGGGGGGTCAAGCTCATCCTCTGGGTATGGAAAAAGCCAGCCATTGTCGACCCATGTCTGCAGTTCTTTTTCATACTGTTCTCTTAGCCACATGGGTGGGGGATATTCCGATAACCGGTTCCGCAAGGATATTGGTGGCTGAACGTTTGACCACTTCCAAGACGCCGTCCATGCATTGGTGTTTCTATCATACTCTGCACGAAAGTCAGGCTCGTCGAGAGTTATGGCAGCACAAACGTGTTCCTCACATTGGGAGAACTGTACCTTGCCGGTTCTGTTCACAGTAATTCCACTCAGTTGTGTAATCAAGTCCATACCCAGGAGTAGGTTGTACCCGAGAAGCTCTCCCTCCACAACCAGGGCTCGCACAGCTACTGCAGGCCCGTCGTTGATGCTTGCGCGGATAATGCTCACCTCACAAGAGGCTAGTGAACCTCCGCCTACAGTTAGTACTGGAATTCTCTCTGCTTTCCAAGTGGCACAGCATATGTTGCTCACGAGAGTCTGGGTGCACCCAGTGTCCACAAGCGCGAGGCACTCGCTTCCATTAATGTGTATGCTTACAGGGGGTATCGCCCTGCTCAATGACGATTTGGGGAGAAGACTGGTGCTGGAGTTTCTTCCCCTTGCCCGTTTTCCGGACATGTGCGGGCCAGGTGTCCGCGTTTTTTGCACTTGTAGTACTGCAGCCCGTCAAGTTTCTGAGTTGGTTGACGTGACGAAAGACAATCACGGGCCAAATGGTTGGGTCCTCCACACTTATAGCAGGTTGTAGCTGCGCCCAGGTCCTGCAATCCACCCTGTGATGGTTGTACAGCTGCCACTTGGTCTATTGTGCTAAGGCTTTTCTTAAGTATTGCTCGTGCCCACGCCAATACTTCCGATATGCCCATCTCGTTCACTTGGGATGAGACACGGAGCAGATCTTCCACACTCTTAGGTAATCCTGCAACAAGGCGCACACCAAACCTTTGTCTGACATCCCTCCAAAAAGGACCGATAGCTTTTTTTAGTTCAGCCAGATACACATCCACCGTTTCCCCGGGATGTAATTTTTGGGCCATGAATTTCTTCCATGCAGTAACTGGATCTAACGCAAATGCTGTAAAAAGGGCACGCTTGATGCAGGCGAAATCTGTTTTCTTCTCATCAGCCAACTGCTGGTATATTGCATATGCTCACCCAGTGAGGCACATTGGGACCACACATTCCATACGCTTCACCCCACTGAGCTGACATATTAATTCTGCTTTTTCCACCCATTCCTGCACTGAGTGATCGGTGCTACTGCCATCAAACAGGGGAATTAGCTTGGGGTCAAATCCTGATGTCATGCAGAAATAGCTTGTGTTCGTTACAACTCTATTTTCAACTGAGTCGTTGTTTGTTTCGTTCACCACACTCTTTTCTTCTACCTCTTCTACGTCCGTTCACTTTAGTGACTAAAAATCGTCTGTCCTCCCGCTTTCCTTTTCTCGTTATTTATGGAACCAGGGTACGAGATTCTCCGAGATTCCACAAGACTTTTTTCCACATAAAAACCTGTGGGTGCCATCTTGATTCTCAATTTGTGCTCTGCAGGCACAAACGTGCAGCCGCTTTAACACGGTAAGCCACTTCTTTCTCCACACAAACATTAAGCATGATATGAGTAAAAACGTAACAACGAATTTTCCGGGGAAAACTCCGGTTGTCCCCTAGGGATGCCTTTCTGGTTTAAATTGCTAAAATTGACACTTTTGTGCTTATTAAAAAAAACTTGATGTCTTGGATTTTTATAAAACTTCCTAAAAAGTTGTAACTAACTGATTTCTATATAATTTTGTTTGTCTATACTTTGCGATAACTCTTGGGTGTGCCCCAGGGGCTCTTTTAGGGCTAATAAAAACACTCCATTTTTGGGACTATTTTACCATAGTTGTCTAAAATTTTCTATGTCTATTTAGTAGTTTTGCATGGTACTGAACTCAAATTTAAATGGGGTCTTTTGGGGCTTAATTGGGGGGGGGCAAATGGTGGATTTAGTCATTTCTTTTTTTGCATGATGCAGAACTGAAATTTACATATGTTAAGGCATAAAATTGCACCATTTGTTCATTTTCACTAGGATTTGACGTGCCCCGGGGACTTTTGGGGCTAATTGGGGAGAGGCAAATGCTAAACTTAGTCATTTTTTTATGCCTCGTTCACTGTGCAATAACGGAAGACCAAGCATGCTTCACTTGTTGTTATTATTATTATTATTATTATTATTATTATTATTATTATTATTAGTCATCTTTAAGATTAAGCTTCCCCTGCTTCGCTCAGAAACAATAAATTGGCATACATGATTATTAAAGTGAGCCGGATACACCTGCGTTCACCAGTATCATAATGGATAAATACTGAAAATTTTATTGCAGATAATTCTGCGATTTTTATACATATTTTCAATCGAGCATTGATTTTTATGGTTAAAAATACGTTCACATTACACCGTAAAGCTAATCTATTCAAACAGTGACTCAAATTGACTCTCTGTTAAGGTTCAAGAGCTATGCTCCAGCAATGTTTTGATTAGAGAGAAAAATCTGCTTGTTTGGTTTTGTTTGTGTAATCAACTTGACTCGAGGGTTTCAATTTCTTGTGAATACTGTTCTTTGCAATTATAAGAAACGGAACTCAAGAAGAAAGAAAGCGGCTTGTTTTCTTTTAGAATATTTAATTCTTCTAACTCACTTGCGAGGATGTTGTTTTCTTTTTATGGTTGTTCAAATTATTTTCTACCTTTCTATTTTTGGATCAATTCTCATCAACTGGTATTATTGCGCCTGGAGTAAGGAAGCAGATAAAAATGATCTTCAACTGACAAATGGAGTGAACTCTCCCAATTGTTTACGGGCAAATCAAATGTAACTAATTTAAAAAAGAAAAAAAAAACTGAATAACCAAATGAACTCTCTTGTTTTCGAGTCACCAAAATGGCTGCTTCCAACAAAGTATAGCTGAGAGGTTATAACATTTCTTTTACTGTTTTAAAATAATCATTTTTTGTTGTTAACCCTTCTGTTGCAGAAAGCGAATGTTATTACAACGACCGGAGAATATTCTATGTTCCGTTTTATACGGTTTTATAACGAATTACATTTTTATCATTTCCTACCATATTTTTTTTTTTTGGGGGGGGGTGCTTTACTGTAAATTAGATTTGCTACCTTATCGAGACAAGAACTCTCATCCATTCTTTCAACCGTGGCCATAACCTTCAAAGTCCCCTGTTTCTTACGGTCTAGAAACTTATTTTAAACACATTCATCATAAACACATTCATCATAAACACATTCATCATAAACACATTCATCATAAACACATTCATCATAAACACATTCATCATAAACACATTCATCATAAACACATTCATCATAAACACATTCATCATAAAGATATTCATCATAAACACATTCATCATAAACACATTCATCATAAACACATTCATCATAAACACATTCATCATAAACACATTCATCATAAACACATTCATCATAAACATATTCATCATAAACATATTCATCGTAAACACATTCATCGTAAACATATTCATCGTAAACATATTCATCATAAACATATTCATCATAAACACATTCATCGTAAACATATTCATCATAAACACATTCATCATAAACATATTCATCATAAACATATTCATCATAAACATATTCATCATAAACATATTCATCATAAACATATTCATCGTAAACACATTCATCGTAAACACATTCATCGTAAACACATTCATCGTAAACACATTCATCATAAACACATTCATCATAAACATATTCATCATAAACATATTCATCATAAACACATTCATCATAAACACATTCATCATAAACATATTCATCGTAAACATATTCATCGTAAACATATTCATCGTAAACATATTCATCATAAACATATTCATCATAAACACATTCATCATAAACACATTCATCATAAACACATTCATCATAAACACATTCATCATAAACATATTCATCATAAACATATTCATCATAAACATATTCATCATAAACATATTCATCATAAACATATTCATCATAAACACATTCATCATAAACATATTCATCATAAACATATTCATCGTAAACATATCGTAAACATATTCATCATAAACATATTCATCATAAACACATTCATCATAAACACATTCATCATAAACACATTCATCATAAACACATTCATCATAAACATATTCATCATAAACATATTCATCATAAACATATTCATCATAAACATATTCATCATAAACATATTCATCATAAACACATTCATCATAAACATATTCATCATAAACATATTCATCATAAACACATTCATCATAAACATATTCATCATAAACATATTCATCATAAACATATTCATCATAAACATATTCATCATAAACACATTCATCATAAACACATTCATCATAAACATATTCATCATAAACATATTCATCATAAACATATTCATCATAAACATATTCATCATAAACATATTCATCATAAACATATTCATCATAAACACATTCATCATAAACACATTCATCATAAACACATTCATCATAAACACATTCATCATAAACATATTCATCATAAACATATTCATCATAAACATATTCATCATAAACATATTCATCATAAACACATTCATCATAAACACATTCATCATAAACATATTCATCATAAACATATTCATCATAAACATATTCATCATAAACATATTCATCATAAACATATTCATCATAAACATATTCATCATAAACACATTCATCATAAACACATTCATCATAAACACATTCATCATAAACATATTCATCATAAACATATTCATCATAAACATATTCATCATAAACATATTCATCATAAACATATTCATCATAAACATATTCATCATAAACATATTCATCATAAACATATTCATCATAAACACATTCATCATAAACACATTCATTATAAACATATTCATCATAAACATATTCATCATAAACACATTCATCATAAACATATTCATCGTAAACATATTCATCGTAAACATATTCATCATAAACACATTCATCATAAACATATTCATCGTAAACACATTCATCGTAAACATATTCATCATAAACATATTCATCATAAACACATTCATCATAAACACATTCATCATAAACACATTCATCATAAACACATTCATCATAAACACATTTGTCGTAAACACATTCATCGTAAACACATTCATCGTGAACACATTCATCGTGAACACATTCATCATGAACACATTCATCGTAAACACATTCATCGTAAACACGTTCAGTTCAATGTCCGTTTTATCCGCTGACATGTATTGGACAGCTTTAAGAAATTAACTTTCAAAGTAATCTATTTCTGCCTAGGTAATTTTAATGCACCTAAAACCAAACTCTCTCTTTCCACCATCAACGCTCTAATCCGCATCCAGCCCCAATTTAAAAGCATGACTCTCGTCTTAGGGAAGCATCATGGGTCTTACTTTCAACCGTGATCTGAAATGGAGCACGTACATCAAATTTGTAGCTAATGGTTGGATCATTGTCTGCTCCGGTAGATATTTCACTTCTGAAGCCATGTTCTATCTACCAACTGTAGAGGCAAGTACATCCTAGGACAAAGTGCTGTTACCACGGGAGCTACTCAGAGGACCCTATCCTGCGTTGACAGAGTTCAAAACCGACTTTGCAAACCTGTTGGGTGATGCCTTTTTCTCTTCTCTGCAACCTCTTTCTCACAGAAGTGACGTTACTAGTCTGCCTCTGCTCTATCATTATTTTCATCCACTGTAAATAAATTCTTGCTGAGCCGTCCCCCTAAATAATCAAATTATACCAAATTCCTACAATTAACGTATACTATACTGCTGCCCTGATGACTACCGTACACTCATTAACTCTTATCCTAGAGTGGCCTTCCAGCCTTGATAAGTGGCGACCCCCTTGTAAAAAAAAACAAAAATCTATCTATTACTCAAGTCCATCCTTATCACTTCCTCTTGTGTTTTCCTTGACCCTGCTATTTTAATTTTTCTACGAGGGTAGATCCAAAAGTAATGTTTCCTATCTTTTTAACTCAAAAAGTTGAAGAGCTATGAATATGGGACTGGTACCACTAAAACGAGCGACTTTTTGTGCTCCAGAATTTATTTTTCTACATAGTCACTACGATTCTGAATACACTTTTGCTAGGAATTCAATGACTTATTTCTGCTTCTAATGCACATCCGTGAGAAGGAGTTGCTTTCTTAGAAACTTACACCATCAATATCTGCAACAAAGAGATCAAACTTTCAAGTCATGAATGCGGAAGTTCAGTTATCATAACAAAGCAACTTGCAATTTCCTCTTATGCATTCCAGCAGAATAGATAAATAGGAGGCATTACCGTTGGAACACACCTCTTATATTTACTAATCCAACTCTTATCAATTTTTTCAATGTTAGCTGAATCCACTGTGAAAAATTTCCCCCACTCTATATCTGTGCCTAAATCAAAACGTGGATTCCATGAACAAAGCTTCTTTCTTAGAACTGCACGCCTGTGGAACTCTGTTCCGTCTGCCTGCTTCCCACCTGACTACAACTTGGATGGCTTCAAGTCCAACGTTAACAAATTCCTAATGAACCGCCCCCTTAAGTAAACACTTCATCAAATCTCCACACTAACGTAATGTACTTGCAATAACCCTTAACCCTGAGTGGCTTCCGGGCCTTGATAAGTGGTGAACACTGTGTAAAAAAAAAAAACCTACAAAGTCTTCTGTTCTGCACACATCCTCTTATACTGTCCAGACTTAATCTTTCTGTGAGAACTTTAAGACTCACATTACACATCCATCGTGATGCCAACCTTCTATCTAATAAGACACTGGCATTCTGCATCTGTTCTTGTGCACTGCAGCATCTGTTGTGGCTATACAGTTCAAACATGGAATTGGCTCTCCAGATGTGGGCCTGGGCAGTTAATAAGGAAATTTAGGTTTGCTCAGTTACTAGTGTCTCCCTCTCGATGTTGCAGAACAAGGTTCGATGGAAAGGCAAGCCAATACGGTCGGAGCCAGTGCAGCTGCAGGAGTTGCCAGAAAGGTGTTCCAGTGCTTAACCATCCACCTATCAGGACTCAATCATATCATTCTTATATTGTATCTCTCAGTACAACATATGTCCTCACTCCATTGATTACTATACAATCAATAACCCTTATCCTCGAGTGGCCTTCGGGCCTTGATAAGTGGTGATTCCTATGTAAAAAAAACAAAACAAAAACAAAAAAAAACACACTGGCCAGATTTCACTTCCACGAGTCATCACACTGTGTACATATGCCTGATAGACACTTCCCGTGGTCGACAATGGTAATGCTCTGCATGTTAGTAATGACAGAATTTCCCTGAACTTGTTTACTCCACTTCTAACTTTTGCATTCACACCTGCTCCATCCCATGCTTCAATGATAACACCAAGATAGATGGTCAACAATCTGAACAGCTTGTCTACATCTGAGTTTTTATCCATCTTCATTGTCTTGCACTTCTCGGATATGAACTGGTTATCCTCTCTCAACTTAGCAGTAATTCCGCAGTAAAAGCGTTACATATAAAGGACGTTATGTTATTAAAGATTAAGTTAGTGTGAATTTTGACAAGGGTCACACTGAGTGCATGATATATACATATGGCATAATCACGTTGACACACCGGTTATCGTTAGATCACCAAAATTCTAAATGTAGCCTGGTTAGTACCAGATGGATAACGATTTGAGAATACCAAGTGCTGTATGTTGGAGAACGTCAATGGGTCCCTGCAAGAACTGCAAAATCTAACGTCATCTCTATTAATCAAGATATATATGTGGCTAAGGACTGCTTGTGAATTTGATATTCCCATGAAACTTTCTCCTACAAAAGAAGCCGGTTCAATCTGCCTAAAGTGAATGCTGCTTGCATGGCATAGTATGAAATGAGTGCATGATAACTGAGCCCTGTAAAACAGAATCGTTTCCAGACATGGACATAAAGTTGAGTCAGGGGGCAGCAGGTCAAACGGTAGATAAAACGAACATGATGATATGACGTCACATTTTTCAAGCTGGAATAAATAAAGGTTTTAAGATTAGTTGCTCCATGGAATCAATGTGAATAAGACACCACCAATAATGTAGAAATAATCTAAGCAGAATGTTACCTCGATGTCTCTGTCCATGTGTGTCACTCATTTCAGTTAAGATAGAAAGTTAAGAAGTAAAGATTAGCTTAGGGAAATCTGCCTCTTTCTTCTGGGTTAATTCTCTCTAAATAAAACCGTAAAGGGAACTCAATGAACATCTTGTTGTGTCCTCTTTCTTCGCGAAATGAAGCTTATTTCTATTGCAACTATGAACCGAAAAGGCAACAATGAAAAGAAGAGGAAAGTGTATAAACACGCCACATATGTTATAAAGAACTTCTTTTAATTGCCATTGAAAATATAACAAGAATATAAGATGTATGCAGAACATGAGACTTTGTGGGTATGGTCACATCGAGAGAATGGATGAGCGGTTTGGGTTCAGTAGATGCAGAATGGCATAATCATGCTGACACATAGGTCATCCATAGATCACCAAAGTTAAGCATCGTTGAGCCTAGTCAGTACTACAATGGGTGACTGTTTGAGAATTCCAAGTGCTGTATGTGCTCTCTGCTTATCTCGCCATTGATTTAAGTAATCTTGACTTTTCCTTTACCACTGGAATCGGGCAGTTCCGACTTAGGAGAGATGTGGTTGGAGATTGCACAAGCCTTGTTTCATAATTACATGCACAGGCACTCTTATAGGGAGTTTTCATTGATGTAGAGCAGATTTAGTTGACAAGGAAGACAAAGGAAAATATAGAAGGAAATTATTAAAATGGACTTGGTAGAAAAAAAGACCAAAGAAAGGTTAGCTTTAAAATCAATTTCTTTAAACTGTCATATGCAGGCCAAAATATAAGATGGGCATTAAACGGAATATGATGACCATAATGATCATCATCATTATGATAGTGATGACTTTTTGTGTACCCAATGCTTACGAGGTTAAAAACACTGACTTAAAAACCTGGGTGTGTGAAGTTCAAACCCAATTCATTCCACGGAGCATTTTTGTCGAGTACCGCACTTGATCTTCAGCTTAACCTGTTGGGAAGGAAGTAAATAAAAATAATTTACAGTAATGATTTAAAATTAAAAATAAATAAATAAATAAATAAAATAAGATATAATAAAAAATAAATAATTAATAATAAATAATTTAGAAATATAAAATAAAGAATTGGAAAAAAAAAAAAAAAAAAGCCCTAACCATATACTACCTACAAGTTCCAAGCGAGGATTTGCTGTGGTACAGTTACTGCCTACAACAGCACGTTTAATCAAAGTCAAGTAAATATCTGACGAAGAGATCTTTCTCGAAATATTATATAACACGGATACACCACCAGACCGACTTTCCCAGGTGACCACTGTGCAAATATAAATATATTGCGTATATGAAATATATGAATATGTACACATGTATTTATAAGTTTTATTAATAAAATTTCTCACCTGCTTCAGCTTGTGTCTTTCCGTTACTTCTGCATTGTACCGTCTTCTACAATTTTATTTAAAAAAAAAATTAATTGGTAAAATTGTAATTTTCCCAAAAACTTGATATTTTTCAGGTTTTAAATGATGATTGGTGTTTTGCTTCTCTCACAGTCCTCCCAGATGAAGATGACACTGCACGAAGGGAGCCTGGCCATATTTGAAAGCAATAGTCATGTTGAAAGAATGGATGAGAGTTCTAGAGTCAGTAGGTGTAGAATAGTTAAGGATGCGAGGAACGTAAGAAGAGCCTACCGTCACTATAAGATCTATCTTGGAGGACGTGCCTCTGTCTGTGCCGCTGAGTCCATGTCGCCGATAGGGCAGCTTATTTTCTGTCCTCATTCATAGGCCGGTCCCAAATCGTGTCACCGCACACACAATGACCTCTGTGTGCAAATAGCCTCTAATCATGGTATCAATGTGGGTCTGAGCCTTTGCCGACGTTGGACGCACTAGTAGAGGCTGTCGTTGCCAGCTGCCTAATGCCGGCCGACCACTGCCAGCCTTGACCAGTGTCGGTGAGTGGGGCAGTGAGGAATCTCAATCATAGAATAAAAATATAATAAACTCCGACAGAACATCGTCACGACCGGCCTATGAAAAACAAGTTACACTAGCCGGTCCAGTTGACAAGGAGAGATCAAGGAAAATATGGGAGGGGGGGATTAAAATGGACTTGGAAGTCAATTTCATACGGACGTTAGAATATAAAACCAAATATGCTGATGATGAAGATTTCTTGTGTAGCCTAATTTTTGGAATTTATTTATGTCTCCCTTTCCCTTCACTGATTAGTTGTTGCCTTGTTCTTTTAAGTTCCCTGAATTGGCTAGCAGAAATTCCAACCCGTACTCCCTTGGAGTTCATGTGAGCCAGCCTAGAAAAACCCTCACATGTTGCGTTCTAACCCCTTTTGGGACCCCAGCAGGACAACGGTTGAATTTCGGTGACAAAGTGCTCAACGGCTGTAACAGAAAGCCATCTTCTTCTTCTTCTTCTTTGCTGTTATCACATTGAACAGTGACTACTTTTCAGTGCAAGCTCTGAAGTCAGCAAGAAGATAGTTATTATTAGGACTGTGACAACAGAATATTCTTTTCTTTGTTTTGACTCTCGAGTATATATCCGACACAGTTAGACACAGTTAATCAAGCGAGAACCACATCACTCTATCTAAAACATATAAGATATCAACAGATACACACTCGAGAATCAAAACAATGGAAAGAATATGCTGTTGTCACAGCCCTAGTCATTATTCATCTTCCACTTCCTGCTTACATTGCAACTAAGGCCAAGAAGCAAAGTATATTAATGTCCACACGAAGAGAGCCATAATTGAGGGTTGCACACATGCAAACTGTTACTCAGACTCTTCATTCAGATAAATTCCCGCAAAGCATGTTTTCGCTAACTTAACAATCTTCCTCGTTTCTGAACATTCATCTTTTGTTGTATTATATGCCATTTTTGCTCGCCAAGTAAAATTGCTCTAATTATTATATACATTTGTTGTGTTCCTTCTTATAAAAGCTGCCGCCATATTTTTGTTACAGAACTAATCCACAGAATTATTACCGAGTGTGAGAATTGAACTTTTTTCAGGATAAAATTAATTCCAACACAATACTTACGAGTACCCTAAAAGATTTTGATTTTCAAAATTATAGCATTCCTAAAAACTTTATACTTTTCACATTTTTAATGGTAATTGTTTTGCTTTCTTCGCAGTCCCCCCAGATGCTTGAAGATGGCACTACACAAAGGGAGTCTGGCCATATTTGAAAACAATGTTGGCGTCAGTGATGCCGTTCTTCTTGATCCAATATCTGAGGACGCCTTTATTTTAAATCTCAAAGAAAGATTCAACCATGAACAAATATACGTAAGTAATTCTATTGTGTCTTCTTCACGATCATAATTACTATTCCTTCCATTGTTGCAGCTGTTTGTTTGTTTGTTTGTTTGTTTGTTTGTTTGTTTAGCAAGTCAGACTTCTGCATAAAGCTCACAAAGACCATGCCTCAAGATATCGCCTGCATCGTCCTCTTTGTTGGTTAGCGATTTTTGTTATCTGTAGGATTACAGGTGTCTACTACTAACTTTAAGAGCAGCAAAGACCAACTGTTGCATACGAAGTCGGAATGTTTTGTCCAGAACACATAACAGAACACTTTGATTTTCACTCCATTGTCTTTGCCATATATGGAGACAGAGACGACCAGAGGACGACAGATCCTGATGCTGACTCCTCTTGGATTATTACCAGAGACCTTTTAGATACTTCTGACCCTACCACGTTGCCAATGTCTCTCATATGGTGAGAAAAGTAAGACTTTAGAGGGGGGTGCTACCATTTGTTTAGCAATTCAGACTTCTGCATACAATCCCACAATTATCATTTCATGCCTTTTAAACATACCATCCCATAAGTTCTCAAAAAATGTAATAGTAATATTGTATTTCTGCTATGTTTAAAAGAATGATAACACACTGATGTATGAAAATAGAACAATATATTTTTTATTGTCGGTGATGATTATGGATGATCTGTTGTTAGGAAAGTGATGCACGAATAATAATTCAACAGGCTGATTTTTCTCAAGCGCAAAGCGTCAATCAACAACGATATCCTTTTTCAGTTATTATGTAACAATATGTGACGACGCCTCCCCCCCTTTGAGATTGCATTGTCACTAAATTGATCAAACCTTGATAACACCTGTGTAACCTTTTGCACCGAAACATCTTTTTTTTAAACCTATCTTCTTTTTTACAATTGATGAAGTTTATTGTTTCTTCCTATGCAGCCGCCTTTCAGGTTCATAATTTTTATTCAAATGACCTTTTGGTACATTTGATAATTATTTTGCTATTTCTTGCATTTGACCAGGTGCACGCTTTTGTTAAAATGATTTCCTGTGCACATACGATATATATATATATATATATATATATATATATATATATATATGTACTTCAGAATAGTTTTTATTTAACAATCACTTGTTATAGAAACGTGAGCTTGTAGGTTTACAAAATATTATTGGCAGTAATATTCTATAAGTTATCCCATCTAAACAAGAATTGCTGGATATGCAAGATAGAGCAAAAAAATTAAATTGTAATTCAATGAATTTCAAAAAACTCTCATTGAAATAAAATGAAGTGGTTGAGTTTCATACCAAAGAATTTTTATTATTCTAAGCAAGACAAAGAATGCTTTAGAAAATTCATCTCCTTAACCTATAGGGTTTCGATGTCTACCATCTCATCAGAGGAGAGAAAATATTAGCAAATACTTATAAAGGTATGCACCCTATTTGCTAAAGTCAGTGAGACATGGAAAGTCAAAATTTATTATTTTGACTTTGACTTTCCATGTCTCACTGACTTTAGCAAATAGGGTGCATACCTTTATAAGTATTTGCTAATATTTTCTCTCCTCTGATGAGATGGTAGACATCGAAACCTTATAGGTTAAGGAGATGAATTTTCTAAAGCATTCTTTGTCTTGCTTAGAATAATAAAAATTCTTTGGTATGAAACTCAACCACTTCATTTTATTTCAATGAGAGTTTATTGAAATTCATTGAATTACAATTTAATATATATATATATATATATATATATATAAATATGACAGTGAATGGAAACTAAATTCATCTCCATTTTATGGTTTATAGTTCAAGCTAGGGCCAAGTTGTATACCATTGATTTATAAGACTGTTCTTTTGGAAGCTGGATGAAAAAACTGCTTACTTTTAGTGTTCTCTTCTATCTTGTGTATCCACTAGTGAGGGAGTTTGGCTTTTTCAAATCTCCTTGGTTATGTGTTTTGTATCTTGCATGTCTGCTTCATGTTTAGAAACCAATTTGATCTTGTTTCATTTCTTATTTTGCACCTGTGTCGCCTAACTTAGCATAAGTCTGGCGACCCTGGGCGCTCACCTAGAATTCTACATCACCAAGAAAGCTCAAAATAGCAATTACAGTTAAATGAAAAAAGGAAAACTTTCTAAAATATTTTGCTTTGATGTTTGAGTTAAGTATATTTTGTATCGTATAAAATAGTCTCATGTGAAAATTAGAATAGAGAACTGAATTGAAAAAGTCAATGTAAAAAAATGAAGTTGGGAACTGGGTTGAAAAGGTAAATTATTAAAAATAGAATAAAAACACTAAATTAAAAAAGTCATTGTTAAAAAAAATAGAATAGGAAAACTGGATTGAAAAAGTCATTGGTAAAAAATAGAATAGGAAAATAGATTGAAAACATCATTGGTAAAAAATTGAACAAGAAACTGGATTGAAAAGAAAAACAGTTATAAAAATAGAATACGAAAGTGGATTGAAAAAGTCATTGGTAAAAAAATTGACTAGGGCATTAGATTGAAAACATCATTGGTAAAAAAATTGACTAGGGCACTAGATTGAAAAAACCATTGGTAAAATCAGGGAACTGCATTTCTTTATATTAAAATGATCTTATGTCTAACTCCACCCTCGTGTTGAGCCTAGTAAAAATCATATGGTAAAAAACAAAAACATATGGTGAAAAACATGGTATAAAACATATGGTAAAAAACATAAAAACATATGGTAAAAAAACATAAAAACATATGGTAAAAAACATAAAAACATATGGTAAAAACATGGTATAAATCATATGGTAAAAAACATAAAAACATATGGTAAAAAACATGGTATAAATCATATGGTAAAAAACATAAAAACATATGGTAAAAAACATGGTATAAATCATATGGTAAAAAACATAAAAACATATGGTAAAAAACAAAAACATATGGTAAAAAACAAAAACATATGGTAAAAAACATAAAAACATATGGTAAAAAACATAAAAACATGGTAAAAAACATAAAAACATATGGTAAAAAACATGGTATAAATCATATGGTAAAAAACAAAAACATATGGTAAAAAACAAAAACATATGGTAAAAAAACATAAAAACATATGGTAAAAAACATAAAAACATATGGTAAAAAAACATAAAAACATATGGTAAAAAAACATAAAAACATATGGTAAAAAACATGGTATAAATCATATGGTAAAAAACAAAAACATGGTAAAAAACATAAAAACATATGGTAAAAAAACAAAAACATATGGTAAAAAAAACATAAAAACATATGGTAAAAAACAAAAACATATGGTAAAAAACATGGTATAAATCATATGGTAAAAAACATAAAAACATATGGTAAAAAAACATAAAAACATATGGTAAAAAAACAAACATAAAAACATATGGTAAAAAACATAAAAACATATGGTAAAAAACATGGTATAAATTATATGGTAAAAAACATAAAAACATATGCTAAAAAACATGGTATAAATCATATGGTAAAAAACACAAAAACATATGGTAAAAAACAAAAACATATGGTAAAAAACATGGTATAAATCATATGGTAAAAAACATAAAAACATATGGTAAAAAACATAACATATGGTAAAAAACATAACATATGGTAAAAAACATAAAAACATATGGTAAAAAAACATAAAAACATATGGTAAAAAACATATGGTGAAAAAACATAAAAACATATGGTAAAAAACATAAAAACATATGGTAAAAACATGGTATAAATCATATGGTGAAATACATAAAAACATATGGTAAAAAACATGGTATAAATCATATGGTAAAAAACACAAAAACATATGGTAAAAAACATGGTATAATTCATATGGTAAAAAACATAAAAACATATGGTAAAAAACATAAAAACATATGGTAAAAAACAAAAAAACATATGTTAAAAAACTATAAAAACATATGGTAAAAAAACATAAAAACATATGGTAAAAAAACATAAAAACATATGGTAAAAAACACAAAAACATATGGTAAAAAACACAAAAACATATGGTAAAAAACACAAAAACATATGGTAAAAAACACAAAAACATATGGTAAAAAACACAAAAACATATGGTAAAAAAACACAAAAACATATGGTAAAAAAAACATAAAAACATATGGTAAAAAACATGGTATAAATCTTATGGTAAAAAAACAAAAACATATGGTAAAAAATATGGTATAAATCATATGGTAAAAAACATAAAAACATATGGTAAAAAACATGGTATAAATCATATGGTAAAAAACATAAAAACATATGGTAAAAAAACATAAAAACATATGGTAAAAAAACATAAAAACATATGGTAAAAACATGGTATAAATCATATGGTAAAAAACATAAAAACATATGGTAAAAACATGGTATAAATCATATGGTAAAAAACATAAAAACATATGGTAAAAAACATGGT
Organism: Euprymna scolopes; assembly: GCF_053919585.1. Classification (NCBI taxonomy): domain Eukaryota; kingdom Metazoa; phylum Mollusca; class Cephalopoda; order Sepiida; family Sepiolidae; genus Euprymna; species Euprymna scolopes. The sequence goes on along the minus strand of NC_136516.1, from coordinate 76,969,004 downwards.
ATAAATCATATGGTAAAAAACACAAAAACATATGGTAAAAAAACATAAAAACATATGGCAATAAACATAAAAACATATGGTAAAAACATGGTATAAAAACATATGGTAAAAAAAAACATAAAAACATATGGCATATTCACGTTGACACATCAATTATCATTAGATTGCTTAAGGTAAGCAATGTTGAGTCTAGTCAGTACTAGATAGGTGATTACTTGGAAATACCAGGCACTGAATGTAGGAAGACCTTAACAGCTCCCTGCAAGAATCGCAAAAACCCCTGCCATCATCTCCTCTGACTGAGATATACCTGTGATTGTGGACCAATTGTGAATTTGATATTTCCATGAAAATTCCTCTGAAAAAAGAACTGGATTCAACCCACGTAGAGTAAATGTTACTTCATTGGTAAAAAAGTTTAACTAAACGTTTGATAATGCTAAAAAAGAAGTGGCGGAATTCAATAAAAGTGTTTTTAACGTTTACAGCTAAAAACTTATGTTAGATCAACAAGTTTTAGATCACCGAAATTAAGTTATGTTGGTCTTGGTTTGTATTTAAATCAAATCAAATTTATTGGGAAAAATAGCAAACTTCTTATTACCAGATATCATCACAACTTTTTTTTTTTTTGTCCAGAGAAAACACATCAAATAATATGCAATATTTGCTTGACAAATAATATTGTATACAAACCCTCTGTGCACAATAACATCGATAACGAAGAAGCATACATAGACGCTATCACTGCTATAGGAAATATATTCACAGCAAGCTCACCTACTATATTATAACCATTTGAAAATCTAGCATGCAAAAGCGGCACAAGTTCGTCAAAGTATGAGAATATGACATAATCACCTTGACACGCCTGTAGATCATCTAAGTTAAGAAACGTTGAGCCTGGGTAGTATCAGACAGGTGACCATTTGGGAATATCATGTGCTGTGTGTAGGATGACGTTGACATCTCCCTACATTAACTGAACAAAAGAAAATGTTATTTCCTCTCATATATATTTTTCTGGGGTAGTTGGCAGCCCTATATTCATGATAATATGGACCCGTCTGGTACTATGTAAACCAGACATTTCTGCTCTCGAGTGAAGAGCGCACACGTAGTTCAACCGCTCGTAGTGAACACCAGAACTCTTTCACCTAAATATTGTGACCCCTAACCAGGGCCACAACAGATATACATGCAACTGGAGACGGATTGTGAATTTCATATTCCCATGAAACTTTCCAGTTCAAGCAGTCTAGGCTGAATGCCATGTCTGTAAGTATGTATGAAATAAAAAAAAAAACAGAACAACAACATCACATGCATACTGATAAGATAGAAGCTTATTAAGATGACACAGACTTTCAATGGGAACTTTAGGTTGTGGCTGGAGAAAAATTCCAAGTTATAAGCCGAAAACAAAAGCATAAACTAAACAACAAAAAAGTAAATTACTAAATTTGAATAATCAATTGCGCTCATAATTAGTGGACTCGCGTATATACTACTATGCAATCAAAAAAACAAACATAAAAAGACATAATAAACACTGGAACACCATTCAATTCAACCCATCCTCCATTAGTAAAATAACTACACTTAAAGATACATTATTATTTCAAGTAATAGATAAACATTTTCCCTGAGAGACAGTACAATTCACAAAGTCTATATATATATATATATATAAAAGTGAACGTGTGTGTGTCTGTGTACATTTCCCTACGCAATAACTCTGTCTATTTTTAGTCTACAGACTCGAAATTTGATATACAGGGTACTGAGATTTGGAAAAATCGACGTGATCGGTTTTTGGCCAGAAATTTGGTGATTAAGGGGTCAAAGTTCAACGATTTGACCCTTGAGAACTCTACCAAACTCCTCCGACAATTTTAGGACTACACACTTGAAATTTTAGATATAGGTTCCTTGGACATGGATCTAACTTAATAACTTGATTTGAGTCCAAAACAATAAATTTTAAGGGGTCATAATAAGGGTCAAAGTTTTAAAAAATTGACCTCTGCGATCTCTTCCAAATTACTCAGACAATTTCTGGTCTGAATATTTGAAATTTTACATAAATGGTATTCAGAGATAGGGCAAGATTTTTCATCAGTTTGGGTCGAAAATTTTCAGTTACCAATATATAAATGTATGTATGTATGTTTGCATGTCTGCCTTAAACTTTCGATAGGGGCGACGGATTTTACCAAGATCAGTATCGTTTTTAAGTTCGACCTTTGATACAACAAATATCGAAAAATTGGCTAAAAATATTAATATCTTCCCCTTGAACTAGCACTTTTCTACAGGGGGGGTCACTTTTTCCGCCGATATTTTTTAAAGTTATCCTCTCCTTTAGATTGTCTAGCCTTAATTTTAAAAAAATGTCGCTTCCGGTTTGGTGGTGGTCGTAACAGTATAAACGTTAGGTTTTACCCCGTTCTTTTCCTCCTTTGCGGTACGGGTTCGAGCCTGCCTTCCTACTACCACTTTTTTTTTTGCTCAACATATACATCCAAACACTCGGGCAACGCCGGGCTGAAATGCGAGTTACAAATAAAGAAAAACATTAAGCTCAGTTACTGCCACACAGATTACATGCAACCTATAATAAGCAAACATAATTTAAAGATATTAAATAACTCTAATGTCACTAATAACAACAGAAACATTAGCATGAATGACCACAAGATTATGCCAAATAACACCAAGAATAGCATTCACCTATACTATTGCAAGAGCAGGGCTATTTGCTCCCTGGCGAATAAATGTTTGACAAATAACATTGTATACAAAGAGAAAACTCGTACAGAAGTGCAATCAGTACTACAAAAAATATATTTAAAGACAATTACATTAACCATATTATAACTCTTCGAAATTCAGCATATAAAAACAGCAAAAGTCCGTCTAAGAATGTATGCAGAGAAAAGAAGAAATATCCACACCAACATAAAATGGGATACTATAAAATCATGTAATGGCCTACATTATAAAGCTGTGTATTGAGGAAAAATACCAAATTACAGACTCAGAACAAGAGTCTAAACTACTTAACAAAAAACATGGATTCATTGCAAATTGTAGACAAATATTTCTCCCTCACATGAGCTCAGACTAAATTACAGGAATACAAATAAAAAATATCACTAACACATGAAAACATATATACATTTAAAAAATGGCTTTACTAGTTGAATCCAAAGAAAAGATTAAAAAAAAAAACAGGTAAATAAAACATAACTGAAATGCATAGAAAATAATTTTATAATCAGAACAAATAGAAAAGATTATGAAAAAATAGAAATTGAACAAAACTATTCTGTTTAGGATATTAATTTTACCCGCCCTGGGATGATTATTTTTCTAATTACATATATATATAAATACTACTATCATTACTTACCGAGATTACTTAGGAAATTTTAACTGCAAAGAATTTCATTAATATAAATATTTAGTATAAACATAAGTATGCATTCAGACGGATGTATAAGGCATTTCCACTCTATAATAAAGACCAATGTGTGTGTGTGTGTGTGTGTGTATATAATGTAATATATAAACGTACTTCTCTTCGATTATGCAAGTAAAAATTGTGCCAAAAGAAAGCATTTTAAGCGTTTAGGTGAAGGGAGAAAGCAAATACCATGCCAAAAAATATCGTCTAAAATTAATTTGGAAAAGAAAACGCTTCATTCTATTTTCATAATGAAGCGTTTTTATTTTCTTTCTATACGTTCTCTTCTTTTACAAATTTCCAGTTTAAAACTTTTTTTTTCATTTTTAGCTTAATGTTATTCCATATATATATATATATATATATATATATATATATATATATATATAATGAACTCTCCATCGATTTCGACATATGAGGTTCCGCCACAACAATTAAGTTGCTCGGAAATCCACACAGATGATTTGTTTATAGTGGTGAAGATTTTGTGTAGAACCATCCCCACTTTTTGGTATTACTGCTAACCTACGTCGGTGCAGATAACTGCCACCCACAGGACAGAGTATACAGTAGACTGCAGGTTTTACATCAGGTTCCTTCTAGATGCATGTCTTTACTAAGACTGAGGATGCATCTCTCCCAGTGAATTAATACGCCTCCAGATACCAACCTGGAAATTTCTACGACTCAGCGCAGTACATACAGCGCCTAACCTTCTCAAATGGTCACCCATCTGGTACTGGCCAGGTTTAATGTTGCTTAACTTTGGTGATCTGGCGAAAACCAGTGTGTCAACGTGATTGTGCCGTATATACACACTTTTATTCACTTCAACAAGGCATAGTGCCACTTGAGTATAAGAGCGACTACTATTTAGGATCATGTTTGCAGGGGATTATGTTGTGTTGAGCAGCGAGATGTTTGTTCACATTACATTCAAATTCTTCTCTGTTAGTACAGTCAGGGAAACAGGAAACAAAGAGGGAATTCCAAAGTCTAGCAATCTGAGGGAAGAAGCTATTAGAGTTGAAGGTTTTCCAGCATCTAAGGACTTCAGCAGTGAAGGGGTGGGATTTTGCCGTTCACGGATTAAATGAAAGTATGTACGTTAAGGAGGCACAAGTGCTATGAGTTCATCAGAGCACATCCCATAAAGTACCTGTAAAGTAGGTAAAGAGATGTAACGTTACCGAACACAAATGATCGTTAATTTATTGCAGACTATTATCCTCATCTTTTCTTAGTTGTTGTTTCACAACGTTTCAGTCAACTATTTCTCTGGCCTTCATCATGTGGTAACCGCGATGGGATAGAAACTCCAAATCTCCTAACTGCATTCTCAGCAATTACTGCCATCTATAGTTGTTGTCGTCTCATCACGTTTTGGCTGAGTAAGCCAGCTTTGGATTGAAAACATACAATTCTCACCTGGAACTGTCGAGATTCAACGTCTCTATCCATTGTGCCACGAGCCCTGAAGGGCGATCAAGGTTGGATTTTTTGGTCTTATAAATCCACGTTTATTTATCTGATCTTCCATGGTCGGGTCCGAACTGAATGGTGTATATATTTAATAGGAATTCATTATTGAGATTAGTATTATTTATTAATTTATTTATTGCCAACTAAATAAATAAATTAATAAATAATACTAATCTCAATGAGTTCTAATTAAATAATATACACACATGACCGTATTCACATTTATTGGGAAGGTCATAGATTTTATATGAAAATAGTGTGGACCCATGCACATACCTTGTTATCTGTTATTTTTGAAGGAGATGTACACTTGCAATGATGAGGAACAATTTAGTCATCATCTAATTAGTACAAGATGTGATCGTGCATGAGCTTTACATCCACCGGATCTTAACTTCCCAGTTTGTTTGTTTTTTTTTATTTGCTGAGTTATCTCGAATCAAAAGAAATCCTGGACTATTTCTGAACTGAAGCTTTAATCAGAACCATTTATTTTGATTGTCGTTTGCACTAAATTTGAATAATTTTTACAGCAACATCATCCATGTTTATTATGTAGTTTAATTATATTTGAACAAATACAGATGTTCTTTTCAATTATATTTACTTTAATTACACATGAAAAAAAAAAAAAAATAGTTCGGCGCTGTCAACTTTCCAAAACAGGAAGTGACTTGTCTCAGCAAATATGCGATTATACCAAAAACTCATATTATTCTGATTCATCGGACTACTGTTCTCATCTTGAGTGTCATTTTCACAATGTTTCGGTCGATGTAACCTCCGACATTCTTCAGGTGTATCTTGTCGAACTTTGGCATTTGGACAGAATTTCGAGCAGAACCCTTTATTTATTTCACAGAGGTAGTATGCTCTTGTTCTATCAGCCATGTTGTAGATAGAGGTTGATAAAAAAAAAGTTCTTGCGGTTTTTAACTTTTAAATTCAGATAAACATAGCTTAAACAAAAATTTATTGATCGAAATAAACACTATCAGAATCAACGCACTTTTGCCAAACAAGTGTATTTATGCCATTAACATAAAAATCTTGCGTACTGGTGACAATGATATTGCTGAAAGCGTTTTTGATATCGCTTAGTTTTTTTTTTTTTTTTTAAGTATTTTTCACACAAAAAGTTGTCGAAATGCTTGAAAAAGTGATAGTCGGTAGGTGATAGATCTGGAGAGTATGGCGGATGAGGCAGAGTTTCATAGCCCAATTCTTTCAACTTCGGCAGGGTCAATTTACAACGTGTAGACAGGTACTGTCATGAAGGAGAAATGAGTCTTTTCTGTTAACTAATGCTGGGTGTTGTTGTCGAAGTTTCTGATGCATTTTTTCACAGTATTTCTCTGCCGTAATGGTTTCGCCTGCATTAAAAAAAACTACAATGGATAAGACCAGTCGCAGACCGCCAATCAGTCAGCATGACGTTATTTTAGTGCAAATTTGGCTTCGAGAAGTGTTGTGGAGTGTCGTCGGCATCTAACCACTGAGCTGAGCATCGCTGGTTGTCACAAAGAACCCACTTTTCACCATACTATCACAAATTAGTCGCGAACTGGGTCATTCTTGTTGCACAAAAGAAAGGAAGATGACACTTCATAACGGTATTTCTTTAAGTCATCGTTCAATTTGTGAAGCACCAATTTATCAAGATTTCTGTCTTTCTAATTTCTCAAGTAGTTGAAAATCGTCATATACGTTATGATTAATTCAGAAGCAAGTTCTCAAACAGTCATACATAGATTGGCTTCGACTAAGGCTCTTAATTGATCGATGTCAACATCTGATGGTCAACATCTATGTTCATCATCTTCAAGACTCTTGTTGCAGCCACAAAATTTCTTAACCATCATTGTGCTGTGCATTCAGTAGTAGCTCCTGGGCAAAACACTTTGTTGATATCGCCAGCTGTGCCTAGTTTGAACTAAAATAAGAAAATTGTGTGAATTTGATTTTTTTTTTTTTTTTTTTTTCATTTTGTATTTACCGTTCAGAAAAGAAGACATAATTTTTTTAAAAAAACGATCGTATTTTAAACGATCAGGTAGAGCAAAAACGCTCTTTAAAATGATATATGAAGTAAAAGTATTATAACGAAAACTTAATTGAAAATACGTCATTTGAAATCAATATTAACATTTCTGCAAGAACTTTCTTCTCAACCTTATAATTCACAATTGTATTTTTATGTTGCTCACACCGAGAATTGAACCTTCAACCTTCGGATCATACGACGTCACTGGAATAATATATAACATAATTAGATCCTTCTTAGATAAGAAAGAAAAAAATCTAGGTTGTCCTCGACGGTCGTACATCTAAACAATATGATATAAATGCGGGAGTGCCTTAGGGGTCTATCCTTGAACCTCTGTTATTCCTAATATTCATAAATGACCTCCCTGACAAAATTGTCTGTGAGATGGGTATGTATGCTGACGACACCAAGCTCTATAACAGACACGACAGGAAAACAAATAAACACATATCTAAAGAAATGGCAGAAACACGAGAGGATGACCTTCAATCCGTAGTGGAATGGGGACAAAAATGGATGGTCACATTCAATGCCGCCAAGACTAAACTTGTTTCCTTCAATAATTACAAGAAACCTTCCCTACCACCAATAGCAATGGCCAATGACTCTTTATCTGAAAGTACATCTTTTAAACTCCTCGGCCTAACGTTCACAGGAAACATGAGTTGGAACAATTACATTGAGAACATTGCCAGGACTGCTGCGAAGAAGGTGAACTCTCTCTACAGTGCTAGAAAGCTATTAACGCCTGAAAGTATCCTATACCTCTATAAGGCCACCATTCGCCCATGTATGGAGTATTGTTGTCATATTTGGGCTGGTGCATCTGCCACTAGTCTCTCACACCTAGACAAGGTTCAAAAGAAAGTCGCCAACCTGATAGGTCCTGAACTGTAAGCTAAACTTCAGCCTCTGTCCTATCGACGAAATGTTGCATCCCTTTGCCTGTTCTACAAGTACTTTAACGGTGAATGCTCTGACAAACTGCAAGCACTTGTATCCCTTCAACGTAAATACCCCCGACAACCCCGACAAGCAGCTAAATCCCACCCCTTCACAGTAGAGATCCCTAGATGCAAGAGAGCCTTTTACTCCAGTAGTTTCTTCCCCAGAACAGCTAGACTTTGGAATTCCCTTCCGGCTCCCTGCTTCCCCGACTGTACTGACATGCATAAGTTCAAGTGCAACGTGAACCGACATCTTGCTGCCCAACTTCCTACACAGTACCCCTGATGCTTATGTCCCTGATAGTAGCCTCCTTCCAACAAAGTGGCAATGTGCCTTGTTTGGGGTGAAAATGTAAAAAAATAAATAAATAAAACAAAACGAGTATATCACTTTTACAATTCATTTTTTCAAGTACTCTAACCACTCCATTATGGTTCCTTGCGGACGTTGTGAAAATGACACTCAAGATGAAAACAGTAGTCTGATGAATCCAAATAATGCAAATAACCAATCCCTATTTCAAAAATTTAGAAACATTATACTAAAATCATTTGGGGAGGAGCTTCACACTTGCTATACTGGTCAACAACAATTTTGTTGCCTGCGTTTCTTTTTTAGCTCATTTAGGATGAATCTGATGCACTGAACCCAAAACTTACATTGGTTTTGCTCAATCGGATCATGTTTTTGAGCTATAGCCATATGTCAATTTTTATACGTTTTCATTTCTCGGCAAATACTTGGCGAATGGCGGCGATCAGGCTGGATTTGGTGTCATAAGAGGTCCTGTTGGTGATGTTCTCGATGTCTGACCAAATGAAGCAGTCCAGCAGGTTCAAGTCGAGGGAGAAGGAGGGAGCCAGTGAGAGAAGGATTCAAAGACAAGCCTAGGTTCCTTTGGACTTGTGGGGCGGCGCCAAGTCCTATTGCCTCACCGAGGGTCTACCAACAGTCATCTGATTGCACCAGGGTATCATCACACTCTTCATTACATCCAGGTACACTTTGGTGTTGACTTTTAAGCCGACTTCGAAGATGTGAGATGTGAATTTGCATTTTGAGGGTGTTGGTAATGATCCTGTTCTCAAAACTTCGATTTAGAGAACGAGTTGTACAGTGGCACGTCTCCAATCTCGTTCATTGAACATTGTGTCGCTTTCAGACATGATAGATGGCTCTTATCACTCTTGGAATTTGTACGCAATTGGCCAACTAGTAGATGGTCCACAACAAAAAAAGAAAAAAGAATTTTTTTTCATCAACTGGAAATGGAATCATGTCGTTTTTTCTAGGGAAACAATTTTATCATGACACCCTGTGTGTGTGTGTGTGTGTGTGTGTGTGTGTGTGTGTGTGTGTGTGTGTGTGTATATATATATATAGAGAGAGAGAGAAATATGTATATATAATGATCTTATCCAACCATAGAAGAAGAATTGCATTCATTGTTGAATATTTATCTACAGAACGTAAACCCTGCATTTCCGCCACTACCTCGATTCCACAAGATTCTGCTGCCAATATTCTCCAGAGATCTCCCGAAGGCAGGTGGAGTAAATAAGAAAATATAAAAATTAGACCCAAGAAAGAAAAGTTATTTGTCCGGGGTTAACGGAGCGACCATCATTGGTCATATTTGATGATATATTTGCCATTGTCATTGGCACGACTCCAGGCAAGAGTCCTATATCTCTTTTCTGTCTGTCTGTCTGTCTCTCTCTCTCTTCTTCTCTCTCCCTCTCTCTCTCTCTCTGTTTCCTGTGTGTGTCTCTTTTTCCTGTGAAAATCTCTCTCTCTATCTTGTGTCCCTCTCTCTCTTTCCTGCGTCCCTCTCTCTTTTCTCTGTCCCCCTCTCTTTTCTCTGTCCCCCTCTCTTTTCTCTGTCCCCCTCTCTTTCTTCTGTCCCCCTCTCTTTCTTCTGTCCCCTCTCTCTTTCTTCTGTCCCCTAATCTTTCCTATCTCTCCCTCTCTTTCCTATCTTTCCCTCTCTTTTCTATTTCTCTCCCTTTTCTATCTCTCTCCCCCTCTTCCCTCTCTCTTTCCTCTCTTTCTCTCTTTCCTCTCTCTCTTTTTCCTCCCTCTCTCTTTCCGTTTTTTTTCTCCTTCCTTCCTTCTCTTTCATCTATTTCTCTTTTCTTACTTCCTATCCCCTCTTTCTTGTTTCTCCCTTCCCCCTTTCTTTCCCTTCTTCCTGACCTTTTTCCCCTTCTTCCTAACCTTTTTTCCCTTCTACCTTCCCTCTTTCTTTCCTTTCTATCTCCCCTCTTTCTTTCTCTTCTATTTTCCCTCTGTCTTTCCTTTCTACCTCCCGGCTTTTCCCCCTTCTATCTTCCCTCTTTTTCCCTGTTCTCTGTTTTTCCTTCTCCTACCTTTTCTCTTTCTTTCTCTCTGTCTTTTTCTCTTTCCATTTCGCTCTTCCACTCACCTTCCTTCTCTTTCCCTAATTCACTTTTCCTCTCCTCTCACACCTTTTTCTTTTTTTTCTTTATTTTTCTCCATCTCTTTTCTTTTTCTTCCTATCTTTTCCCCCCAAGTTTTTTCTTTTGTCCTAAATTACCCTTTTCCTCTCACAACAACAAGACAATTTTAAAGGAATAATGTTTATTGATGCTTTCTCCTGGCACTGAAGAAAAAGAACGGAAAACAAGATTCAGAATCCTATGCTAATAATACCAGCAATAACATCTTTATTTTCCTCCATTTCAAAAACAATCCGATTCCCATTCATCTTGGGGGTCATAGATTTCAAGAGAGCTTTCAGAGGTTTTCATCTTGATTATACTGTAGACTGGTAGGTTGTTAGATAATTGTTTCACCTTGCAGCTTCCATATGAGCAAGTGTTAAGATGTATCGAGGGAATCTTACTTGGATTTCGAATACTATGTTATTTATACTCCTATAATTTTTTTTTTTTTTTTTTTTTGTGCATTGATATTCATATTAAAAACCCTTTTTTCTATTTATGGTATTTATTTGCTTCCCCATGAGAGCAAATTAGGCATGTTTTTAATGGGGTGAGAGGAAAGGGAAAGGGGGTACCAGCTCCCCCGAGAGGAGGGGAGGGAAAGCTGGTAGTGAGAGCCGCTTGGTATATAGGGTTGCCCTTACATGGCCCAGAAACTGATTGCCACAAGGGAAATGGTCTTTGGTTGCAGTATCTGCCGGAACAGATACTACACTTTGAGATATTAAATCTTTTATTCAGGCTAAAATTACAACGCAAGTTCAATCTGAACAAAAAACTTAGGCACAAGGCCAACTCAAAAAGGGGAGAAAATGGGGGTCGTTGGTCATCCTTGTCACTCCAGAAGTAAACAAAAGTTTCTCTTAGCTAATATCTTCTTTCACCATAATACCGCATTCACCCTTTTGTACCGGGGGGGGGGGGAGTCCTACTTAGTTCCCAATTGTTTAAAGCATTTTTATTTACGTGTAAAAACAAAAAAGATAACAATAATGATACAATAGTTCATTTGTGTCGAGGGCGGGGGAAGAAAAAATACAAAAGTGGTTAGTAGGACCTTTCCAACCTTTTCTAGTTGATAGACAACCCATTCTGCTTTGGTTTGTAAAGAAACTGTGGGGCAGTCTCTAAGGTGGAGTGCCCTCTAGATGGGACGAAATGGAGAAAAGAAAAATTCTTGGGTGAGGGGAAGGAGTTAGTAATTGATTTCTTTCTCTCCAAGATGGGTGAAATTTAGAGTGAGGGGTGAAAAAGAAAAATTGCAGATAGGAGGGGGTGGGGATCTTGGGGGCTTCCTAGTTGAGGAGGGATGAAGCATTCACTCGGCTAGCTAAGATACTACACTTTGATCTTGGCTCGAAGGCCAGAAAAAAAGCAGACCTTTTTTCTGTTTATTTAAAAAGAAAATACAACTTTGTTATATATAGTTCGTGGAATTGCATTCATGTGCAAAAAGTCTAGCTAATTTGCATATTCTTTTAAACATTCATTTTAATTAATTCCCTATTAGTTTTTCCGGTTTTCTTATGGGATGATCATCTTTAGGTAACTATTACGCGTATTTAAACCTATGCAAAACTTTATATTAGCCAGGGAAAATCTGTGCAAAAGTTTAAAAATAAAATGGAATTTGCCTGGTGAATGTCGAACAACGACATTATGAATATGTATGCGTCACATAATAGCTATTGGTTCATGTTTTAATTTTTAGCGTTGCAGCAAACATGCCTTCTGAGCTCAGGCGTCAAAGGAAAAAGTAAATTGTAAGCTAAACGTTTTGGTTTCGATTCTCAGTGGTGGCTGCATGAATCATTTTTTTCTTTTTTTTTACTTTTTAAATCATTATACTATACATTGGATCCAATATACACTATAATATAAATATCCCCCGTTTGTTTAAATGTATGTATGTATGTTTGTATGTATTCCTAAAACTTTCGACAAAGGAGACAGATTTTCATAAGATTGGTATCGTTTTGAAGCTCGACCCTTTGGATGACAAATATCGAAAATTGGCTAAAAACATTAATTCCTTCACCCTCAACTGAGTACTTTTCTACAGGGAGGAGTCTCTTTTTTCGCCGATATTTTCGAAAGTCAACCCCTCTTTTCGATTGACTAGCCTTAATTTAAATCTTCGCCACTTCTGGTTTGGCGATGGACGCAACAGCAATGCGTCACTTTTTTTTCACATTCTTTTCCTCCTTCATGGTACAGGTTCGAACCTGCCTGCCTACTACTATATATATATATTTTTTTTTTTTGCTCAACACACACCTCAAAACACCCGGGCAACGCCGGGAACCCAGGCTAGTATGTTAATAAATACGAAATCTGCATTTAATCAAAATATCATGTTTAAGCATATTTTATGACTGAGCAATGCCGGCAATGCTGGGCGGCCTGCTAGTTTTGAATATTTAGTCAAGGTTTACTTGTACGGTTAAGTATCTTCGTGTCAGGTTGTCTTGCCAAACTCTTGTACAGAGAGATCTTAGCTATTCGGAAATGGTACGTAATAGACAATTCAAAACCTATGAATAATAATAAACATCTCCAAACACAAACCAAAAGTTAGCAATACACTAGAGTTCAACACGACATTATTAATATAACCTTCCATCCTTACACACACTATTTAATACCTACAACTACGTACCTAGAAAACAGCTGTTAAGTCTGATATACTGATGGCAACAATGATAATGGGACAAGGAGGAGAAAGAAACAACCCTAGTTGAAGTGTCCTTAATGATGCTGGCCTCAACACATCTGAGAGGAAGAAGATAAGGAAATACCAAGGTGTTATGTATGACTACCAGGGTGAGCTGACGTTGCCCGGGATTGAATGATGATAACGAATGTTTCACATTCCTATATTTTTATTGTCATTGGAATCGATGAAATCCACCATTTTTTTTTTTCAATCAAATCGATCGATTGCCTACTCTAGTTATGAACCTATCGTGGTGCTCCAAGAGAAATCCCATATGCCTCTCGCAGTGATTTAGTTCACAATGCGGTCTAGTCTACATTGCACTGTAGAGAACCTACTGGTCATTTAAAAAAATTATTTTTTCTATATAATGGCTTGAATTAAAGTTTAAAATGCAAAAATCAGGTATCATACTTCATTTGTGCTCTAAAGACAAATATTAATTTTGAACTTTCACCTATCACATCAAAAATCCTATTATAGATTTTATTTGTTGAGCCTTTAGGGTTGTGTGATAATAAAAATTCTCAATTACACTTGTGATGTTAGGTTAAGTAAGTTGGTCAAAATCGCCTATTTCTTTCTTTTATCAGATTATTTCAATTATCGATGCTTATTGAAGAACACTGCCAGGCACATAAAGTACCTTCATATGAGATTTCATAAAAATCGGCCCAGCCGTTTTCGAGTTCATAGAGAACGAACTTAGAGACACAAAGTTACTGCAGTAAAATGGGCTGGTATTTTTGTGAAAAAAAAAACCTTCACAGATAGAATTCGTCAATGTATTTCCTCCTCGTCACCATATTTTCTTTCAACTTCCAGCACACGTCTCTCCCTCTTACCTCTGCCGACAGGCTTTTTATTTTAAAAAAAAAAAAGACTGCATTTCATTTGCATATGTGTGCGATTCCACGAGACCACACCTTATAAAGCCATGGCCGCCATCTTTAATCTCTCTCTCTCCCAGAACCCACCTGAAGGTAAGTTATACAGCCACACAAGGCACACACACGTGGGCGTTTTTTTTTTTTTTTTACTATTACATTCAACTCCACAGTTTCTTTTATATAATAATAGAGACGTAAAGATATGAAAAGAAATCTTAAGAAGATGTTTATCATTCCAGTAATTTTAGGAGCAACTAAACTCCTGAAAAAGAATTTCAAAAACTACCTGGCAAATATATCTGGTGAATCAATTGCAAAAAAAAATATAAACAATTGCACTCAAAACATGTTTAGAAATCTTTAAAAGATCTCCCGGTTGAAGCAACTGAAATAGTAGGTGAATGTCTGGCATCCGAAAGAATGCCCCATACTTAGCAAAACAAAATGATCACAGTTAAAACAGAGAAATTACTGCCTTTATCCAACAGTCTATATTTGTAACTAATAGAGGCTTTAGTAAGTTGATGCTTCGCTTTTAATTTTAAAGTAATACTTTGGTTAAATCACTGTGATCGCTGTTTAAGAGACTGAGATTAAGTTTCAGATTATCAGCTTTTATTTAAAGAAAAATAATCAAAGTTTGCCAGCTAAAATGCATAAAAACACTTATTTCTTTTCAAACTCTGGAAAAATTGATGCATTAAGGAACACATACACAGGCAATCATTTACATCTTCATTTAAAATAAAAATTCAACAAAATCACCATATTACTAACTGAGAGGAATGTTGGTAACTTCAGAATTATAGAAGCCACCTTCATGTCCAAACAAACCAAATGTGCAGATAAGGACTATTCGATGTATAACTGCCTTGTTTGGCCTTTACTATCCAACCAATGCATCTAAAAAGACCTTTGCAGAGTAAAATAATAATGCAATGATCTCCCAAAATACATTCTTAGATAATTTATAGATATTTATGCAGACGACACTACCATCTATGGCAACACTTCAAAGGCTGGCAATGACCAAAATCTATTTGATTCTCTTTTTCTCTCTCTTCTGATCTTGAGCACGTGATGCAATTGGGGAAAAAAGTGGTTAATTTTGATGCATCTAAAATCCAAGCTTCTTTCTTTCCAGCATCAATGCTCTAACACCTAGGTGGCCCTGTCTTGGCAAAGCACCATGTTTTGATAAGCTTTTAGGACTGATCTTCACTCCTGGGCTGAAATGGAACACATACATCAATTCTGTTGCCAAGATTGCTAAGAAAATGGTTAGATCATTCTACCGCTCCAGAAGATATCTCACTGCCGATACAATTCTCTACCTGTATAAGAGCTAAGTATGTCCTAGGAAGAATTATTGTTGCAACATTTGAGAAGGAGCTGCTCAGAGTATTCTCTTCTATCCTGACAGGGTATAAAACCAACTTTGGTATCTGGTGATGTTTTCTTCTCACCTCTGCGGTTTCTGTCTCATAGAAAAGACATTGCCAGCCTCTCTACCATTATTTTCATGACAGGTGCTCGACTGAACTTCATTCATGATTTCTTCCTGTAAGTATTTCGCAACAAACACTTGACTAGCTACAACAACTACTAGTGTTGGGATGATTAATCAGAATCAGGAATCGGAAAAATCAGAAGATTTGAGGGAATCGGAATCAGCAAAATTGATACCTATTTTCCGATGCCAAAACGATTCTTTTAATTGTCTTCTTTTATTTGATTTTGTTTAAAGCAAAATCTTCCATTGCTTGTAATAATGATACAATAATAAATATTTATTGATTTTAAATTTCCAGTAAAGCTAAAATCGATAGATCATCCTCCACAAGTGTATTTTGACGTTTAGGAAAATATCTGCATATTTAACATGTTTTTTTTTTTTAACGAAAATCGGGAGGGGGGGGGTAACAATCTTATAGTTAAATAATTAAAGGTTTATTAAGAATCGGAATCGGTAATTTACCACGGAATCAGTAATTGTATTGGGATCGGGGAAAAATATTGGAATCATCCCATCTCTAACAACTATCAACAGTTTCCCTTATTCTCTATCTGTGCCTAAATCTAAACAAAAATTTCATGAGCAGAGTTTCTTTCAAAGACCTGCTCGTCTGTGAAGCAAAATGCCATGGAACTGCTTTCCGGCTGACTATGATATAATCGTTTTCAAGTTCAATGCGAACAGGTTCTTGAAGAGCCGTGCTCTAAAAAAAAATGATCAAATTTCCATTAACTCTTATCCTAAGTAGCCTCCAGGCCTTGATGAGTCGTGACTATATGAAGTAAAAAAAGAAGTGGGGGAACTGTCATATGACCATGTGCTTCAAAGACATAATAAGAAGAACTTAATATTCTAATTTTAATTGAAGCCAAACGAATATTTAATATTTATACATAAATTAGATATCTATAAATAAGCATATTTTCCGATTTGAATTTAAACGTGAAAAACAGGCAAAAATACTATTTTAAACTCAATCGTAACGGACCATTCAGAATACTGTTTTGAACTTAGCATGACAGACAATTCAAAATACTATTTTGAACTTAGCATGGCAGACCATTACAAAATACTATTTTGAACTTAGCATGACAGACCACTACAAAATACTATTTTGAACTTAGCATGACAGACCATTACAAAATACTATTTTGAACTTAGCATGACAGACCACTACAAAATACTATTTTGAACTTAGCATGATAGACTACTCAAAATAATATTTGGAATTTAAGCATTACAGATTGCATAAAATACTATTTTGCGTTTAGCATGGCAGACCATCTAATAAATATTTTTGAATAAATCTATAATATAAATCTCACCTGTCTGTTTTAACGTATGTATGTATGTATGTATGTCTAAAACCTTCGATAGAGGCGGCGGATTTTCACAAGATCGGTATTGTTTTGACGCTCGACCCTCCGGATTGCAAATATCGAATAATTGGCTAAAAACATTAATTCCTTCGCCCTCAACTGGACACTTTTCAACAGGGAGAGGTAACTTTTTTCGCCAATATTTTCGAAAGTTATCTCCTCTTTTCCATTGACTAGCCTTAATTTAAACCTTCGCCATTTCCGGTTGGCGATGGGCACAACGACAAAGACGCCACATTTTTTTTTTTTCACATTCTTTTCCTCCTTCGCTGTATGGATTTGAGCCTGCCTACCTACTACTACTTTCTTTTTTTGTTGTTTTTGCTCAACACACGTCTCCAAACACCCAGGCAACGCCAGGCACTCAGGCTAATTTCAAATAAAATTGATCGATTCACTCTATATCTCTTAGTGATAAAAATACTATTTTAAACTTAAGTGTGACAAACTGACGAACAAGCTACATTTGAAACTCATGTGTGACCGACAAAGCCTTTCATAAGGAAGCGAGGACGTACATAAAATTCTGAAATTCGTCACATCTGTTTCACCTGCTACGTAATGTGTGGGCGTCTCTCTTAAACATTAAAACACACACTTAATTGCAATTCAAAGCGTTTTACCTGCAAGGTAATTAAAGAGTTTAATTGCTTGACAAGCACCTCAGAGCCGTGAAATTATAGTTGCAATCGAGTCTGTGTGTTTATACAATTTTTTCATTAAGCTCTATTATTGATAGATATTGATCACTTTAAACTTTCTAATCAACTGAATCTAAGGCATGAATGTATGCGTGCGTGTGTTCGTGTTAAACATATAAAAATCTATATATGTAATATACACGCACACACGTAGGTGAAGGAAACAATAGATGAAAAGTGGATAACTGACAAATACAAAAGTAAAATCAACAGCTTTTGTTTTGATTACTGATATCATACAGAGACTCGGAGGAGCTAACCCTCCTACAATCTCGAATACTCTTCTTACCACCAATGACACCATGAAGATATTTGGAATAGATCTAATTAATTTTTCAAATTTCACTAATAGTATCCTTTCTCTCCTCCAATTCGATAAATGATTTTGCTCAATTGAATGTTATTTGTTTTGCCTACACAATAATGTTTTTATAGCAGGTTTTACAATCTGTGTATTAATAACACTGGCAGTTATTAATAAGAGTCAATGTTCATTTGTTTTTATATTAGAAAATTCAATGAAAAAAAAACTTGGGAATATTTCAATGAATTAGTTTATAAACATTAACAGACGATAATGAATGAGTCAGTAAATTGTGTATCAGTGTGTTTGCTAATGTATCCATGCATTGTTGTGTGAGTTGAGACATGATGACAGGCTTAAGGTCCAAAAGAAGGACACAGAGGGACACTACAACTAAACTGCTTACCAAAGAAAAATCTGGCTTTTATAGCATTTAGATTGGATTCAAAGCGGTGACTTTAATAAATTCGAAGAAATGCACCTGATTGGCTAAGAATGATTTAATTTTTTTTTTTAAATTCAGACGAGTGTATGTGCAGAGAGGCTTGCGCAGAAACGAGTTTAAACATTTCCATTTGGAACACCAAAGTGGAATCATCGGTGCCACAGAAGCAATTTCTTAAACCAGAATAAGTAAAAACCATTAATTATCTACCCCCGCTTACTATGCTTGATGGATGTGGAACCAAAATAAAAGACCAATTCTCCAGTGATTAATAATTTGGAATTTTATTAATTTCAAAGTTGATTTTTATTCATTCAGAAAAGGCTTCCTTTAAATGATATTTAAGCATCCCCAGCAGTTCAACCACACAATAGCGCAGGAACGACTGGATAACGATCATCATCAGTGACAAATATGCAGGTTTAACATCTTTTAGAGACTATACAACCATACCTAGTATATAATATTAGTTCTTATGATGCAAATGTAAGGTATGATCTTCAACTTAAAATTGTTTTTATTAAAAAAAACTCTTAGACATGTTTTGAAAGAGCTGCAAGTCCCACAGTCTTTGGGTTATTTAATACTGAATCTGGTCATTTTGTAAAAGATTTGATACTTCAATTTTTGTTATATTCTTAAAATTATGGTATTTGGTTTGATTGTTATTTTGTTTCTGACTTTGTAAACCATTAGTTTTGCAAAAGAAAAGGAAAAAAACAAACAATAAGATCAATGTTTGGTGCATTTTAGGCCAGGAAGTCATATCTGGAAACATCAGGCCGATGATGATGGTGATGGTGATGGTGGTGGTGGGCACCAATTATATCAGAATTGGTGCCTAATAATTTAGAATTAAATAGTTTTATTTTTTATTTATTTTTTAATTTATTTTTCCTACACCATTGTACAACTCACAAAGTAACTTTTGGTTCCTTTTTTATTTTTGTAAATTTAAACTTTTCTTTATGCAAAAAAAAAAATCTTTTACTTTTTTTTAACATTTGTGGGGCTTCGTGACATTTGGAACAAGATTAAAAACCATACATTCTGCTTTATTTTATTGTATTATTTTTTCTTTAATTAAATAAAGCAAAAATCTTCGTTTCATATAAATTCTATCTTGCATGCGTCTGATAAATGTCTTGAACGAAAACTGCAATAGAAATAAGTTTTATAAAAAAAAAAGGGAAACAAAATAATTTAATTTTCTCTTTTAACGATAAGATTTAAAATTTTGCTGAAAATAGATGGAGAAATCTACTGGTGAATTTCTTCTGATAAGTTTTTAATTAACTTTTGTTTTTTGTTGTTGTTTTTTTGTTTTGTTTTATTTTTACATGTCCTTATCTCATGCAGAAAGGATTCACTTACATTTCTGCGTTTTTCACTGTCAAATAGAAACAAAACTTACCCAAAAAACAAAAACAAAAGTCAAACTTTACTTAAGGTCAAGGGAGATAAATCTTGTCTAATATAAAGAAATGCTGAGGTTTCACCATATATTTCTGTCTTTGCATAAACATGAGATTATCATTTCCAGTTTTTTTTTTTTTAATAGTTTTTCAAAACAAAAGCACATTTATATACTATTAAAAGTCTGCGGCGGATCTTGTTTGTGTACAATTAATAACGCCACAAACAGATGATGGCATCCAATAAACAGTTGGAAGGCGTCACTATGACGTCATAAATGATCCAGTAACAATGCCATACATTAACAATGAAATACGCTACCTGAAGATTTTTATCCTCGGCTCCTCCAAATCAACAGAGATGATAGGATCCCTGTTGATTGTGGTGTATGCTGTTGCTGTGCAGTTCTAGGAGGTCCACCCCACCCCCCCGCTTTGCCTTACTTTTATAAGAAGGACTTAGTTTCCTGCTAATCGCCTGAGGCGCCATTACTGGGAATGCCGACGGAACTACCCAGGCTCTTTTTTTTGCTCCTCGGGAGGGTGCTGATTTTCCAATCCCTCTTTCTGACTCTTAGTATCTAAGTTTTATCGTTATTTCCATGGGAAGTGTTCGTCTGAGCTCCAACCTCTGGTCCCCCCTTGCCAATCTTTTACAAAAAACACCCGCCTAGCTGAAACGACTGTCATTAATTTACCCCACTCTTTATCTATGCTTAAATCAAAATGTCGATTCAATGAAGACAGCTTCTTTCTTAGAAGTGCACGCCTGTAGAACTCTCTTCCGTTTGCCTGTTTCCCACCTGACTACAACTTGGATGTCTTCAAGTCCAGCATAAACAAGTTCCTGATGAACCGCCCCCTTAAGCAAGACACATTATCAGATCTCCATTACTAACGATTACTATGATATTGTCCCATTGATTACTGTACACGCAATAACCCTTATCCCCGAGTGGCCTCCAAGCCTTGATAAGTGGTGACTTCCATGTAAAAAAAAAAAAAGTTCTTGTAGCGGGAGACAACCAAAAACCGAGGATCCAAAGTGAATGACGATTCGGATTAAAGATTATCTCTGTTCTGTATTATTTGCATTATTTAGATCACTGTCCTCATATTTCACGACGTTTCGATCGATGTTAACCCCCCCCCCCCACCTTTTTCAGATTTTAGAGGAAACTTTCTGTTAAACTTGGGAATCTGCACAGAATTTTGAACCAAACCCTTTACTTACTAGACATTCCGTCAGCTATTACAAGGTAGAAGTTTTAAGTAATTTGCAATTGTATTCTTAGTATCGTCTGCACAGGGGATTAAACCTTCAAGAGTTTCATCTAAATCTGAATTTTACTTAGTACTGTGTCCGTTATGCCATGGCCCCTTGCGGATTATTCCTGTATGAAATATGAGTTTTTAACCTATACTTGTTTTTTAGGTATGCAATCTTACTACTTATCACTATTGTAAAAGATTGGCAAGGGGGGACCAGAGATTGGAGCTCAGACGAACACTTCCCATGGAAATAACGATAAAACTTAGACACTAAGAGTCTGACAACAGAATATTCTTTTCGTCATTTTGACTCTCGAGTATATATCCGACACAGTTAGACAATCGAGAACCACGTCACTCTATATAAAAGCATATAAGATATCAACGGATACAATGAAAAGAATATGCTGTTGTTCTAACCCTACTTATCACTCAAGATGGATGCGCTCATTCGAATAATTCAAATAATGCAAATTATTAATCTTCATCTTAAAAAAGACCCTGTCAGTGGGGCATTAGAATACACCGACTGCCCCCCTGCAGAGGGTAAAAGTCCCTCAATGGGGGTCCTGGATATGACCTTAAACTATATCCAATGGTAAGGCCCCAGCTTGTGGGCTTTAGGGAGTGTGGAGCCACCTTTTAATTGCCATTGCTCCCAGGTCCACTCTGACCCAGAGTGGTAGTACCTGTTAGGGTTCCAACTATGGGTTGAATAGAAACCGACTTGAAAACAACAAATATATTCTATTAAATTTTTTTTCTTCAAAATCTTTGGATTCTGCATTAAATAACCCGAAAAGGGTTGATATGCCGTAAAACAAAAACAACCAACCAACATCATCTTAAAAAATAAGAAACAGTCTATGTTCTGTTTAATGCATTTTATTTAAACATACCGTGTTTGAATATATTGTTAAGTTGCAGTTTTAGTCATTTAGAACTGCTTTAAAACTTCACCGGTCACTCATTTTTCGACCAAACTTCAAACAATATCACAGTTTATATATATCACCATCTCAGCCATATTATGAAAAAATAATTTTCAATTTTCGTTCAGTAAAACAAAAGTTATGAATTTTCTGGTGTTCAAAATCGTAAAAATATGTCAGGAGGTGAGCGACGCTTTTTATGACTGGTTTCCATAGCAACCACATCGCTTCCAATTCACTGCTGTTGTGAAAAGAGAAGTAACAAGTGAAACAAAAAAAAATGAAAGGGAGATAATTGGGGGATTTTATTGAAAGTAGACGAGTACCGTACATTCTTATTACATATGTGTATGTTATGTTTATGGGGGCAAAAAAATACGACTGAAATTAAATAAAGAACAAGTGAATTTATTGGAAGCCTGGAAAAATCATGGATTACAATAGAAAAATGTGAGCATGAAAAGTAATATTAAACATGGAAAAGTAAAGACTAGTTGTTAAAACTGGAAAAAAAAGGACAAGATATTCTAATAAAAAATAATAAATGTATAACTTAAAATATTGCAGCATTAAGAATTTTTTTAAAAATTTAATTTATAACATTATATAATCAATTCTTAATGCTGCAATATTTTAAGCTATAAATTTATTATATTTTTTACAAGAATATCTTGTCCTTTTCTTTTCCAGTTTTCACAACTAGTTCTTTACTTTTCCATGTTTAAGCTTTCAATCTAAGCAGGTTGAGCCACTTTGAGGAAATTTCTAGGGAATGTTAACTTCACAAGTGGTCTTTAATCACATATATATGTCCTGTTCAGAGGAAATGGGAACATTGTTTTTTTTTTGTTGTTTTTTTTTTTCAATTTTTTTTTTTTTTTCAAGGAGGTGTCACTTTCCTTTCGTAGAGATCACCTGCACCACTTGGTATTCTCAAATACTCACCTATCTAGTTTTGACTAGGCTCAACAAATGAAACCGCAGTTTATGGGCCTGAAAATATATGCGATGAAAAATTGTGTTCATTCTATAAATATTGTTTTATTTTGTAAAGTATTAGTAAATGAGGAACCGTTTCGAGTTTTTTTTTTGTTGTTTTTATTTTTACAAAGGAGTCACCATTTATCAAGGCCCGGAGGTCACTCAAGGATAAGGGTTAATGGGTATACATTAGTCAATGGGATTATAGCGTAGTAGTCATAAGCAGTGGAAATTTTGTTAATTGGATTATTTAGGGGGACGGTTCATCAAGAACTTGTTTACATTGGACTTGAAGACAATCAAATTGTAGTCAGCTGGAAAGCAGGCAAATGGAAGAGTTCTACAGGCGTGCAGTTTTAAGAAAGAAACTTTGTTCATGGAATCTGCGTTTAGGTTTAGGCACAGATAAAAGTAGGAGAAATTATTGATAGTGCTTTTGGCTAGATGAGTGGTTTTTGTGAAAGTTTGGTGAGGGGGGACCGTAGATTGAAGCTCAGCTGAGCACTTTCCATGAAAATAATGATAAAGCGGAAACAGGCTCGCAACATCTCTTCTGTGATAAAGAGGTTGCAGGGAAGAGAAAAGGGCATCCCCCACTAAGCTACAAAGTCTATTTTGAACTCTGTCAAGGCAGGATAAGCTGCTTCTAGTAGCTCCTGCCCAGTTGTGGCAACAGTACTCCATCATTGGCCGTATCTGGCTTTTATATAGGTAGAGAATTGCATCGGGAGTGAGATATTTACTGAAGCAGTAGAAGGATCCATTTTTCCAGCAGCCTTGGCAACAGATTTGATGTATGTGTTCCATTTCATATCAGAAGTAATGGTCAAACCCAGAAGCTTGTCAAAACAAGTTAAAATCTATTTAGCATTACACTTTTAATCTTAAGAACATGCTTGAAATGTGTTTATATGCTGTCATAATTACATGAAAAGAAACTATGGAGTCTTCATACAAACGGAAATTAGCGATTATTTCAGCATATATACACATTATACAGCATAATCATGTTGACACTGGTTCTCGCCAGATGATCAAAGTTAAACAACGATGAGTCTGGCCAGTATCAGATGGGTGACCATTTGGGAACACTAGGTGCTGTATAGAATAGCAGGACAACACTATTGTCAAAGGAAGAAGTTAGGCTCCTTCTTCCCTCCACTAATCTGTGGGAGACCCTTGGGCAAGTTTGAGAACCCACTTCAACTTCTTGATCAAGGTAATGTAATACTGAAGCAATCAGGAATAATTCTGGCCATGTTTTCACATCTTGTTATGCTGGGCAGAAGCTTCCTTTGTGTAAAATGGCCAGGACAATCGCCCAGTACGGGCATTGCTCGGCAGAAAGAAACTGCAACCTACTGTCTGTACAGCTGCAAAGAAAACTATGGCAATACATGAAAAACACTTTCGAGAAACAGTGTGAATTGGGTTCTGAATATTAGCAACAATGAGTTCATAAATGTCTCAAGGAAGATGGAGAATCGTAACCGTTAATGCCTGTACCTGGCAGGACACCACTTGAATGAATGAATGGCACATTATAATATTTCCAAATACATCAAACACTTATAAGTTCTTAAAAACATAATATTTACGAAACTAAGAGATTGCTGGTTTCAGTATGGTTAATCGTATGTTAACCAGATGTAGTTTTTTTTTTTTTTAAATTTAAAAAAAAAAACTTTTTGGTATGTTATCATTATGACTGATAGGAGATAAAAATATGGGGAGGAAAGGAAGGAGATAAAAAAAGAGAGAAAAAAAGGAAGGGAAGGACAAAATGGGCTGATATTTTGGGAGAAAAAAAGTTAACGAATAGAATTCGTTACTGTATTTCCTTCTCACAACTTTATCAACTTCCAACACGCGTCTGTCCCTCTCACCTCTGCCAATAGGTGTTTTATTAAAAAAAAACAAAAAAAAAACTGACTGCATTTCATTTCATTTGCATTTGTCTGCGGTGGGCGATGTGATCTTGTGCGATTCCATGAGACTACACCTTATAAAGCCGCGACCGCCATCTTTAATCTCTCTCTCTCTCTCTCTCTCTCTCTCTCTCTCTCTCTCTCTCTCTCTCTCTCTCTCAGATTCTACCTGAAGGTAAGTCGTATAGCCACACAATGCACACACGTGGGCGCTTGCTTCTTTGATTATTACATTTAACTCTACAAAAGTCAAAGTTGTTTATATATGAGAAGAAAAAAAAAAAGGACATAGTAAAGAGGGACAATTTAAAAAAAAAATGGGTTATCTCCCTTGAGAGTAATGGATATTTCTAACAAAAGAAAGGAGGTGAAGAAGAAAAGTTAAGTGATATGAACTTACAATTGGTTGATGGCTTTAATTAAGAATTTAACCATAAGCTAAAAATTATAGCTCAAGGGTTCCAAATTATCTTTATAATCTTACTTTATTATACAATTACAATTGTAAACTTACTTTCAACTAAATCCAAAATTTGGAAACCTTAGTGTGCAAAGCCACCCCGTTTTTTTTTTTCTGACAAAACATGGCGACTTTTACACCTGACGAAGGTTGAAGGTAACATCAACTGAAATGTTGTGCAGATAACACTCAAGGTGAAAACAATTGTCTGATTAATCAAATAATACAAACATTCATACCTCATCTAAAAAATTCAGAACTGTAAAAACAATATTTATCGCTTGTACACAATTTTTTATCACTTTATGTTCAGGCAACTAAACTGTGGTTTTACTGTTCAACGCGTTTAATTGTGATGATCTAACTATAATTTTGATAAGAAAGTTCCTGCAGTTTTTAACTTTTAAATGAACATATCTCGACTCAAGCAAAAATTTATTGATTGAAATAAACATTATCAGAATCAACACACTTTGTCCAATGCAAAACAAGTGTATTTATGCCAGTAACGTAAACATCTTATGTTCTGGTGGCGATGAAGACGTTTTTGATATCGCTTATGTATTCGAAGCCCTTCTTATGCAGAAATTAGTCAGGATAATAGAAAAAGTGGTAGTCGGTAGGTGAGAGATCTGGAGAATATGTTGGATGAGGCAGAGTTTCGTAGCCCAATTCGCTCAACTTCTACAGGGTCGGTTAAGCAATGTGTGGTCGAGCATTGTCGTGGGCCTTTTCTGTTGACTAATGCTGGGTGTTGTTGTTGAAGTTTCTGATGCATTTCATCCATGAAGGTTTTGCCTGGATTCAAAAACTATAACGGATGAGACCGGTCGCAGACCACCAAACAGTCAGCATGACCTTCTTTTGGTGTAACTCTGGCTTTGAAAAGTGTCGTGGAGCTTTGTCAGCGAATTTGCTTTTTCCCCCATCTTATATTCAACGCTCTGAAAAGAAGGAATAATTGTTTTAAAACGGTTGTCATTTAAACGATTAGAGCGAAAAACGCTTTTTTAAATGATATATGAAGTAAAGTTGGTTGGTTGTTTTTGTTTTACAGCATATCAACCCTTTTCGGGTTATTTAATGCCGAATCCAAAGATTTTGAAGAAAATTTTTTTTAATGGAGTATATTTGTTGTTTTCACGTCGGTTTCTATTCAACCCATAGTTGGGACCCTAACAGGTACTACCACTCCGGGTCAGAGTGGACCTGGGAGCAATGGTAATTAAAGGGTGGATCCACACTCCCCAAAGCCCACAAGCTGGGGCCTCACCACTGGATATAGTTTAAGGTCATATCCAGGACCCCCATTGAGGGACTTTTACCCTCTGCAGGGGGGGGGCAGTCGGCGTATTGTAATGCCCCACCGACAGGGCCATAAAGTAAAGGTATTATAACGAAAACTTATTTGAAAATACATCATTTTAAATCAAAATTAAAAATTTCACAAGAACTTCTCAAACTAATAGTGTGTCAACATGCTTATGCCGTGATACTACCGTTGCAATGTAAACTTAGCTAAATAACAAATTCTAAATTGCAAACAAATGGACATTATTACATAGATGAATTGTATCCAACACGTTGAGGAATCCCAGACTCCTAGATGATAACCAAAGGCAAGTGTCACGTCCATATTGCATTTCTGGGTCCCTCTTTATGGTCAGAATAAGTAAATTGTAGATGATATTTCTTTTCTGCCCTCAAAGAATAATTTTCTCATCATGTTTGAACTTTTACTCGAAAGGGCGGTATATTTTCAAGTTACAATGAGTCGTATACTGTTCGCTGCCTTTGGCCACTTGCATTGCCATAATGATGCGGCTCCAACTTGTCATTGAAAAGGATGCCACTTACGTGTAATCAGTTCTCCTCTCGGTGATTTCGATAGAAAAGCTGTGGATTTAGTAAATCGGCTTGATATCATTTGAAACAAGAGATAATGCTAATAATTACAAAAGAACACAATAGTCTGGCAATAATTTAAATAACTCTTGGATATAAATATTATAGCTATTTTGCACATGTACTTACTCTAATATATAAAGAAAAGTCGGTAAAATTCTGGAAGCTCAATAGCCATTGCATCTGAGAAATCGATGTTTGATTTTACCTAGCCAACGAATTTTGAGAATTTTTCACTCTATTCTTTACATTAAAATATATTCCAATCGATGTTATCGATTAGATTTTTTATCTTGTGCATATATATATAATATATGATTAGTTTTTTTTTTTTTTTTTTTTTGAGGAAGAAATCCAGCAGAATGCTCAATTAAAAGGAAATCCGAAAATAAGAGCGTATACATTTTGTATTTTGTGTACAGAAAGTTGTTAGATGAGACAAGTCATTGGTACCGTCGGTTTCAAGCCCGATAATGAGGACCGTTTAAGATATCCATATCAAGCTCTCTTCAGCCAATAGTCATCTATTCATATATATATATATATATATTCATTCTGTGGAAATATATCTTATTTCCTTATGCCAAACCTTATTTAAGAAGCTCAATGTAATTACAGAGCAATATAGTGAATGGATAACAAAAATCTATATTCCAAAGTTCATGATGTTGACCATCTTGTAATTTATTCCTTTAATTCAGTTGAGATTTATAATTCTTGACAGTATCTGTTTCGTAGCGCAAAATCAATCACTTAATTATTATATCAACAAGTGAATCTATTTTGCCTTATCTCATCAAAAGAAATAGCAACAATCAATCCGTCAATATATATATATATATATATATATATATATATATATATTTAAAGAAAAACTATGACTCGTTAAATCAGCTATTGGGAACAGGTTACATTGTTTGAATAAGGTAAAAATGTGTTTTAAAAAATCAACTAAATTAAAATAAATACCATATCAAAAAGTAATCTCTTTCTTCTAACTATAGTGTGCGCGTATGGGTCATTCTCTCTCTTTTTTTGGGGGGGGGGAGGGGGAGTGAGAGCTCTTTTATCCGAATATCATCTTTAAAGTGAGTGTTTCATATTTTTTACTTTATTTCGTTATATTTTTTACTCTGTGTCTATTTTCCTGAAACTTGGTCGTTTCTGAAGGTGTGTATGATGGCATAAGGACAATATTTTGAATCGGGATGATGAAACACGTGTAAGCATAATAATTTATAAAATATGAGTATATGCCTAAATTGTAAATTAAAAACTATATATATACAATAACAAAGAATCCGACACCATACTCTGATGGGTAGAGGGTGAAAGTGATTAACAGAAATTTAGTTAGCAATGAATCACTTGATGAATTAATTGCAAATAAAGCCGAACTTGTACAAATAAAATTAAAGATTTTGTTTTCAAACATGACTCAAGAGCCAAATATGTCCTAAGATGGTGTATTGTTGCCACATCTGTGGAGGAGTTGCTAAGATTACCCTTTCCTGCCTTTACAGGGTAAAAAAAAAAAGTCTTCGAAATCTAGTGAGCGAAAGCTTTTCCACGTCTCTCCTTCCTCTTTTTAACAGAAGAGACGTTGCGAGTCTATATTTGCTCTATCATTATTTTATGTTAGGTGCTCCATCTTCTCTGTAAAACATTCACAACAAATACTCGTCTAGCAAAAGAAACCGTCAATAATTTCTATCAGCGCCTAAAATTAAGCATAAATTTCCTGAGCAAAGTTTCTTTCCTAGAATCGCCGATCTGTGGAACACAATACAGCAAGGTTGCTTCCCAACTGACAATATAACAATATAACATATAACATGGCCGTTTACACATCTAATGTAAATAAGTTCTTGTTCAGCCGTCCTCAATCAATAATCAAATCCTACCAAAGTTCTGCCGTTACCAATTATCAACCTTCATCCTCGAATAATCTTTCGGCCTTTATACGTAGTAACCCTCTAGTAAAAACGGTCCCAAAACCAAAGAATATTATGTATTTTATGTCATAAAATATATAGGGTTGATTAACTCAGCTGTCGTAAAATAATAATTATATATATATATATATATATATATATATATATATATAATATAACTACTTCATTTACTCACATAAATTAATATACAAAATTATAAATTTATGCGTGAACTTTAAGTATTTATTTCAACAGTGCTCACTACGTAGGAAGAGCTAGTTAGTAAGTTATAAAATATATATATGGCGATTAAGCTACACTGAATATTCCAGGTTTCATCCACTCTAGGATTCTTCAGGCTTATATATATATATATACAAATTATTATTATAATCATCATTATAATTGATGCTATTATTATTATCCCCGTTATTATCCCCGTCATTGCTACCATAACCGCTACCATTATCACTATTAACATTAATTTTGAATTTACTTCTATCACAACTATTGGTAATATTATCTTTAATGTTTATCTCTAATGCTTACCTTTAATTTTGTCTTTACTTCATCTTTATTTTTATCTTCAATTTTACTTCTATTTTATTTTCAGCTTTATTATTACTACTATTATTATAATTTTCAATTACCCTACTATTATTTGGTATATTTTTACCACTCTCATAAGTAGGAATAGTTTTCTTACTCCTCCATTTTGACATCAATAGGTATACTTAACCTTTTGCATCAAGTTAAACGCACTGATAGTCATTGCCATCCTAATCTCCGACCGCCCCCTTATGATCATACTCCCTGTATCATAACAGTAGAAACTTATAAATATATTGCCGTATATTACCTTTCAGTTTTACCCTCCCCCCGCCGCCGAATTATAAGCGAATTTATAGCCGCCATTTGCCATTTTAGGTGGCACTAATTAAAATCAAAATTACCCACTCCATAGAAAATAGACACCCACAAACCGTTAAAATAGATCACCACGCAGTAACAATAAACCCCCTATTTAACCATAATACATATACCCCTGACTCTCAATACTATGTTAAAGACCATATACAATCTTATATATCATACTATATATAACAAGCTTCTGCCTATTTATTTAGAATTCAATAAAGCTTCCCCCCAACATTCTATAATTCCTCTTAATCTCTTTCGTCCCTAATGAACCTTACGCTAGACGCCACATCTCCCCCATGCTACCTAGCACCTTCTCTACTTTTCTGATGAGAAGCATAAGGCTTCGAGATGCACTAGCATAAAGAGTCCCTTCTATCTCCCAAATTTTGCCTATATTCCATTATTAAATAAATGATCCATTTTCTATCTACCAATATATAGTTTTGTGTCTTCATTTCATACTCTTGTTGTCCTACTGTATAGGCTCCAATAAATATTGATTGAGCTTGGAATTATCCGGACAGGTCTCCTTTGTGGAATTGAACTTTCTCTTTTCCTTTTAAATTAAGCTATTTATATATATATATATATATATATATATATATATATATATATATATATAGGGTGTCCGTAAAGTTACTATACAGTCTTACAAGTTACTATACAGACATCC
Organism: Euprymna scolopes; assembly: GCF_053919585.1. Taxonomy (NCBI): domain Eukaryota; kingdom Metazoa; phylum Mollusca; class Cephalopoda; order Sepiida; family Sepiolidae; genus Euprymna; species Euprymna scolopes. Next base: position 76,938,221 of record NC_136516.1, on the reverse strand, counting down.
TGTAATATATTAACAGTACAATAAATTTGCGCTCTTCCAAAGTTAGCTTGCGTGGCATGCTTGATTAAATAAACCTGTAAAAAATAAATATTAACTATTAATACAAATATAATGCAATAAAACAATAAGACTGTATAGTAACTTTACGGACACCCTGTATATATATATATATGTTGCACTTTAAAAAAATCATTGAAAATTTTATATCTATATCATTAATTGCTAGATGAAAGATAATGTTTTTAAATTGCAACAAAATGTACATTACATAAAATAAATCCAAGGTAATTTTTTGTTTCAATTTAAATTAAATTTTTATACCTTACTTTGTAAAATTTATAAAAGTGCACTTTGAAGATAAATAAATTTCAAATTGAATCTTTTACCTTTATTTTTAAAGCCTACAGTAAAAACATTTTGTTTAACAATTTTCATGCCTTGAATGAAATGCTTTTCTAACTTGTATCTTATCTTTTTAAGATTATATTTTAAAACTCTCCTTCTCTCTATTTCAGTTTGTATTTCTCCTCACACCACAACTTGTTTTTGCAGCCCCCTCTTTGTATTATTACAGGTCTGAATATTCTCTCTGTTTCAGTTTGTATTTCTCCTCACACCACAACTCATTTTTTGCAACACCCTCTTTGTAATACAGGTCTGAATGATGAGAAAATCTTATTTTTTTTTCACAAAAACTTTAAAATAACTTTTTCAGATTAAATTTTTTAAAACTTCTTTCAGAATAGAAAATCTTTAAAATTTAATAAGAAACATATTTCATATAGGTTTCATTAACAAATATTCAGTACATAACGAGAAAAATAGAGATTAAAATTTCAAAAGGATTGTATAACTGGTTATGGTCAATAGTAGTGCTCGCCAGCGAAAGTCTTTGTTATTCTATTATTATTTAAAACATTTTGTGTCCTGCTCTTTCGCGCGAGGACTAATATATATATATATATATATATATATATATATATATATATATATGGGGTGCGTCGGTGTCTTATTCAACATTTTATGAAAGACTTGGTTTTGAATAAAGGCCACATAAGTAGCTGACTATTCCAAGTCAAAAATATTGGGATGGTCGTCTCAAATAGATCTTAACCTCATTGTTTATGCCCGTTCCTCTCCTGCTGCTAACCCTGCCCGCCCTGCACTCATGTTTCATCATTCACACTGAGGAAGATCGAAGGATCGGTCGAAATTATATGCTTTTGAAAGAAACGTTTTAATTTTTTTTTTTTTTTTTTTGTTCCTACATGTCAACAAATAGGAAATAAATATAGAAAAGATATAAACATTTATATTTTCGTATTGATTTTTTATCCATATATAGTAAATTATGAATATATATTGCAATTGAAACTGCACAGAATATTCCGCATTTCATCCTTGAGGATGAAACGCGGAATATTCTGTGTAGCTTAAATTGCTATATATATTTTCATAACTTACTACCTAGCTCTATTTATGTATTGAGCACTGTTGAAGTTGAAATATTGAAAATTTACACATAAAATTATATCATATATTAATTTATGCAATTAAATGAAATAATCATATATATATATATATATATATATATATATATATATATATATATATATATATGTGTGTGTGTGTGTTAGGTGAAACATTTGGGAAGTGATATACAAATTACCATTAGCGTATGAAGCGATACTCTTTGTGTAAACAAATTGAGCTTAGGTACTTTGGACAATGTCAAAACATTGTTAATTCACTGCCCCCAAAGCAGCAGACCACAACGGTTAGAATCTCCGCCTGTCGTTTGGGCGATCGTGTTTCGATTCTGGCTTAAGGTAGTTGTTTGTCTAGCCGCACTGATGAGCTGCGAAACAGTACTGTATGTGGATGACTATATGTATGTATGGAGAGAGAGAGACGTTTGCGGGTCTGTATATCTATAGGAAGCAAAACTACTGGACATATTTGTATAAAATTAAGAACATCATAGGCATAAAGGTAACGTATGGAGTTATTACGGAAACATTGGACTAAAAAAATTACTAGACAGATTTAGTAAACATGTATTTTAATATATACAAAGTGGCGCGTAACTAACTTTAAAATAAAATATCTTTTTTTGTATACGAGTGTACTTTGTTAATTCTTTTTTCATTACATAGTTTAAAGATTAGCATTGTATTTTGATATTCAGCTATTATCAATGTTATATCGTGAATTTCAATATAAGGGAAATAATAATCCGAGGTGGGATAATTATGCCAACAAAGATTCGGATAACACAAATAATATTTGATATAATTTTAAATACTTTGTTTTTATTTACAATGTTATTAACCAAATATGTGGATTAAAAACAAAACAAAAAATATATTAAAAGACAAAAATAACAAAAATATTGTGAAAGCAATTAGTTTAATTACTGAACTCTTTGAAATTGTCTTTAATTCGAAGAATTATTTTTGTCCGACCAGTCTGCCATTATCAACTCTTTGAAAATATCACAGACTTTCGGCTTAGGAGGGATTAATTTCTAAATCCCCTGATTTAAAATTAATCGGTTGAAAGAACGCATTAATTTGTCAAAAGGCGAAGCGGATTATTATACACCGCCCCTTTTGCGTGAGAAAAAAACCCCAGCAAAACTTTAAAATCTTTCGTATTATTTGGATTCTCCAAACTATTGTTCTCATCTTGAGTGTTATTCTCCCACTGTTTCGGCTGATGAAATCTTCGACCTTCTTCGGGTGTATTTTGTCGAACTTGGGAATCTTTATTAAATCTATGGGGATGGCATGCTCTGATTGCGTTAGTTATGACTGAGTAGAAGTCTTATCTAATTCGCAATTGTATTTTGAGTGTCACCTGCACCCGCATTACAAATTAGTTAGGGGTTCTATTAGTGTTGGGACGATTCATCGGAATCGGAAAAATCGAAATATTTGAGGGTATCGGAATCGGAAAAATTTGTACCATATTTCCAATGCTAAAGCGATTCTTTTAATTGTCGTTTCTATTTGATTTTGTTTCAAGCTAAATTCACCATTGCTGGTAATAATGATAGAATAATAAATATTTATTGATTTTAAACCACCAATGAAGTTAAAATCGATAGATCGTTCCCCACAAGTATCTTTTTACGTTTACAAAAATATTTGCACATTCAACATGTGTGTTATTACAGTAATCAGAGGAAAAGTGCAACTATATAGTTAAACATTTAGAGATTTATAAAGAATCGGAATCGGTAATTGTATCGGAATCGAGAAAATATTGGAATCGTCCCATCACTAGTTTCTACTAGTGATTCCAATGCTTTTTTCCCCGATTCTGATACAATTACGGATTCCGTAATAAATTCCCATTTCCGATACAAGTACCGATTCCAATTCTTTATAAATCTCTAAATATCTGTATATCTATAAAAGTGAAAGTGTGTGTGTCTGTGTGTGTACATTTCCCTACTAAACTACTCTGTCAATTTCAGTCTACAGACTTGAGATTTGACACAAGGGGTATTGAGATTTGGGTGAATATTTTTAATTCTGTTTTAGCCAGAAATTTGACTGTCAAGGGTTCAAAGTTCAACGATTTGACCTTTGAGAACTCTACCAAACTCCTCCACCAATTTTGTGTCAAAACACATATTTTAAATGTAGGTTACTTGGACATGGATCAAGCTTTTTAATTTGATTTGAGCCCAAAACAATAAATGTAAAAATTGGAGTCAAAGTTTAAAAAAAAAATTATCTCTGCGGTCTCTACTAAATTACTCAGCCAATTTCTGGTCTAAACATTTGAAATTTTACATAAAGTATATTCAGACATAGGGCAAGCTTTTTAATCGGTTTGCGGGCGAAAATTTGACTGCCAAGAGGTCAAAGTTAAGAGTTGATCTTTGCAGACTCTACCAAACTCCTCCGCCAATTCTGGATCTAAACACTTGAAATTTTAGATGTAGGTTACCTGTACATGAGCCAAACTTTTTAACATATATATACATATGCACATAAAGTTATGAACAGTAATTAGGGCCCGAGCAAAGACGAGCTCAGCTGCTAGTTTAACTATGAAGTTACTTTTTCCTGATTACCTTGAAACGCATGTGTAATGTGCAACAATTTTCTCAAACGTAGAAATACACTTCTGAAGGATAATTTATAGATTTTAGTTTAACTATTATTTTAAAATAAATTATTTTTTAATTTTATTATTACTACAAGCAGTGAAAAATTTGGTTTTAAACAAAATCTAATTCATAAAAAAAAAGGAATCGTTTTTGGCATCGGAAAATAAACAGAAATCTTTCTGATACTGATTCCGATACCCCAAATGTTCTGATTTTTCTGACTCTTGATTCTGATTCGTCCCAACACTAGTCAGAGCTGACAGAACGAGAGCATGCTAGCCCTGTTGATTAAATAAAGGGTTCCATTCATGATTCGGTGCAAATTCCTGAGTTTGACAGAAATATTTCAGAGTTAAACAGTCTTTCTGGAGTTCACAATCCTGTAACATTGTTAGATGTTCTGCACACCTACAGGAGCTATGTAAAGGTACCCAGCACATTGTAGCCTCAGTCGCAAAGGAGACGAAGACAAGTAATGACTACTCCTTTTTTTTAACAACAAATTTATTTCCTCATTCTCCTGCGACGTGTGACTTCTTGTTATAGCTGTGACGTCACTCACATGATCGTTTTCTCTAACGTACTTTCTTTTTTATAGTCTGTTTCCTTACAGTGACTCATTTCACATTTCGTATGCCTTTACATATACGTGTCTGCGCTCTATTACAGATATGCACGACTTAAATACTGTGACAAATAAAAAATAGGACGCTATTTATCGTTTTTCTGGGTCTTTTTAAATCAACTAGGAGAAACATACTAGAATACTACATGCCTATACAAGACACATGGTACTTCTCTGTCTATCTTTTATGTCCCTACCAGATGGTTGTCGACGACATCACAGGTAAATCAATACGGTTAATTTTCTCCGGACTTGGCATGTTTGAAATGGATTAATCATAAAAGTGCTGTATTACCTCCCCTCCAAAGGAGGTCTAAATATATCTTTGCTATCGAATGCAGATCAAAAAATCATAAATAATACAATTAAATCGTACTTCATGTCTTCAACAGTTAACTATACCAATCTTCCGAGATTCAGGACACTTCACCTAACATTGTCTCTCGTTGTCCCCTGGTGGCTAACTCCCCACGCGGGTGCATTCTTAATTTGGAATCAAAGTCGGCACACGAATCTAAAGAAAATGAATAAATTTCAAATTGGGAAAAAGAACCATTTTATTTGGCCATTTACGTTGCCTTCCTCTCTGCTAGTGGCAGAGATAATGAATATCAGGGGGTCAGATTTCTTGAACTTGACTCCCTTTATTTGTTATCAATTCGTAAGTCATTTCTTATGGCTCATTGCTTCAAGCTCTCAACTCAGAGTCTCCGGTCTTTGCATCCTGTGTGATATCATTTCCTCTAACTAGTGTCCTCACACAGGACAATCCCCCATCCTCAAATACCAGTTAGTTGATCTTTTATTCCCTGTTTATGTGCTAACGTTTCCCCTGCAAATTTAAATCGTCAAATAAATACTAGGGAACATACCCTTCCTATTTAAGAAAACCGTCACTTTTTTTTTTTTGGTTTATTAATAAAATGTGGGATTAGTTTATTTTTTTAATGTTGAATGTAAAATAGCTTTAGATACTTCTGAAGAAATAAAATGTGTTTTTATAGTAGACTAGCATGGGTGCTCGGCGAGGTGTATGTTGAGCAAAAAAAACAAAAAAAAACATTCAATTTTTTAAAATTTGACCCCTATTATGACCCCTTACAATTTATTGTTTTGGGCTCAAATCAAGTTATTAAGTTAGATCCATATCCAAGGAACCTATATCTAAAATATCAAGTGTTTAGACCGAAAATTGTCGGAGGAGTTTGGTAGAGTTCTCAAAGGTCAAATCGTTGAAATTTGACCCCTTAATCGACAAATTTCTGGCCGAAAACCGACCACATAGATTTTCCCAAATCTCAGTACCTTGTATATCAAATTTCGAGTCTGTAGACTTAAAATTGACAGAGTTATTTTGTAGGGAAATGTACACACACGGACACGCAGATACACATACATACACTTTTATTTTTATAAATACATAGATTATGTTGTCATAAACAGATATTTGATTTTCTAAAATATTGATAACAAACATTTTTTACTATTATTTCTTCAGTATTTAATACACACGAAGAGATATGATAGAGTATATTGATACCAGCGGTTTTAAAGTGTGTAGTGTGTGCATATATGCATATGAGTAAGTGTATATACAATTTCATTTGGCAATTAAATACAGGATATCCATGACAACTTAATCTGTTTAAGTATGTCGTGAATTTGTCCAGAAACGTGTGTAAGTTATCATTGCTCTAAATGTTAAATAGCTAGACTCTGTGTACCAAGGAATCATTTTCACAAAATTGTGCGCCTGGCGAAAAATAAATATAATAATAATCAAATGTACCAAATGGTTATTTGAATAAAAAAAAAAATGCATAAACTTGACACAAACACCTGCATGGGAAGAAACAACAAACTTAAACAATTATTTATGTCTTGGAAATGTTAAATTACACCCTAAATTTTTACCCCTAAATTACCACAGCTACTAGATCTGTTCTGGCTCGAAGTGGTAGTATCTGTCAGAGTTCCATTTATAGATTAAATACAATCCATCCTGAATAATAATATGAAACTGGTAAACAATATAAATTTCATCTTAAATGAATAAAAAAAAGCAAACTCCACAAATAAGTATTTGAAAATAAAAAAAAACAGTAAAAATAGATATTAAAATGAATGGATTGGACATAATTAAAACTAGTGGCATTCACTCTGGCTTCCTCTGCAGGAGGAAGTGTCATGAGAATATTAAATTTACAAGAAGTACCAAATCACAGATGACGTCATTAATTTTTTTGTCATTCTGGCAAAGTGGCAGTGTCCTTCTACTTACAGCATGTGATATTTCCAGATGGCCACCCATCTGATACTGACACGTTGCTGAACTGCGGTGATCTGACGTGAGCCAGTGTGTCAACCTTATTGGTATATATTTTGGCATGAAATAGCTCTAAATTCGTTGACAAGCTTATATTATAGCAGTCACTAACCCAAATAAAACGTCATTAAAGAAGTAATACTCTTCAATAAAATTTAACTTGAACTATTTTGAATTAAATTAAAAAAATTAATAAAATAATTATTTCACCTATCGACAAATTGATTTGGCATTAAATAAGCCATTGATAGTCGATGTGCTATTGAACAAAGTGAACCAGAAATAAAGTCATTCCAGAACAGCTCGTAATTGGCTGATCAGTCATTTGAAAGTTTGTCAGTAATTTTTAACCTTTGGCTTTTCTCAGTTGTCAGGTTTTGTGTTTTGTCTAAAAGCAGTTTGAAGGATTTAAACGAGTTTTGACATTTTTAAGAATTAAAACATTCAATGTAGATACGTTCACAAACAAAAAGCTATTGTCTTTATTTCCCTCAGTCTGTCACGCTGGAGTTTGAAACAGGATTTTCATTGATAAATATTCAAATTGAAGAGACGTATCTTGGTTTTGTTTTTTTGTTTGTTTGTTTTTTTTGTATTGATTGTTACATGGAAGGGCTGCCCCTTCCCATGTAAGTACGAAGACATACTAGATAAGTGAAAATGATATTAGGATAAGGCTAGAATCGAACCCTGTATGCAAGTGTTAAAGATAATGGAAAATGCTATGTTCGAAATTAAGTCCATTGTTAATTCTATTAGAAATAGTTAAATATTGTTTATGTCGGAAAAAGAGTCGATTGTCCATTCATTTAGAAATCTGAATATTAAATATGTCAGTTAAAAGAATGGACAATGAAAATGAAAAATATATTCTTTAAAAATAGGTTAGATATTAGAATTGGGGATTCTTTTGTTTGCCAAAAGAGTGTTTGGACAAACAAATGTAAAGCCACGTGAAAATTAATCACGTTTGAAAACCACATATCTGACGTCATAAACAAAGGAGATTTCTCTATGTAGGATTCTATGGGTTTGGAGTTAAAAGAGTTGGAAGACAGAGTTGAGAGTCAAGAGTTGATGAAAAATAGTCAGTTGGAGAGGAGAGCCCCTTAGAAGCATAGGGTAGAAGATTAGACCATGTAGATTAAAGTTGAATTCCTAACATCACCGATCGATCGATTGTATAAAAAACCAAATATGTTTGTAACTGTTTGTCTCGTCATTCTTTACAGCAACAAGATGACCTTGTCGGTGGGGCATTAGAATACGCCGACTGCCTCCCTGCAGAGGGTAAAAGTCCCTTAATGGGGGTCCTAGATATGACCTTAAACTATATCCAGTGGTGAGGCCCCAGCTTGTGGGCTTTGGGGAGTGTGGAGCCACCCTTTAATTACCATTGCTCCCAGGTCCACTCTGACCCAGAGTGGTAGTACCTGTTAGGGTCCCAACTATGGGCTAAATAGAAACCGACGTGAAAACAACAAATATATTCTATAAAAAAATTTTTTCTTCGAAATCTTTGGATTCGGCATTAAATAACCCGAAAAGGGTTGATATGCCGTAAAACAAAAACAACCAACCAACAACAAAAAGGTAAATGTGGTTCATCATCTTATAACGGACTTTGTACACCCCTTCAAAGTATTATGTGCCTCCCCCATCACAAATAAAGTCTCTCCTCCTTTCTATATGTGTATAAGAACTGTTGTATCATATATCATGCAGTCTGCATTATTAATATGAAGTCCCCAAGAATTGTCACAGTCGTCGTTCATGATGCAAACAGTATATAAATATCATTATCATCATCTGTTCTCAGTCCTTGTATTACATGAGCCCGTTATATATGTACCCTATACAACATGATGAGTCACCATTTACCAAGCCCCCTACCCTGGAGAATTTGAATAAATTTAAAACAAGTATCTGTGCCTGAACCTGAACGTAGATTCCATGAACAAAGCTTCTCTCTTAGAACTGCACGCCTGTGGAATTGTCTTCCGTTTTTATGCTTTCTGACTGACTACAATATGGTTGTGTTCGAGTCTAACGTAAATAAGTTTTTGATGAGCCGTTCCATATAAGTTAACAAATTTACCGAATTTTCATTACTAATGATTACTATATTGTCCAATTTCTACTGTACACTCTTTAACCCTTATCCTCGAGTGGCTTCTTGGCCTTGATAATGTGGAGATGTCTGTGAAAAAAAAAGTAAAATAATTGTTTATTTCGTAATATTGTGTTGTAATTTGGCTTTCAAGCGCACATGATGCGTATTTTATTATATATATATATATATATATATATATATATATATATGTATATGTAAAATTTTATTGAAAATTCAAAGACTCACGTTTTCTTTTTATAACCTTCGTTTATTTCCTGGATTTTTTTCCATTACATCTGTTTCATTGATGAGTAGGCAATTTTACGATTTTTGTTTCCATAAAAATATCCTGTCCCCATTAACTTCTTCAGTTGATGGGACAAGATATTTTTATGGAAACATAAATCGTAAAGTTGCCTACTCATCAATGAAACAGCTGTAATGTAAAAAAATCCAGGAAATAAACGAAGGTTATAAAAAGAAAACGTGAGTCTTCGAATTTTCAACAAAATTTTACACTATCTATGCTCTGCATCTATTAAATAGATACATTGAGCTTAACTCAAAATTAACGGTGACTGATTTTTTAAATAATAATCTAGACCCGTTAAACGAAAACAGTATACATTGAAAGTAACGATATTTAAAAAACAAACTTTAAAAAAAAAATTATATATATATATATATATATATATATATATTACATTTTCACCCCAAACAAGGCACATTGCCAATTTGATGGAGGGGCCTACTATCAGGGACATAAGCTACAGGGGTACTATGTAGGGAGTTGAGCAGCAAGATGTCGGTTCACGTTACACTTGAACTTCTGCATGTCAGTACAGTTGGGGAAGCAGGGACCCAAAAGGGAATTCCAATGTCTAATGATTCTGGGGAAAAAACTACTGGAGTAGAAAGCTCTCTTACATCTAGGGATCTCTACTATGTAGGGGTGGGATTTAGCTGCTTGTCGGGGTTGTTGTGGGTATTTACGTCGAGGGGGTACAAGTGCTTGCAGTTCGTCTGAGCATTCATCATTAAAATACTTGTAGAACAGTCAGAGGAATGCAACATTTCATCGATGGGACAAAGGCTGAAGCCTAGATGACAGTTTAGGACCTATCAGGTTGGTGACTCTCTTTTGAACCTTGTCTAGGAGCGAGAGACTAGTAGCAGATGCACCAGCCCAAATATGACAACAATACTCCATACATGGGCGAATGGTGGCCTTATAGAGGTACAGGATACTTTTGGGCATTAATAGCTTTCTAGCACGGTAAAGAGAGTCTACCTTCTTCACAGCGGTCCTGGCAGTGCTCTCAATGTAATTGTTCCAACTCATGTTTCCTGTGAATATTAGGCCAAGGAGCTTAAAAGAAATACTTTCAGATAATACTTTCAGATATTCTTATCTATATATTAGATTATTAAGTGTTAAAAATGGGAAAAAGTTTAGTTCGTTGACTAAGAATGAGTTTTATGCCAAATTGATGGTTAAATACGGTTAAATCTGTGCTCATTTTTGTATTAAATACTAATCCTTATTAAACCCTAACTGTGCATCAAATGGATACCATAATCCGTAATTTGCTGTACCTTATCATAACAAAGGTTCATATAAATTTTCAACCAGATCGGCTCAATAATGGGTGGAAATTAAATATTAATCCCTATTAATCCCTAACTGTGCACCCAGCGGATACGACCATGTCATATACACTCATAGCTCGGGTGGCAGGGTACTCATCTTGCATGCAGGTGATTCAGGTTTTGAATTTTGAGTTTGGATATATTCCACTGATGAGCCCAAGTGAGGGTGAAACTCAAGTCTAGGATTTCCGATCTGCGGCTTTCATGGCTTGTGTAGACTGCAATGTTTTATTGTGGAAATATCATGTCACATGCAAAACAATGTTAATCTTGAATGACTACTAGACACTATCTTCGTTTGTCTCTCTCTACACAGGTTTGTACGGACAACCTGGAATAAGGATACTTTTCTCTACAAGTAAACCTTAAGCAAATATTCAAAATCGCATAGCATTTGCGGCTTAAATAAAACCTCATCGGTATGGCTAATCCACAGTTATATGGCACAATCACATTGACACACCAGTTCTCTCAGATCACCGAAGTTAAGTAACGTTGAGTCTGGCCTGTACCAGATGGGTGACTGTTTGGGAAGGCAAGGCGCTTTATGTTCCACGAGGTAAAATACCAGGTGGAGAAACTGGCATGATCTATCATTCTCTTGAGGGTATATGGGCTTCTCTTAAGTCGTGGTAGGCAACCCATATAGTGATGGCGTCACGATAAAAAAAGACACCCTTGATAGCCCTGGTGACTCATCAAGTATTCAGCTACGGACAAGATTTGGATTACACTACAAACTTACAAACTCGTGTAGGGAGTTCAATCTCGGCTGCGGCCGCATGTTACATTATGTTTAACCCACAGTTGTCTATATGAGGAATAGTGCACCTTCTTCAACTGATGCTATGTATGGTAACAGTACTACTCCATCAGACTAGATGAATTCTTGTACTGGAATCCAGTTAAACCAAGAGACTACAAGAAAGGTATACTTTAACATATTTAACTGGTCAATTGGGGAGAGGAAAATTATGTTCTTAACTTCTTTGCTAATTCAACATTTGAGATATAAAGGAAAACTTTAATGAAATATTCAAATATTTATGTATCCCATATATAGATCAAGTATTAACCCCTAGGAAGGAGGGTCTTGACCTTTTTTTTTAGAACTTTGGCTGAAATAGAATGAAACAAAAAAGGAAACAATCTTTTTTTATATATATATATATATATATATATGAAAATATAAGCAAGAAGACCCGAAGTTGCCCGTGTTGAATGAGGATCAACGAATGTTTCACTCTCCCATATTTCATTGTTATTAAAATCGGTTAAATTGCCCGTTTTTCAATCAAAAGTGATTAATTGACTTTTCTGGTTGAGGACCCACCGTGGTGCACTGGGAAAAGCTTCATATGCCTCTCTGTAGAGACTTAGTCCAAAATACATTGTTGTTTATATTGCACTGTGGAGAATTTACTGTTAGTTTTATAAAATTATTTTTATGTAATATCTTGAATTAAAGTTTAAAATGCAAAAGTCAAGTATCATGGTCAATTGTGCTCTAAGCAGAAACATTCATTTCGAACGCACCTCCTGTCCTATCAAAGAACCTACTGCTGATTTTATATCCCGGGCCTTTCTGCTTGTGCATTGATAAAACTTCTCAAATGCACTGTTCCTTCTTTCATCAGATTCTTTTTGATTATCGATACTTATCAATGACATTCCGATACAAAGCCTATCTTAAAACATTGCCAGGCATATAACGGAAATTTGTGCAAAACTTTTAAAAAGTCAGCCCAGCCATTAAGGAGTCTATAAGGAACTCATTCACACACACACACACACACACACACACACACACACACAGTTCTTTTTATATAATAGAGAGATAGATAGGTAGATAATGTACACCATTACTCTTACTTCAAGAAACCTGCCATAAAGAAATTCTATTTTAAACAGAAATGTAACCGACTGACGGTTATTTGGAAGACAAAATTGTAATTAAATTTTTTGCTTTTTTAGACACACGTCATTATGAGTACATTCGTTCATCCATCTCCTGATCTGTCACTTGTTAGTTTGAAATTGAATTTTCGTCACAAGACGTGTAGATCAAATGAACACATCGTATGAAGATTCGTGTGTGCCTTTTCAGTCATTATGTCTTTGAGTTTAGAGTTCCACTAAGAAATTATTTGTTTAGAATAAAGCTCTCTCCTTCCAAATAGAACCTGGCTGATATTTTTTTTTTTTTTTGCAAGAAAATCGTCATTTATCAAGGCACAGAGGCCACTCGAGGATAAGGTTTACAGAGTGTACAGTGGTCAAAAGGACAATATAGTAATCGTTAGAAGTGTAAATTTGGTAAATTGGATTACTTAAGAGGAAAGGCTTATCAAAAACTTGTTCACATTGGACTTGAAGACGGCCATATTGTAGTCAGCTGGAAAGCAGGTAAACGCAAGAGAGTTCCACAGGTGTGCAGTTCTTGGAAAGAAGCTTTGTTCATGGCATCTACGTTTAGGTTTAGGCACAGATAAAGAGTGGGGGAAATTATTGATAGTGTTTTCAGCCAGACGAGTGTTTCTTGTGAATGTTTGGTGAGGGGGACCATAGATTGGAGCTCAGACGAGCACTTGGCATGAAAATAACGATAAAGCAGAGATATGCTCGCAACATCTCTTCTGTGAGAAAGAGGTTGCAGGGAGCTACGAAGTCTATTCTGAACTCTGTCAAGGCAGGATAAGATCATCCTAGCAACTCCTGCCCAGATGTGACAGCAATACTCCATCCTTGGACATCAAGGGAGATTTCCACGTTTCCAATTCCCAGTGGAATGTCCATTTTAATTTCCTATATGATTGGACATATTCACTCTCACTCTTGTTTTGATCGTTTGCTTGATGGAACGGAGATGCCTATATAGTCTTGAAAAAAATATTGGTGTGGGAGGGGGAAACAATGAAGAGTTCCACAAGTTCTTTGAAAAACGCTACTGAAATAGGAAACTTTATTACAGCGAGGTATCAAAACAGCGAATAGATGGAGACCACTGGACCAAACGAGCTGGAACAAAGGGACCAAAATAGATCAGATGATTCTGAAGAACACGAGTCATAATGTCATGTAGTCATTATATATCAACACTCGGGACCCACACGTTGTATGCAGACAGTCGCAAGGAAATAAAGACAAGGAAAGAATTTGAATCACTTTTTTCCAATTGAAACAACAGACATTTATTTAAGGTACTTCCTGAATAACGTCTCGTTTCTTGCTCAATAGTCTTTGTGTTCTCAATTGTGCTTGACAAGACTCAGCCGTGTTGCACACACAGTAATTTTTGTATTATTTAAATTTTACTTTTTGGAATTCTTTTAGATGCGGCTTCATAATTGCTGAATTCATTTTTTGGTGGACTGTTATCCTCATAGTTGTTGTTGTTTCACCACGTTTCAGCCAACTCATCCTCTATGGTTCCAGGTGAGCATTGCCTAAAGATAGTGGTTTCAATCTAACCGAAAGCAGGTCAGAGGATTAGTTGGACAAAATCTGCTTATTAAAACTCTGCCATGTCAAACATGTTGTAACACGTTGTAAACATGTGGGCCACATGTGTAACACGTCTGTCTCTGCTCTCTAAGTCTCGAACATATCTCAAATCCTCTACATCTCAAACAAGTTTCCAATATTTGCTTCTCTAAACATGCGTGTCCTTTTTATCTCTGCTGCCACATTGCGCAGCCAGTTTGGTCATTTGATTACGGCTGCTGCAAACAGCCCAGAATCAGCGGCTCTGTTACAATAACAGTAGTTATAAAAAAGACAGAGAATAGCAACATTACCTCTGTGAAAGGGAAAGTGCAGAGAAGAAGAAAGGGGGTAACCAATATTTTTTTTTTTTTTTTTTTTTGCAAAAAGAAAATAATTTATTGGTTGCACCATTTCTTTTTTGTTTTTGCAAAAAAAAAAAAAATTATTGGTTGCACCCTTTCTTTTTTTTTTTTTTGTTTTTGCAAAAAAAAAAAAAAAGACGGAACCAGTAATGGTTTCCTTGACTTCGCATGTACATATCAAGAAAATAGCATTAATGAAACTATTGCAGCACAATTAAGAAATCTAGAACCTTACTTGTCCTCCTCTTGTCTCTAGAGGTAATAAATCATCCTTGCTCAGCTGGTAGCATCACGGGGAGTGTGTAATGAAGCAGAGGTTTCTTTCTTTTTGTTGTTTTTTTTATAAGAGTTATCACTTATCAAGGTCACAGGCCACTCGAGGATAAAGGTTAATAAGTGTACAGTGGTCAATGAGACAATGTCCTAATAATTGTTAGTAGTGGAAATTTGGTAAATTGTATTACTTAAGGGGAACGGCTCATCAAGAACTTGTTTACGTTGGACTTGAAGATGACCATATTGTAGTCAGCCGGAGATCAGGTAAATGGAAGAGTTCCACAGGCGTGTAGTTCTAAGAAAGAAACTTTGTTCATGGAATCTATGTTTAGGTTTAGCACAGATAAAGAGTGGGGGAAATTTTTGATAGTGTTTTCAGCTAGACGAGTGTTTCCTCATGTAAGTTTGGCGAGAGGGGACTATAGATTGGAGCTAAGACAAGCACTTACCATGAAAATAACGAGAAAGCAGAGACAGACTCACAACGTATCTTGTGTGAGAAAGAGGCTGCAGGGAAGGTTGTATAATCTGTATCTTCAGTGATAATTTGAAATGGCTTCAGTTCAATTTCGTTGTTTGGTTTTAACAGCATATCAATTCTTTTCAGATTAAGTATTTAAAACTGAAACCAGTTCCTATTTTTTTTTAGCTTCTTCCCAAGCTTTGGAACCAGACAAAAAAATTAAGCATTTTTTAATTTACCCTACCCTAACCTACATTTATTGCCTTTGGTAACAGTTATATTTTCTTCTTTTTTTTTTTTAACCACTTTTTTTCTCCGTTGAAAATTCTTGTCCATTTCCAATTTACGATTTAATTAATTTACAATTAAACTTATCCACTTTTCTCGCCTTCTAATTGGATAAGCACTTCGGTATATTCTAACTGTTTACATAAGCAGTAGTAAAAAAGCTGAATGAAAGCTCTGCTTTGCCTGGTTCAAAAGTTTTACCAGTACCGTACAGTATAGCTTCTAGGGGGTTTATTGTTGGTCTCACATATGCGGCATAAATAATATATTTCATAGGCGAAATAGGAGCATTGTCACAAAACTAACTGATCTTTCCCGGAATTCATTAAGGAACAAGGAAAGATTTTCTCCACTTATCTGCAATATGTCGCTTGCGAATTCTTGTCTATTATGCATTATTCGGCAACGTAACTTTGACTTTGTTAATTTTTAATAGAATTTTCACATTATTAGAATCTTATGCTCATTTTATCCCTTGTGGAAAATACCGTTTTTGATACTATTTTTACACGCCGTCATCCAATATGGCTACGTGTGTATCACTAAAGCAAACTGCCGTTGAGAACAAAAGCTTTTTGCCGAGTCCCACGTCTCCCCAATGTTTACATTTTCTATATCTCCTTCCTTTTCTTCCTCCTCCTCTTCCTTTTCCTCTCTTTTTAGTTCCTTTTTCTCTCTTCCTCTACCCTTTTTTTCATCTACCTCTCTTCCTCTGTCTCTTCTCCCTCTCACTTTGTCTCTTCTCCCTTTCCCTCTGTCTCCTCTCCCTCTTCTCTCGCTCCCTTTGGTTTTTCTTCCTCTCCCTCTCCCTCCCTCTCGGTCTTCTTCCTCTCCCTCTGTTTCTTCTTCCTCTCCCTCTGTTTCTTCTTCCTCTCCCTCTGTTTCTTCTTCCTCTCCCCTCCTTATTCTTCCTCTATCTCTTTCCCTCTTCGTCCTCCTTGTCTTCCTCTTCGTCCTTCTTTTCTCCCTCTTTGTCCTCTCCCTCTCTTACCTATTTCTTCTTATTTCTCTCTCCTTCCTCTTTTCCTCTCCTTCCTCTTTTCCTCTCCTTCTTCTTTTCCTCTCCTTCTTCTTTTCCTCTCCTTCCTCTTTTCCTCTCCTTCCTCTTTTTCCCCTCTCCCTCTTTTTCCCCTCTCCCTCTTTTTCCCCTCTCCCTCTTTTTCCCCTCTCCCTCTTTTTTCCCTCTCCCTCTTTTTTCCCTCTCCCTCCTCTTTCCCTTTCCCTCTTTTTTCCCTCTCCCTCCTCTTTCTCTTTCCCTCCTCTTTCTCTTTCCCTCCTCTTTCCCTCTCCCTCCTCTTTCCCTCTCCTCTTTCCCTCTCCCTCCTCTTATTCCCCACTCTCTCCCTCTTATTCCCCCTTCTTCCTTTACTCCTTCTCCCTCTGTCCCTCCCTCTATTGTTTCTATCCCTCTCTTTTCTTTCTTCTCTCTCTCCTTTCTCTCCTTCTTCCTAATGAGAGTGGTCATGATATAAACGTGATGTGCAACATGTTTTTGTGGTGCAACAAATGACAGACGTTGCAGTTGATGCATGGCCAAAGGAAGAAGAAGAGGGAGAGATTCAAAACCGAAAGTATCTATGGTCGGAGTCTGACTATTCAAGAGATATTTTCTTTTCTTTTTTTTTTTAAATAAATACCTTATTGAATGAGAAAATTATACCGGGAACGACCTGCTTGGGAAAAGTAATTTCCCTAGACAGGCTCCAGATAAACCCCTTTGAATAGAGATTGTCTAATCGTTATCTTCAGTAGTCAACTTCTGTGTGGCTGAATGGTGACCACTAACAAAGGTCACAATCAGTTAAGAGTGATTTCAGGAAATAGGTGTGGGGAGACGGCCAGAGCCGACCTTTCAAAGGGGTTGGAGTTGAACGTTTTACATAGCAGTTGATTTTCCTGAGAACTGCAGTTGGGCCGTTCCGGCATGTGGCCGATTCGGTGGAGGGGAAATTTGATGTCCAATTAGCACTTTGTTGTTATAGTCAAGGGGTTTTTATATATTTTTAAATTAATTCAGTAAATGGAGATATTCTTCGAATAAAATTAAAATAAAAATTATTAAAAGAAAAAATTTAATTTGATTTTTAAAAGAACTTAAAATCAACCGTGTTTATTTAAAACGCAAGACAAAAACAGACAACACTCAGTCGTCAACAACAAGATTATATTTTCATATTGTTTTTCTTAATTTAAAAATAAAAGAAATTAAAAATATTTTTGAAGTTTTTAATCATTAAAAAATTAATTAGAAATAAATTAATTCGAAAAAAATTAACCAAAAAAGAGTTTTGCAGAAACATGATTTTTCTTAAAAACAATTCAATTGATATATTTTCGTATTGCTTTTCTTAAGTTTTTTTTTTTTTTTTTTTTTTAAGTTATAAAATCTTTATAAAAATATGACTGGCGTAATCGGCGCTGAATTGTCCCTTCGCCGAATCGGCTACGCTGAAACGTCCCATTCCCTGCTAAGATCCACAGAAAAAGCCAATGACTACCCCAATCTGTCCTCTATCAGGGGAGATCACTCCACACGTACTTCCTGTTATCAGGAGCAGATTACTCTTTTACCTCTACAACTACGAATAAATATTTGAAACTACAAAAAACTTGAAGCATAAACACTTATCAAAATTACTGGATTTGACATAAAATAACCCAAAAAGAGTTGATATGCCATAAAACAAAACGAACAAACCAAATATTGGAAATAAATATTTGAAAATATAAAGAATTTGAAGTATAAAAAATTTTATCAAAATTACTGAATTTGGCATTAAATAACCTGAAAAGGGTTGATATGTCGTAAGCCTGTCTCTGCTTTATCATTTTTTTCATGGAAAGTGCTAAGCTGAGCTTCAATCTATGATCCCCCCTCCCCAAACTTTCACGAAACACACTCGTCTAGCCAAAACCACTATCAATAATTTCCCACACTCTTTATCTATGCCTAAACCTAAATGTAGATTCCATGGACAAAGCTTCTTTCTTAGAACTGCACGTCTGTGGAACTCTCTTCCGATTGCCGGCTTTCCAGCTGACTACAATCTGATTGTCTTCAAGTCCAATGTAAACAAGTTCTTGATGAATCTTCCCCCTAAGTAATCCAATTTACAAAATTCCCACTACTTATGTTTAATACATTATAATCACATTGACTTGTGTATACCCATTAACCCTTATTCTCGAGTGGTCTCCGGGCCTTGATAAGTTGTGATTCCTGTGTAAAAAAAAAAAAAAAATGAACCAAAGCAAATAATCTCCAAATGTATTACATATCAAACTTGAATAACAATGGAACAAAATTACAAGACACCTTTTTTTCCTAGAATTCAGTTTCTAAAAATTTCAGAAGTTACTTGTTCCGGATAACATCATGTGACCTTGCTGTTTCTGTCGGTCTTCTCCACGGGTCGATTGCCAAACTTCTTTAAGACGTTTCTTCTATTATGTATGTCACAAAGCCATTTTTTTCTATACGGCTTCTAAATAAAGATTTTGTATCAAATTATCTGTAGAATCGGTCGCGCCATGAATTGTCTTGTCTGGCAGCTTATCAATAAAAACCTGATAAGTGTGCGTTTTCATCTTCGAGCTTGGCGGTTTTATTCCAAAAATCACACGTTATTATAAGAGTTCTTATAGCACAACACTCGGAAATGGTTGTCTGATTGGGTCGTAAATATGAATGAGAGTTGAATCGTTAAATAATAACCAGTGCTCCTCCCCCATTGACTCTCGTCTCCGTTGTAGTACAAAGGTGCCTCGAAATATCACTCTTGTATTGCCTTGTTTTGATCCGGTTATATTGTCGGTACTTGTGCAGATTTTAATCCGGACGTATCTAAGCGTCCGCTCGGCTTTGCTCGGAACATGACGTTAACTTCCGGATTATGCCGAACGTCGCCGATGATCACATCTTAACAACGGTACAAAACAGAAAAAAGTAGGAAAATAAATGAAAATCGTAGAAAAAACAAAACAAAAAAAAAAAACGACTGACTGTAATTGTCTTATTATTCATTTAAGTAATGTTTCGTGTCAAAAACATTTGTGTTCAATTTTTATTTTCTTGCCAAGAATTATAAAAAAGGTTAAAGTGTTTAAAAATTTTTTTTCAAGAATTTGTGTCTGTAGGATGGGAATGAACAGCCGTTTATTTCTTTTAAAAAAATTATCAAGAGGCCAAGATATTCCCTTATGAATACATTTTTTTCTGTAGACTTTAATAGGATACCGTCAGATGATAGTGGGCTGATAAGAAATGGAAGAAACCTCCCCAACTGGGTTCGTCGTCTGCGGTTTGTCTAACATCAATAAACTTATACTGCTGTTAGCGGCCATGCTTTCCATGTAATATCCACATTTTTTTTCTTCCAATAGTTTTCTGAAAGTCGTTTGCTTCTTTCTGCGCATTGTGATTGACTGATTGGCGTCTTACGTCAGATTACAGGCAAACTCCAGCAGGTGACGTTATGTTCCGGGCAAAGCCGAACGGATGCTTAGATACATCCAGCTCAAAAGTACCATGTTGTCATCTACAGATTTGAGAATATTATAGTCCGTTGACTTAGAATTATTGTTTTATGCCAAATTGATGGTTGATTATGATTAAATTTGTGCTGATTCTTGCATTAAATACTGAATCTATTTGCTTATTGTGCATTGAACGGATACTATAATACTTAGTACATATAACAAAGGTCCACACAAAATTTAGCCAGATCGGCCCAGTAGTTTCCGAGAAAAAGTGGAACAGACAAACTAAAAGAAATAGATAACGCTTATCGTTAGCCTTGAAGTGGTATTTTTAGCTGCTCATATTAAGCGGTTTCGAGCTTTGTCTGGGGCGCCCCCCCCCCCATCCTCGAAACACTGATGGAAGAACAAAGTCGCTATTAGAGATGCGTGTACTCTTCTAAAATAAAAAGTGTCTCGATTCACTGACATGAAAAATTGATCTTTGAAAGTCGTTAACAATTTTATAAAGAAAACGACAAACTCCACTCAATGGCCAAAAGTCGCGATTTTTATGACACATTTGGGGAATGTCAATATCTTCTTCCTTCGCCATGATCTTCAATAATTTTTTATGACTTAATTTTATTTTTTCTAAAAAAAAAAAAAAAAAAAAAAGGAAACTGACTCAAATATCAACGAAATTTTCTTGTTGATTTCGGTCGAGCATCAACTAACGAAGCCAACACGCATATCGACGTCGGCGGCCATGTTTATTCACGTTTTGCCTAAAGACAGATAAAAAAAACCTTCTCGTTAAATTTAAGTGCAATGAGTTAATTTTTCACTTTTAATTAAATGGAGTCAATTATTCCTCATTTGTTGCTCGACAGGGACGGGGTAATTATCTCTGCTACATTTTTTTTTTTTTCTAGTATTTTGAGTTATTATTCTAATTATTTTTGTTTGATTTTTTGCTAATTATACCATGATTAAAAATTAAAGTTGTTCACGTAAAAAAAAACACTTTGAAAAAACTTTCATGAAAACTTGCAAGTTTTCCTCTTAGAAATAAACGTTCCAGTATGAGAAAACAATTTCCGTTTTCGATGTTTACTACAATCAGGCGTTGAACATGTCTTGTTTTTTTTTTTTTTTTTTTTTTTTTTTTTTAATTACTCAACATGAGCGGTGGTTTCATCGCAAGTAAACAAAGCATCTACAGGAACATGTTTGGGTCATCTGATGATCGCTCAAGGTCATAACGGATATATAAACAAAAAATAGACAAAAATTACACCCCTAACACGAAACTGCGAATAAAATATAAAAAAAACTCGTAATTTCTCTTTTAAAAGAGGATTGTTTATTTTCTTTATGGATTATACTTCCAAAATAAATTATTAAAGTTGTATAAAAAGTAATAAAAATATTTTTTTTTATTTAAAAAAAAAAAAAACAGTAATGAAATCAATTGAATTTTACGAGTTCAGTATTTTTCAATTTTTAAACTTTAAAAATCTATCAAAATTTTTCTATTGATTCAATTTTTACGATATTTTCAAGGTCAATGTGAAATTTTATGCTCTTTCCAATAAACTGAATATAATATTTTAGACAAATGTTTTTTTTAATTCACGCCCTCATTTTGAAATGTCTATTAAAAAGTAAATAATTAATTTACGCACTAAAGTTTTATATATCACAAATTGAAGATAAAAGATCAATAAATAATATATTCAAACTTAAAACAAAAAAAGAAGTGTTTTTTAGAAATTTACCTGTAAAGTCCGAAGTTTAAAACCTTTTTGTTTTAAACTACGTCTTTTTTTAAAATGAAACCTTGGTCCTTGCTCCTTTAATTAAAAAAAAAAAATTAGGGGTTGAATTACATTTTTCGAGTCGTTTAGTTATAAGCTTGGAAAGACAGGTGGTCAATATATTTCACGCATTCGGAAGGTCAGTTTCTGACACATCTAGCGCAACGGTTAGAAGTTCCGACTGTCGTTTGGGCGGTCGGGTTTCGATCCTGGCTTGAGGCAGTTGTCTGTCTAGTCGCACTAATGAGCCATGAAACAGCGAAACAGTACTGTATGTGGATGACTATATATATATATATATATATATATATATGTGTGTGTGTGTATATATGATAAGAATAATGGAAATAGTTTTCGGACGAAATAGAGAAATGAAAAGGAACAAACTGAGTTATTCATTTTTCATGAGAAAATTTTCAAATATTTGTACTGGTGTTTTTGTTTTTTTAATTTCATTCATCCAGAGGAAGTCTCGAAATAACGACGAAACATTGATGAACACATAATTCTCTATCTCTCTCTCTCTCTCTCTCTCTATCTCTCTCATAATATATATATATATATATATATATATATATATATATATATATATATATATATATATATATATATAGTCTGAAGGAGCAAAAAAATATAAAGAATGAAATTTAAATTCCCGGAAAAAAAAACTATATGTAACCTATCGCAGACTTAGCACCTACATAATCCGACTTCTAAAAAGTTTATTATTAAAAAAGAGAATTCAATTATATAAGGATGAAAAAAAGAGCCTTAACTAAAATTGTAACATATAAATAGACTTAGCACTTGCATAAGCCGATTTCTCAAAAGTCTTCAATTATGAAAGAGAATTTAACTATATAAGGATGAAAGAAAGAAAACCTTAACTAAATTTTTGTAAATAGAAAACGAGGATCCTCAGCTGCTTACCATGTAGCTGTTTTGGAGATTTAAAAACAGGAGAGCTGTTAAATACATGGGTCTCCAGTGAATAATCGGCAGCTGCTGTGCGAGTTGTGAATTAACGATGTTTTGACATCGTCCAAAATACCTAAGCTTGATTTATACGCTAGTGGTAATTCGCTTCTCAATATGCTCATCTCAAGATGAGGAGCATTATAGTCATCCACATACAGTACTGTTTCGCTGTTTCACAGCCTCACCTTCACCCCAAACAAGGTATATCGCCACTTGAGCGGAAGGGGGTACTAATTGGCACCATGACTAAGAAAGATTAACAAGATGTTGGTTTACGTTACATTTGAACTTCTGCATATCAGTACAGCCAGAGAAGCAGGTAGCAGGAAGGGAATTCCAAAATCTAGCTATTCGACGGAAGAAGCTATTAGATTAGAAGCCTTCTGGCATTTAGGAACCTCAACAGTGAAAGAGTGTGATCTTGTTCTTAAGCGGGTTTATCGGGCATATGTACATCGAGGTAGCACAAGTGCAATGAGTTCATCAGAGAATATCCCATTAAAATACTTGCAAAACATGCACAGGGATGCAACAGTGCAGTGATAGGACAGGGATTGGAGCCTAATTGACAAATTTGACCTATTAGATTGGGTATATATATATATATATATATATATAAATGCAGTTTAAATTCCTAGGGATACTGTTTAATATATTGTAGGTTTAATACTTGCATAAGCCGACTTAACCACTCAAAAATTCACAATTTCAAATGTCAATTCAATCATATGACAGTCACAAATAAGCAAGAAACTTAAATTGTCAAATAGAAAACAGGACTCATGTGTTGTCTACCATGTGGCTGTTTTAGAACTTTAAAAACCGGACAGTTATTAAATTCATGGCTCTCCACTAGAAAATACCATTTCTCTAATAATAAAATGTAGGCTTAATCCAGTTACTATTTCACTAATATATATATATATATATATATATATATATATATATATATATATATATATAATCAAATTTTAGTCATTCAATGAATTTAAAAATTTGTGACGGGAAATGTTTGAATTTCAAATCAAAAGATTTTTATTTTTATTATAGTAAGACGAAGAATACATTTGAAATATTATAACTTCTTATCCTATAGGATTTCGATGTCTACCATCTCTTCAGAGGATAAAATATTAGCAAATAGTTATAATGGTTTACACCTTATTTGCTAAAGTCAGTGAGACATGGAAAATCACAAGAGAACAAACAAATATATAATAATAATTATAATGCTAGTAACACCTTACTTTTAAGAAGTATTCTTATAATATAAAATTATATAGGAATAAATATGTATGAAAAAAATGCTTAAGTACCTTTGATGCCAGACAGGCAAATAGATAAGAGAAAGGAAACCGTGCTATACAAATAAAAAAAAAATTATGTGTACTATAATTAAAAATGACACTAGCTGCTGAGTATATACTTTTTTTATGTTAAAATTGCATTTTTTTTTACATCAAAATTTGTTCTATCGTTTGAGTGATGACTTGCCGATATCATTATTTTATTGCAGTTTGCTTAAAAAAAAAAAGGTTTAAGAAATCTTGATTTCAAATCGTTTTTCTTTTCTTGTTTTTTAAATTTCTTTCTAAACGTTTTTCACAATTTCATCTGAAAAAAAAAACATTTCCAAGACTTTCTTGTTGAAAAAGTTGCACTTGATATCGACATAAAAATAAAGTTGAGTTAAAGTGTTGATTGCAAAAAGCCAGAACTTTCCGTTTCCTGAGGTGCTCATCTAATGGCATTTTTTTTTCGTCTTCATTTTCATCTTTGCCTCATTCTTCTTCTTTTAATTATTTTCTCTCATTCTTCTTTTTTCATTCTTCTTTTTTCATTCTTCTTTCATTCTTTTTCATTCTTCTTTTTTCATGCTTTCTCATTCTTTTTTTTTCATTCTGTGTTCATTCTTTTTCATTTTTTTCATTCTTTTTCATTCTTTTTTTTAATTTTTTTTCATTCTTTTTTAATTATTTTCATTCTTTTTTCATTTTTTTTCATTTTTTTTCATTCTTTTTTCATCTTTTTTCATTCTTTTTCATTCTTTTTTCATCTTTTTTCATTCTTTTTCATTCTTTTTCTTTATTTTTTCATTCTTTTTCTTTATTTTTTCATTCTTTTTCTTTATTTTTTCATTCCTTTTTCATTCTTTTTTCATTTTTTCATTGTTTTTCATTCTTTTTTCATTCTTTTTTTCATTCTCCTTTTTCATTTTTCTTTCTTTTTTTCATTCTTTTTTCTCATTCTTCTTTTTGCTCCCCCGACAAAAGGGGGGTGGACCTGTAAATTGATGCTTGTCAGTTTGTCCGTCCACACTTTTCTCAATAATTACGCCTTCGAATTTTTTGAAATTTTACACAAACATGAAACATGAGTATAAAAAGTAACAGAAGGGATTTTCCGGGAAAACTCCGTTTGCCCTCAACCCCTTAGGAGTGCCTTTCAGGTTAAAATAGATAAAATTGACACTTTTGTGCTTATCAAAAAAAATTGATGCCTCGGATTTTTATAAAACTTTCTGAAAAGTTGTAACTAACGGATTTCTACATAATTTTGTTTGTCTATACTTCGCGATAACTCAGGGGCTATTTTAGGGCTAATAAAAACACTCCATTTTTGGGACTACTTTACCATATTTGTCCAAAATTTTCTGTGTATGTCTATTTAGCAGTTTTGCATGGTGCTGAACTCAAATTTAAATGTGTTAAGGCCTTGGGGATATTTGGTGCTAAATGGTCAGGGAGGGCAAATGATGGACTTTTTGTTTTTGCATGGTGCAGAACTCAAATTTACATAGTTTAAGGCCTAAAACTGCACCGTTAGTTCGTTTTCACTAGTATTTGACGTCCCCTTTGAAGTTTTTAGGTTAAATGGGGGGAGGGACAAATGCTGAAGTCAGTCATTTTTTTTATGCCTCCTTCACTGTGCACTCATGGGGGACCATGCATGCTTCACTTGTTCCTATATGAACTTATTAGTTGGGGACATACATCGAATGGAAGGAAATGATATAAGAATAGTATGATGCATATGTAATGTGAGTCTTCAAGACAGGATTAGTTCTGATGACCTCAGAGGATGCATTACTTTTTTTTGCAAACTGTTATCCTCATCTTCATAGTTGTTGTTTCATCACGTTTTACGCAACTAATCTTCTGGCTTGCGTTGGGTAGGATTGAAACCTCTATCTTCAGACAATGCTCACCTGAAACCGTAGAGATTTAACACCTCTATCTACTGGCACAATGCATATAGGCATTAAGTGGTTACAGTTCCAGGTGAGCATTGTCTCAAGATAGAGGTTTCAATCCTACCCAACGCAGGCCAGAGCATTAGTTGGCCAAAACCTGGTGAGACAACAACTATGGAAGGCAGTAATTACTGGGGATACAGTTCCAAGACCAGCATTCCAATACCGTCATGGTTAACCACCTGAAGAAGGCCTAAGGATAAGTTGGCTGAAATGTGGAGAAACAACAATCATAAAGATGAGGATAATAGTCTGCAAATATAATCACTAAACAAAACACAAATCATGAAGTCTCATCCCAAAAGATTAAAAAATAAAATAAATAAAACTTATATATAATAGTTTAGAGGACTTCAAACATTATTGCTCAAACAAGGATAAATGAAGTGTAACGATAAAAGGGTAGCCCTAAAGAAAACAGCAGTACAGCTGTTTTTAAAAACATTTTAAAAAATGAATTCAGCTTACTTGATTATGTAGTAGAGCTGACATCTCTTCAATGTAGCCGCCTACCGCCTCAATACGGGTCCAGAACTGGGAGCATGCCTTTTTAACTAGCGCTGGCAGAAGCTCAGTGAATATTCGGTGGTTGGCGGCGATCAGGCTGGCTTTGGTGTCATAGGAGGTCATGTTGGTGATGTTCTTGACATATAACCAAACAAAGTAGTCTAGCGGGTTTAGGTCAGAGGAGGAGAGAGGCCAGTGAGAGAAGGACTCCTTCTGAAGCCAAGCAAGGGTTTCTTTGGACCTGTGAGTTAGCACCGCATCCTGCTGCCACACACAGTGTCTGCCAGTAGCCATCTGATTGCACTAACGGATCACCACACTCTTCAGCACATCCAGGTACACTTTGGTGTTGACTTTCAAGCCGACTTCGAAGATGTAAGTTGGCATGATTTGGCCTTCTCTTTAAACCACACTAAAGACCATAACCGTGGCAATCCAGTGATGCATTTTGAGGGTGCTAGCAATGGCACCGTTTTTATAACTTGGAGTGGCTGTACAGTGGCGTATCCATGATCTCTCTTAATATCCAACATAGATCTACCAACTTACATATTGTCTGCAAATAAAAACATTTTTTTTAGGGAGGGGCGGTATTTGCGAAGATTTGATTCCTTACGTTTGCTCTAGTTTTCATGATATTAAAATATTTTTATTACTGCTATAGTCCTACGCTGTTGAGCTACTACAAAATCTTTGTGTTATAAAAAACTGTTTAAAATTTAAATATGAATATATACGTGCATGTATGTTGTATATGTTTATAGGATTCACTCCTAAAATAAATGATTTTTTATGAATTTTGGAATAGAGTTGCAAAGTGTAAGGGTGATAATGTGTGTTACATTTAGTTTTAGTTTATGCAAGGCAGTCAACAAGGGGATAAGAATTTCCTTCATGAAAATTTAGATACCTCCGATTTTTTTTTAATGTTAAGAATAAATATAAGCCATGAATTATTAAATATTCGTTAAATTTTCACTTTCTCATTAAGTATTTTTTTAAAAATTTCCGCGGAGGGGGGGGGGTAATATGGACACAATCTCCCACTCAAAAATCGAAATATTTAAGATTAATTATTAGAAAATCATAATATTTAAGATTTAATTATTAGAAAATCCAAACATTTAAGATTTAATAATTAGAAAATCCTAATATTTAAGATTTAATTATTAGAAAATATAAATATTTAAGATTTAATTATTAGAAAATCCAAATATTTAAGATTAATTATTAGAAAATCCAAATATTTAAGATTTAATTGTTAGAAAATCCAAATATTTAAGATTTACTTATTAGAAAATCCAAATTTTTAAGATTTAATTATTAGAAAATCCAAATATTTAAGATTTAACTATTAGAAAATCCAAATATTTAAGATTTAACTATTAGAAAATCCAAATATTTAAGATTTAACTATTAGAAAATCCAAATATTTAAGATTTAACTATTAGAAAATCCAAATATTTAAGATTTAACTATTAGAAAATCCAAATATTTAAGATTTAACTATTAGAAAATCCAAATATTTAAGATTTAATTATTAGAAAATCCTAATATTTAAAATTTAATTATTAGAAAGTTTTAAATGTTAGGCATTTTTTCTAGAATCAGAATCATGTCATAAGTTTTTTATGAAAATTGGAATAAGAATTTGTTATAAGCTAATCTACCCTTTACAGCAATAATGGACTCATCCAGAGACAAATAATTATATTAACAATTCAGTTAAATGCAATTTAGATAATCGGGCCTTAGATCAGTGAGGGGTGCCGATACACGAAAAAGCCATCACGGGGAAGGCCCTGAAACGGTGTGTATTCTCTCCTGATGACCAAATATTATCTGTAGACTGGAATAGATTACCACACACAAAAAAAAACGATAAACTTTATTATATATAAGTTTAAAGGGAAAAGTAGGCTTATAAATGGTGCATATTCTCTCTGAATTAACCAACATTATCTGAAGACTGGAATGAAATATCCCACAAGTTAAAACATTTGATAAAGTTGATTATATTCATGTCTGCAATGTAAGCTGTTTCTTCCAAAGAATAATATCTTCTGTTGGTCGTTCGCTTCTTTGTGAGTTTCTGCTACTTTTCTGATAGCAAATATTATTCTAAGGTGATGTCATTGGTTGCAATCCATGCCATTTATTTAACCATTATTTAAAGAAAGTAAATGCCAGCGATTTGTGGCAGTTATGGCGCCAGAATCATAACGTATACTTCTGCAACATACTTTTGATAATACACTTTTTGTTAACTATACCATTATGTTTGTTTATTACCGGTCTGTAAGACTTGAACAGGATGCTAGATATATCATATATTCTGAAGTTTAACCGTTGTAATTTTTCATAAAAGTGGTGCAAAACTGTTCAGGGACTGATATTCTTCTGGTACAAGAATTTAAAACCGCCTATGTTTATAACTGGTCCAGATTTATTTATCAGATAGTTTTCAGTGAACAAAGATGATTGCGCAGCAAGTGTAATTGGAATCGGTTTTGGAACACACTTAAAGTTTGGTTTTCTGCCAACCATTCCTTTAAACCGCTTTCGATTAGAACGGCGTAAAGCGACGATGTGTGGGTGGAAGCGTGGGTTTCAGGTCATTTCGTAATTGGCTACACACAAGTGAACATCTGCGATGCCCGATGCCCGCAGGCCTAAACTCTTCCAAGATGAAGAAACTTCAGATTTCTATATGAATTAAGTCATAACACAGGAAACTAATTGTGAATCCATCAACATCTAAGAACATTCTCTACTACCTAATTCTTCCAATGTGTATCTTTCTCCTTTTTTCCGTTTTTTTTTTTTTTTTTTTTTTTTTTTTTTTTTAGAGGTGGGGCTTAAATGTGTCCATACATCTATCTAAGAAGCTTCGTCCGTCTGCCTACTTCAAATGTTTAAATTTTACATAGCATTGTCGTCTCCGTATATTTAAGAGTTATTTCACATGAACCATATTCGAGTTATCTCCCCGGAATTATATTGTGCAACAAGAGAATGAAATCTCTAATTCCTAAATTCCAAAATATATCTAGATTCGCCCACGTGCGAATGTAAATACAAATACTAAGTTGGGGGATGCAAAAGGAAAGGAAAAAACCCGTCAATGTTTGATGCATTTAAGTCATACAGCCTATATCTTCAGATAGCCTGATCTGGGGGCAGCAGTTATATTTAAGAGTTTATGAATTAGAAATTTCATTCTCTTGTAGCACAGTATAATTCTGGGGAGATAACTCGAATATGGTTCGTAGGAAATAACTCTAAACATGTAAAATCTAAGCATTTGGAACAGACGAAATTTTTATATGGATATACGGTGTAATCACGTTGACACACCAGTTTTCATTAAATCACCGAAGTTAAGCAACGTTGAGCCTGGTCAGTACCAGATGGGTGACCAATTTGGGGATTCCAGACGCTGTATGTATGAGGTCGTTGACACCTCCCTTTTTTTTTCTTTTTTTTTTTACACAGTGATCACCACTTATCAAGGCCCGGAAGCCACTCAGGGATAAGGGTTATTGCAAGTACATTACGTTAGTGAGGTGATTTTATGAAGTGTTTAATTAGGGGGGCGGTTCATTAGGAATTTGTTAACAAGAGTTGCAAACACCTAACATCGTTATCTCACCAAACGAGGATATACATACTGTCATGGAACTTTTTCCTTCGGAGGAAGCCGGTTAAACCAGCATAGAGTTAGTGCCGTTTCCACTTTTTTTCATGTGCACGCATTTACCCCTCTCACTATCCCCCCCCCCAATTAGTACCTGGTTTTAAATTCACACGTGGGCGAATGTAGATATATTTGGGACTTTAGGGATTAACTCTCTTTCTTTCATTCTCTTGTTGCGGAGTATAATGCCATGGAGATAACTGGAATATGCTTCATGTGGAATAACTGTAAATACACTGAGTCGACAATGCTATGTAAAATTTAGTAAAAATGATAATGGGTTGTTTACAATTCTGTCTGATTTAAGAAATACGTTCAGGGTGGTTGGCGCCTCTGTATTCAATTTAACACTTTTCTATGTTCGTCTAGACGAAGTTTTTTTTTTAATTTTTTATTTTATTTAATTTTTTTTTTTTTTTTAGAAGTCCCGGTAACTTGCGTTCCACACTGGGTGTGGATCCTTAAGGCACTGCATGGAGACTCTGATCGTCTGAAACCCTTAGTTTGTATCGAGCCATTATTTGCCCTGTCTCATTGAAATTAATATATCTAATTTAGTAACTCTCATTTCTTCTCTCTGTTTCTCCTCTCCGATGGTCCTGGATATGACCTTAAACTATATCCATTGGTGAGGCCTCAGCTGGCAGGCTTTGGAGAGTGTGGAGCCACCCTTTAATTGCCATTGCTCCTAGGTCCACTCTGACCCGGAGTGGTAGTGCCTGTTAGGGTCCATACTATGGGTTAAATAGAAACTGACTTGAAAACAACAAATATATTCTATTAAAAAATTTTTCTTCAAAATCTTTGGATTCGGCACTAAATAATCTGAAAAGGGTTGATATGCCGTAAAACAAAAATGACCAACCATATCCTCTCCGAAACAGACCGTAGTAATTGGATTTCTTTTTCTTTTCTTTTTTTTTTTAAACCCCCTCTTTCTCTTCACTCTAGCAAAGCCCTGGTGCTACCAGATCAGGTTGTCTGAAGATATTGTCTTCCTGAGACGAAATCCATCTAACATTGATGCTTTTTGTGTTTCTACTTTTTGCAAAACTTTGTTCTGCAAAGCCTAAAACAAAAACAACAGCCCACCTTTCCCCCTCTGTCCCTTTTTCCCATTTCCCCTTTCTATTTCTATCCCCCCCCCCCCACTTCCT
The DNA here is from genome assembly GCF_053919585.1 of Euprymna scolopes. Taxonomy (NCBI): domain Eukaryota; kingdom Metazoa; phylum Mollusca; class Cephalopoda; order Sepiida; family Sepiolidae; genus Euprymna; species Euprymna scolopes. Next base: position 76,906,639 of record NC_136516.1, on the reverse strand, counting down.
GACTGGTCTCCTAATTTAAAATGAACAAAACCATAACCCTCCAACACTTTTCCCTCTCCCACTGCAAAACTCATTCATGTTCTGCAGGACAGGGAACAAAAAGTTAATATCCACTATAAAACAACCAAACCAAACACTACAAACTAGTAAAATTGAAGATACAAAAAGCTTGAAGAATAAAAACTTCTACAAAATAACTGGATGGAACATGAATACTATTTCCAAAATAACTGGATTTGGCATTAAATAACCCGAAAAGGGTTGATATTCCGTAAAACAAAACAACCAAATCAAACCATCTCGCAGTGCAATGTTCCCATGTGATGAAAAAATTAACTGCGAGTTTTCTGTCAATAACTTGTTGGTTAGTTGACCAGTGTAACACCCCCTTTATTTTGACAGCTATTATTTTTTCAACTTCTGGGAATTAAAATTCTGTCTGGTTTCTATTATAATAATAATAATAATAATAATAATAATAATAATAAGCGAACCATGAGATTTTACCAGCAAGGTTATTTACCCGGAATGCATAATATCACCACATTTTACCGTCTACGTCGCGTCCCTCTTTTCTCTGTATTGCACGGACTCCTTTATCTGCATTCACCCACCCCAATCACCTTTTCTTCACCTTTTTCAACAAACGTTTTTGATGTTTTGGAATTGCGGATTTAGAAAATGTATTTACTCCTCTTAAAAAAATCAAATTGATCCACTGTTTCCAACCCTCTTACGACGCAGACCAACGTAAAACTAGTAATCCTCGCTTATCCTCGAGTGCCCCCTGGCCTTGACAATCAGTGATCCATCAGAAAAAGAATTGTATTCTTGAGATTAAACGGACTACTGTTCACATATTGTCTGTTGACAATGTTTCGACTGATATAGCTCCAAATTTTTTCATATGCCTTTCTTCGTACTTAAATATTCAGGCTATATACATATATATATATATATATATATATATATATATATATATAAAATGGTCGTGTAGTTTGATTTTCTAGATGAAGATCAACTGAAACCCGTGTGATTATGAAAGAATGCTCAATGGAGGACAGAGCAAGTATACAGAATGTTTATTACACAAACATTATTGGTTACATATGTGCATATATGTTTCAGTGGAATCTCAACTTAGACAGGCCCACTTTATCAGACAAAAAAAAAGAAAGAAAGAGATACAACATCGAAACGAAAATCAAGATTTATTTCATTTTGTATCTTTATGCACCAACCAATAATGTTATATATATATATATATATATATATATATATATATATATATATATATATATATATATATATATGTTACATGATAAGGGCTGTCCCCTTTTCATGTAAGTATAAAAGTAGAGAGATTTAGTTAAATGTAAAAATGAAATAGAATAGACGAAATTCGAACCCCGTAATTTAGGTTTAGAAATAGATTACGAGAGAGAATTAGCAAATGGAATGTAAAAACAAGCCATTGTTTAGCTTAGAGATAAAATAGTTTTAAGAAAAGGAATGCAACTATAGGATAATTTAATAAACATGTTTTTAACATATTGGAAATATAGGTTACTGGGAATATAGGTTAAAATTCCTTTTGTAAACAAAGGAAAAGGTTTTGGACACGCATTTCCAGAACACGTGAAAGAAGACACATGTTATAACATGTGTATGACGTCATGGAAAATGGGAGGTTTTCGATATAGTTAGAAACTTTAGAGTTAAGCAGAGAGAAACTGAGGGGGGGTCTGAGAGAGAGTCTGAGGACGAGAGACGACAGTCTGGAGTCCAGACATGGACAGTCGAACGTCTGGAAGCGAGACGGTCACCTTTGAAACATAGAATGTAAAACTTTGAATTCTTGACTAAGTAAACCACGACCGGTCGGAGAAGAAATAAACCCATCATGTGTTTTTATAAACGTCATCTTTGTCTTGTAATTCTACTAAAAGGTAAAGTGAAAATTGTCATTATATGTCTTATATATCATGTGTTTTAAAATGTATTTACATACACAATGTCTCGACATCTCATATCTACAATGTGAACACTAAGACTGTCTCAACACTACCTCCTCACTAACACTTCTAAGTATGAACATTTTATATATATGAATCTCTTCATAACACGAACACAGAGCGCAACATCTCTCTTAATAAGACTCTCTAAGTCTCTAAGACTCACTTTTAATAAGACTTCCTAACAACTATAATAACAACAAGAACAATAACAACAAGAATAATCATAATAATAATAAGACTCCTATATAACATCACCTTTTTCTTAACCATATTCCCTCTGCTTCACTTTTTTGTTTTCAAGTAAGATCTTTGACTTACTTGTTGTTTCATCAAATACTTTTATATGCAAAACCTGATCCCGCATTTTGCTAATTCCTACACTCTGATGAGAAGTAAAGTATTTCTTCGAAACTCCGCGGATTAAGGACTATCCATTTATCTAGTGTTTACTTTTCAGATTAAATATGTTTTTAACTCATTTCAAAGTGTTTTTTAACATGTTGTATTAACTGTTTGCTCGTATATATATATATATATATATATATATATATATATATATATATATATATATAGTGGAGATGGTAATTAATAAAAACTGGAAAAAGTGCTCAATACTGTTGTAGAGCAAATATTCGTTTTATTTTTATTACCGTATCTTTCTGTTAAGTTACATTATTGTTTCGGCTACACGGCCGTTTTTTTTTTTGCCGTCTGTAGCGTCCTCAGACTTTTACAGAAAATTTTCTGTAAAACAGTACCCGCATTAAGCTGGTCTGCAGTTTAATTTGTTGCTGGCTATCTTGCTCTTGCTTGTTGCTGGATCTCAACATTTTGAACCGAGAGAGAGACTTAGCTGTCGTACAAAGCTAAGACTCTGTAACATCATCTGTGTACAGATACTCCCTCAGGCATTTGTCTATTAAAATGGTCCTGTGGCGATGGAAGTCATTTTTGGGCTCATAGACTTTAAGTGCCTGGGAGAGTGGCACTCATCTGGCAAGACGTTGCAATCATCACCATCATATGTGTGTATATGCAAGACGTTGCAATCATCATCATCATATGTGTGTATATGTGTGTATGTGTATATGTGTATATGGCAAGACGTTGCAATCATCATCATCATATCTGTGTATATGGAGATATATAGGGAGAGATAAATGTTTTTTTTTTATTCACTGTTTGTAAAAACATTTTATTTATTTGTTATATATATATGTTGTAATGTTTCTTCTGTCATTCAAAATGAAATCCGGCCAAAATCATTTTTGCTCAACTCAATAATTCATACCTTTATATATAACATCTGCGCTCTAATACACTTCAACTGATACATATATGATTTCAAAAGGCGAAAAATTAAAAGATAAATATTTGTACCAGTATTTTTATGTATATATCTGTATATCTATGTATATGTATATATGTGTCTATTTTTAATATACATGCATGTATATATTTGTGTATGTGTGTATGCATAATATTGTACTTAAACCAAATTTATATTTTACTCTATTTCTTTTCTATCTCTAACCCATATTAATTTTCTCATCAATTTTAAATCCAGACCTTTATTTTAATTTTTTCCAGATACATCTGCCTTACTTTTAATGCTAGGTTTATTTATGGTGTCTTTTAAATTTAAATTTAATAAAACCCTTCACAATTTGCTGATGAGGAAACCTTGTTTATTAAAAAACTATATGTAATAATTATTGTCCGTAACTTGATGTCTACCACAATAAAAACACTGTTTTCCGAAACGATCGTACAAATAATTGATTTTGTTGTTGTTCCTTCTTATGAAACTGATTTTTAATTTGATTATAATTTGATTTTTAAATTTTAAATTATCAATCACATTACTAAATATTAAATTAGCTCTAGGATATTTACCTATCGAGCTTATTATATATCTAAATTACAACGAGCACTTTTTCTTTTCCTGTATTTTAATTAAACTAGTAATTTCACTATTACATTAAAATACATTTAATTTGATTATAATTTGATTTTTAAATTTTAAATTATCAATCACATTACTAAATATTAAATTAGCTCTAGGATATTTACCTATCGAGCTTATTATATATCTAAATTACAACGAGCACTTTTTCTTTTCCTGTATTTTAATTAAACTAGTAATTTCACTATTACATTAAAATACACTCTGCTCTTTAGACTATTGTTCTAATCTCCTTTAAATTATATATATATATATATATATATATATATATATATATATATATATCAGATTGTGTGGATTTATTCAATTCTACGGATCTGCCTGTAAGTACGTAGCCATTATTTCATATCCCGCCTTCTTTCAGTGGAATATCCATAGACATTCCGAATTTCTTTCCCTTCCTAGAACGCTGAAAAAAAATCAATAATTGCCAAGTGGAGCTTAGGAATTTCTCTTGAAGACATTTTCCTACAATTCTCTGAGCAACAGGTTGAATCTGAACCGCAAACACTTAATATGAGAAACTCTTCCCAGAAACTCTCCTTTTTGGCGCCGACTAAATGAAGAATGTAACTTACTTGATTCCTTTCAGTTCGAATCCGCGTCGGGAGTTCTAGATCGTTTCCTTCAATTTCTTTAAATGTTATTTATAGAGTCTCTAGCATTTCCAAGGAGTTTTGTCCGTTTCGCACGCGAGAAGAAGCTATTAGTGACTACCATAAATCTTCAAAGTTTAACCTCTTTCCCCCCTCTCATGCACCGCCATCGGTGATTATTTCTTCGGGATTCTCTCTATCCTCATCGCTCAAGTGTTACAAAAGATAGGTACTTAAATTAAGTAATAAAAAAAAAAATGGCGGAAATTAAAAACATGTTGGATTGTCTTGATCACGCCATTGCACAGTTACCTCAAACTTTATTTGTTGTTGGGTAGATATCAGGTTATGTTTATATATATACTAGCAGGGGTGCCCGGCGTTGCTTGGGTGTTTGGAGGTGTATGCTGTGCAAAAAAAGCAAAAAAACAAAAAAAATGGTTAATTTTTTAAAACTTTGACCCCTATTATGACCCCTTAAAATTTATTGTTTCGGGCTCAAATAACTTTATTAAGTTAGATCCAGGTTCAAGGAACCTATATCTAAAATTTCAAGTATCTAGACCCAAAATTGTCGGAGGAGTTTGGTAGAGTTCTTAAAGGTCAAATCGTTGAAATTTGACCCCTTAACAGCCAAATTTCTGGCTGACACCCGTCACATCGATTTTCCCAAATCTCAGTACCCGGTATTTCAAATTTCGAGTCTATAAACTAAAAATTGACAGAGTTATTGCGTAGGGAAATGTACACAGACAGACAGACACACAGACAGACACGTTCACTTTTATATATATATATATATATATATATATATATATATATATATATATATATATATACTAGCATTTCGGCCCGGCGTTGCCCGGGTGTTTGGAGGTGTATGCTGAGCAAAAAACAAAAAAAAAGTCAATTTTTTTAAATTTGACCCTTATTATGACCCCTTAATATTTATTGTTTTGGGCTCAAATCAAGTTATTAAGTTAGATCCATGTCCAAGGAACCTATATAAAAAATTTCAAGTGTTTAGACCCCAAATTGTCGAAGGAGTTTTGTAGAGTTCTCAAAGGTCAAATCGTTGAACTTTGACCCCTTAACAGCCAAATTTCTGGCCGAAAACCGATAACATCGATTTCCCCAAATCTCAGTAACCTGTATATCAAATTTCGAGTCTGTAGACTTAAAATTGATAGAGTTATTGCGTAGGGAAATGTACAACACACACAAAGACAGACACATTCACTTATATATATATATATATATATATATATATATATATATATATATATATATATATATATAAGTGAAAGTGTCTGTGTGTGTGTCTGTATCACAGGCACAGAAAGTATTTTCAGCTAGACGAGTGTTTCTCGTGAAAGTAAGGCGAGGGGGGACCATAGATTGGAGCTCAGAGGAGCATTTGCCATGAAAATAATGATAAAGCAGAGACAGGCTTGCAACATCTCTTCTGTGAGAAATCGGTTGCAGAGAAGAGAAAAGGGCATCCCCTAATAGGCTACAAAGTCTATTTTGAATTCCGTCAAGGCAGTATAAAGTTTTCCTAGCAGCTCCTGCTCAGATGTGGCAACAGTACTCCATCTTTGGACGTACCTGGCTCTTATATAGGTAGAGAATTGCATCAGCAGTGAGATATCTACTAATTCGATAGAAGGATCCCACCATTTTGCCAGCAACCTTATTAACGGATTTGATGTACGTATTCCATTTCATTTATATAAAGTAGTCTTTTTTGCTGTCTCATAGCTCTTCAGAGTAGCACCCACCTCAAGCAGCTATAGAGTCATGATCATCTAGTTTATAGACAGCAACTCTAACCACTCAGCTATATGGTGAGCACTGTTAAAAATTGTAACCTCAATGCTTTATACAGGGTGTCTACATTATGTAGCCAGACTTTGTGGGCAACCTGTAAATATATATATATATATATATATATATATATATATATATATACATACATACACACACGTGTGTGTATATACAGGGTGCCCACAAAGTCTGGCTACATAATCTACAGGATGCTTCCACAGACGTGTGTGTATGTATATATATATATATATATATAAATATACAGGTTGCCCACAAAGTCTGGCTACATAATGTAGCCAGACTTTGTGGACACCCTGTATATGCAGAAACAACTACAAAAGAGTGCTCTATTTATTTTACAAAGAGCTTTGCATTATTACTAATAGTAGTTGACAATATAACTTATCACAAGAAGGGGAATTATTCAAAGACTGTTTTTCTATACGATAGCTCTCCAGTGTGGCTGGGTTAGTTCCATCACAAACCGAGGTCAAACCTACAACCGCCTAGTTGCGTTAAATATCCAGGTGTGTGCTGAGAAATAATTTTGACAAGAGATGCACTTGGAGACGTGATGCAAGAAACAATATAAAATAATTATCGGATTTACTAAATTTGAATAAAAATAATAAACCTGACGCGGTCACCTGCATACGAAGAAACAACAAACATGATCAATTGTCAAAAAAGATAAATAAAATGTTTGAAAGGTGATTTTCGGCAAAAAAGTATACACTGTAACTATATCAAGCTCAATTCGTAGAAACGACCATCTGCCAAATAAAATGCTCTCCTCGGAGCGTGCCCACAGTGACAATGCTGTCCCAAGGGGGGGGGGGTCGAGCTGGTCACAAATGGTTATCTAACAACCTAAAATGCTAAAATGGATATTAGGGTCAGTTGACAATTTGGACTCAAGAAAATTCAACCCGGTTGAATTCCAATGCATGCGTCTCTCACCTAACAACCATCAATCACCGTCACTGATAATAAAGATATTTTTTTCTTGTTCCCGCCCAAAAATACATATTATCACTTGGACGTAAGGGACCTCTATTTGGCACTATGTTTAAAGGGGGCTATGCAAGGAGATTAGCAAGATGTCAGTTTACATTATATTTAAACTTCTGCATGTCACCACAGTCAGAGTAACAGGTAACAGGGAACAAATACCAAAGTCTAGCAATCCAAGGGAAGAAGCTATTAGAGCAGAAGGTGTTCTGTCATCCAGGAACCTTTACCGTGAAGAGGTGAGATTTTGTTAAACAAGTATGTCGAGGGGGTACATGTGCGATGAGTTCATCAGAACACAATCCATTAAAATAGTTGCAAAACAGGCACAATCACGTTGACACACTGGTTCCCACTGGATCACTGAAGTTAAGCAATGTTGGACCTGGTCACTACTAAATGGGTGACCATTTGGAACTTTTGGGTGCTGTACATGCTCTCTGCTTATCTCAGCATTGTTTCCAGTCGTCCTTGACTTCCCCTTGCCACTGGACTCAAACAATGCCAATTCATGAGAGGTGTGGTTGGTGATTGTACAACCTTTGCCTCATAATTACATGCGCAGCTGCCCTACAGAGGGTATCCTTTGTCTTTAAAAACTGAACGGGGCATTAAAAACAGGCACAGAGATGCAATAGCATGGCGATGGAACAGGAGCTGGAGCTTAGTTGACAGTGTGGAGGCTTTTAAATTTGAGACTCTTTCTTGGGAGGCTGTCCAAGAGGAATAGACTAATGGTGAATGCACCAGTCCAGATGTGGCAACAATACTCCATGCATGGACGAATAGTGGCTTTGTAGAGATACAGGATACTCTCAGATGTGAGTAATTTTCTAGCACATTAAAAGAAGGCTTCCTTTTTTGCAGCAGTCTTTGCAATGCCATTAATATACTTGTTCTAGTTTATGTTGCCTGTGAAGAGTGGGATGATAAGTTTGAAGAAGAGTTCTCAGGTAGGGTTTTATTAATCATAGATGTCGATCGTTGAGAATATTTCTTGTGATTGTTAAAGGAAAGAAGTTTAATCTTAGTAGCATTAAATGTTACTATCCATTTTCATCCTATTCCACTGCATTATAATTAGGGTTATGATAACAGCATATTCTTTACCTTGTTTTTATTATATATATATATATATATATATATATATATATATATATATATATATATATATATAGCTTAATTTAAAAGGAAAAGAGAAAGTTCAGTTCCACAAAGGAGACTTATCCGGATAATGTCAAGCTCAACAATAATTATTGGAGCTTATACTTAAAATTGAAGATAAAAATAAAGATGAAGTAAAGACAAACTTAAAGGTAAATATTAAAAATAAACATTAAAGATAATATTACCAATAGTTGTGATAGAAGTAAATTCAAAATTAATGTTAATAGTGATAATGGTAGCGGTTATGGTAGAAATGACAGGGATAATAACGGGGATAATAATAATGACAACAATTCTAATAATGATTATAATAATAATAATAATAATAACAACAATAAGAAGAATAGTAAAAGCGTTAAAAACAAAGCAGTAATAATAATGATAATAATAAAAGCAGTTGTAACAGTACTTCTACTACTACCTCCAACATCACCACCACTACTACCAATAATAATAAAGAAAATACTGTTAATACTAATTGCGTAAAAGAAATGGATACAGACAAGTCTATCTTCAATTTTACTTCTATTTTATTTTCAGCTTTATTATTACTACTACTATTATAATTATAATCTTCATTACTATTATCTTTCGTACTATTATAATTGCCCTACTATCATTTGATATATTTTTACCATTCTCATAAGAAGTAATGGTTTTCTTACTCCCCCACTTCGACATCAATAGGTATACTTAACCTTTTACATCAAGTTAAACGCATTCATAGTCATTGCCACCCTAATTTCCGACCGCCCCTTTATGATCATACTCTCTATATCATAACAGTAGAAACTTATATATATATATATTGCCGCATATTATCTTTCAGTTTTAACCCCCCCCCCCAATTAAAAGCGAATTTATAGCCGCCATTTGTCGTTTAGGTGGCACCAATCAAAATTACCCGCTCCATAGAAAATAGATACCCCACAAACCGTTAAAAATAAATTACCACACAGCAACAATACACCCCCTATTTAACCATAATACATATACCCCTGAATCTCAACACAATGTTAAAGACCATATATAATATTATATATCATACTATATATAAGCTTCTCCTTATTTATTTAGAATTCAATAAAGCTTCCCCCAACATTCTATGATTCCTCCTAATCTCTTTTGTCCCTAATGAACCTTATGCTAGATGCCGCATCTTCCCCATGCTACCTATCAGCTTCTCTACTCTTCTGATGAAAAGCATTAGGCTTCGAAATGCCCTGCCATAAAGAGTCCCTTCTATCCCCCAAATTTTTCCTGTATTCCATTATTCAATAAATGATCCATTCTATATCTATCAATATATAGTTTTGTGTCTTCATTTCATACTCTTGTTGTCCTACTATATATATTAGGCACCGCCAAAACTGGGGGGGGGGGGGCAGGTAAGTACTTTTTGACGGACCGTCTTTTTAAAAATCTACCAAAAATCAGGTAATTATCCGATCAATACGAAATTTTTGCGATTATTAAGAGAAGTATGAACTTTATACAGTGTACTTATTTTTCATAAACGATATTTATATATATATATATTTTTTTTTTTTTTTGCTTACAAACCCCCCTTGTTTTGAGGGGGTTCCAAATATGCTTAAAATAATCATCTGAAACTGAACACAACATATTGTATTGTTGTAAGGGACAGAATTATAGATTAAAAAAAAAATTATTTGCATACCTTATTTTGACGTCTGAATATCAGAACTTCGATTGTGTTTAATTATCCCGCTTTTGAGTTTTGAAGTGTGAAATTCGGTGAATATGTTAAGTAAAATAATTAATTTAAGTTAAGCAAAACAAAAACAAATTTTTTTAAAATATTTATACGAAAAAAGCCATTTTAAAATCTTTGATAAATAAATTAACAATTTTTTTTTAGCGAGCCGAATAATGCCTGACCATTATTAAACAGGGCATGCTTTGAAGAATAGATACAAAAAAAAATTCGATAAATATTGTGCCCTTTGTGTTAAAAATAGCATCATTTTTTCGATCCCGTTTGGAAACGTTTGCCGCCTTTCGACTACGGTGGACCAAACGCGCTGAAATAATTTTTTTATTCTGCTTTAAATTGCTCCCCCCCAATTTTGGGGAGCCTGGCCCCCACACACATACACATTAAAAACCAAACTCATACAAATGGTCCTCCATCTGGTACTGGCCAGCCTCAGCGTTAATAATACATTGAAATTTTCGTCACTGAAAAATAAGTTTTTTTTGGCCTGTTTGGTCTTCCATAGTTTGCTTTTTATCAAATACAAACGTAAACATTGTCGATCTAGACTCTCGATTGACGCGAAGTAACTGGTTGCCTATATTAATAAGTGGAATTATTTGAAATCCAGGTACTTATGTTATAATATCTTTGCATATTCTCATAGAAAATCATCCTAAATCTTAGTTAGACAACAAATAAATAAATTAATTATTTCATTTCAAAAACCTTTTTTTTTTTTTTTTTAAATATTTATGTACGTTTTTTGTACAAGACAAAAAAATATCAATTAACTTTTTGGGAAAATTTAACATTTAAAATTTAATTAAAAATAGTAGAAAAAGTTTTACATTATTCTGTTTTCTATATGATAAAATTCAAGGTTTTATCTTTCTGGAAAAAAAGTTACTCAGAAATAATGGATTTTAATAAATGTAATTTCGTTTTAAAAAACAACAACAACTTGATTTTTCGGCCATTTTGGGCGGTGCCTAATATATATATATATATATATATATATATATATATATATATATATATTCTGTATATATCCATTGATATCTTATATGTTTTTATGTAGAGTGATGTGGTTCTTGGTTGATTAATTGTGTCTGTGTCGGATATATACTCGAGTCAAAACAATGAAAAGAATATGCTGTTGTCATAGCCCTAGTCATGTATATTTTCATATATGTCTGTCATCAATATTTTAAGCAGAAATACAACAGTTGGTTATCAGTAATTTTAACCAGACGTCTATTGGTAAGACGTTGCTAGCTAGTGGTATCTCAATGCGCTATATAAAATATTAACAGCTGTTAGAGAGTACTATACTTTGGAGTTTCATTTCTGAATATCTCTAATGTAAACTGCTGCCGAACGC
>NC_136516.1:76836845-76884345 GCF_053919585.1 Euprymna scolopes | reverse complement strand
CAATGTCTGGCTTGATAGCCTTGTCTTTTATATATCTGCCTGCCTGTAGATCTTTGTCATAGAACACGGTCACCTTTCCCTTTGATGTTATCGGTGATGGTTCATGTTCCCATACGTTCGTCGTCTTTTGAGCGGCATCTCTCCACAGATCTTCCAGTGTGGGTATTTACATACTTTGTTGTGGCAGCCAGTGTAAAGGCCATCTGCCAAATGCTATCTAGTGTGGCTAGACAAACTAGATTCAACCTATGATCATTAAGTTGATAGTTGGTGATCTGAACCAGATATCTGTGGGCGAGTGATCTTAACTAGTGGTATCTCAATGCTCCAGATAAACATTGACAACTGTTAGAGAGTACTATATGTTGGAGTTCCATTCCTAAATATGACTTATTTAAGCAGATATTGAACGCCATCGAAACTAACTAAACGTGACATGTGAATGAACCAATAAAACAAAGACATTTGATGTAAACTACGAGAAGGTCATACAATTTATAAAAATTATCAGAAATTTGTAATAGAAATGCTAATGGGAACCGAGGTTGGATTTTTTATTAGGATCTGTTGCGTGTCTAAGTACCTTAAAGTCGAGCGCAAAAGCCGATATTTTGTCACAAATTAATTCAGAGAAAAACTCTCCGATTACGAAACTTTCGCATTGCCTGTTATTGTAATGTTCCCATGTTGTACATTGTGTTAAACGTAACAGCTTTAATGCAACTGCTGGATGCTTGTAGAAATTAACAAAAACACATTTTCTTACGAAAATAAAATTATTTTATTTTAACAATTAAGGAACATTTTCTTTAAGAAATCGAGACTCGTTCCCAACAATTAAAGAGTCCAACTTTTTACGTCTGCTAGAGATGGAGCCCCAACTTCCAACTGGGAGAGTTTGGACATATGAGCAATTGCCTTTGAAGTCCTGATTTTAGCTGAATAATCTCTCTTTTGTGATGCTGCACATTGTGGTTAACGTGACAGCTTTAATGTAATTGCTACGAGACTATAGTCTATCATGACATTAAACTGCGTCTGACAGTGAGGCCTCAATTTAAGAATTATGGAAAATGTATAGTTATTAGTTATCGTTGTTCTCGGGTTCATACTGACCCGGGGTTGTAGTAGTATGACACAACCGTTTGCATGGAAAGCATCTTGGCGTGTCCGGGTTGTGAGGATCTTTCTGGAACATCTGTTACGTCATAAGCACAGTAACCAGGTCCCTGAGTGTTAAACAGTATAAAACGATATTCACCCCCCCCCTTTAGATCAAGGTTTTACATGTCGTCAGCTACGTTTGTTGGTGGGGCTTCTTTTCGTGTCTCTGTCAGCATCATTACTGGTATGACCACAGTGCCGGTATTGAACGCTTCTATAAACTAGTAACAGACACATTTTCTTATAAAAAATAAATTATTTTATTTTAACAATTAAAGAGCATTTATTTACGAAGTCGAGACTCGTTCTGAACAAAGTTGAGAGTCCAATTTTTTATGTCTCAACTTCCAACTGGGACCAATTGCCTATGGGGTTCCGATTTCAACTGAATTATCTCTTTCTTTGTGGCGAAAACAATATATATATAATTATATATATATGTGTGTGTGTAAAGATATATATATGTGTGTGTGTAAAGATATATATGTGTGTGTGTGTGTGTAAAGATATATATATGTGTGTGTGTAAAGATATATATGTGTGTGTGTGTAAAGATATATGTGTGTGTGTAAAGATATATGTGTGTGTGCGTGTGTAAAGATATATATATATATATATGTTTTTGTGTGTGTAAAGAGAGAGAGAGAGAGAGATACATATTAAAAACAAAGACTGAAATGTTACATATTAAAAACAAAGACTGAAATGTTACATATTAAAAACAAAGACTGAAATGTTACATATTAAAAACAAAGACTGAAATGTTACATATTAAAAACAAAGACTGAAATGTTACATATTAAAAACAAAGACTGAAATGTTACATATTAAAAACAAAGACTGAAATGTTACATATTAAAAACAAAGACTGAAATGTTACATATTAAAAACAAAGACTGAAATGTTACATATTAAAAACAAAGACTGAAATGTTACATATTAAAAACAAAGACTGAAATGTTACATATTAAAAACAAAGACTGAAATGTTACATATTAAAAACAAAGACTGAAATGTTACATATTAAAAACAAAGACTGAAATGTTACATATTAAAAACAAAGACTGAAATGTTACATATTAAAAACAAAGACTGAAATGTTACATATTAAAAACAAAGACTGAAATGTTACATATTAAAAACAAAGACTGAAATGTTACATATTAAAAACAAAGACTGAAATGTTACATATTAAAAACAAAGACTGAAATGTTACATATTAAAAACAAAGACTGAAATGTTACATATTAAAAACAAAGACTGAAATGTTACATATTAAAAACAAAGACTGAAATGTTACATATTAAAAATAAAGATACTGAAATGTTACATATTAAAAACAAAGACTGAAATGTTACATATTAAAAACAAAGACTGAAATGTTACATATTAAAAATAAAGATACTGAAATGTTACATATTAAAAATAAAGATACTGAAATGTTACATATTAAAAATAAAGATACTGAAATGTTACATATTAAAAATAAAGATACTGAAATGTTACGTATTAAAAATAAAGATACTGAAATGTTACATATTAAAAATAAAGATACTGAAATGTTACGTATTAAAAATAAAGATACTGAAATGTTACATATTAAAAATAAAGATACTGAAATGTTACATATTAAAAATAAAGATACTGAAATGTTACATATTAAAAATAAAGATACTGAAATGTTACATATTAAAAATAAAGATACTGAAATGTTACGTATTAAAAATAAAGATACTGAAATGTTACATATTAAAAATAAAGATACTGAAATGTTACATATTAAAAATAAAGATACTGAAATGTTACATATTAAAAATAAAGATACTGAAATGTTACATATTAAAAATAAAGATACTGAAATGTTACATATTAAAAATAAAGATACTGAAATGTTACATATTAAAAATAAAGATACTGAAATGTTACATATTAAAAATAAAGATACTGAAATGTTACGTATTAAAAATAAAGATACTGAAATGTTACATATTAAAAATAAAGATACTGAAATGTTACATATTAAAAATAAAGATACTGAAATGTTACATATTAAAAATAAAGATACTGAAATGTTACATATTAAAAATAAAGATACTGAAATGTTACGTATTAAAAATAAAGATACTGAAATGTTACGTATTAAAAATAAAGATACTGGAAAGTTACATATTAAAAATAAAGATACTGAAATGTTACATATTAAAAATAAAGATATTGAAATGTTACATATTAAAATAAAGATACTGAAATGTTACATATTAAAAATAAAGATACTGAAATGTTACATATTAAAAATAAAGATACTGAAATGTTACATATTAAAAATAAAGATACTGAAATGTTACGTATTAAAAATAAAGATACTGAAATGTTACATATTAAAAATAAAGATACTGAAATGTTACATATTAAAAATAAAGATACTGGAAAGTTATTTTGTTTTTCAAAAATCTACTCTCAGATACTGACTTCCTGAATAAAAGGTCCTGGATATGACCTTAAACTATATCCAGTGGTGAGGCCCCAGCTTGTGGGCTTTGGGGAGTGTGGGGCTACTCTTTAATTATCATTGCTCCCAGGTCCACTCTGACCCGGAGTGGTAGTACCTGTTAGGGTTCCAACTATGGGTTAAATAGGAACCGACTTGAAAACAACAAATACATCCTATTAAAAAAGTTTTCTTCAAAATCTTTGGATTCGGCATTAAATAACCCGAAAAGGGTTGATATGCCGTAAAACAAAAACCAACCAACCAACCCTGAATAAAAAGGCACCAAACATTGTTGTAATTGCCTTTCTCTTCTCTTTACAAAACTCAATCATGTTCTGCAAAGCCAAAAACAAAAACAAAAATATTTTTCTTCAAGAAGTGATCAGACCGAACATTGTGGATAAATAAATATTTGAAGGTATAAAGAACTTGAAGAATAACTATTTTTCCAAAATTAATGGATTCCGCATTAACTAACCGCAAAAAATGGCTGATATGTCATAAAACGAAAACAATTAAACCAACAAAAATCTAATCAACTTCAAAAGACCTGACAACCCGATCAATGCTGCAAATAAGAATGGTCTGCTGCTAAATAACCCCTGAATTGTTGAGATGCTATAGAACAGAAACGCCAAGATACAAACTACGCAAGAGAAAACTTTGGCATTCGCGTGTCTGTTTCACTTACCGATGCTACAATTATTTTGTGTTTCAAGAACTTTTGGTCTTCTCTGGGGGTTCCTTCTGATTTTAAAACAGTTAATCACACTTTCTTCTGTCCACAAGAAATGTTTATGATAAACTTTCACCAGTACTTTCTTTTTATTTATATAACTACTAGTTCAAGTACTCGTTTCTGTGGGAGTTCTCCGACATTCTTCAAGTGTATCTTGTTGAAATTAGGAATTTTTCTATCGAACTCTGGGATCTGTGCAGAATTTCAAACAAAACCCTTTACTTAATCCACACGAGTAAGACGATAGCATTCCGTCTGCCATAATTTGGTAAGAGTCATTAATAATTTGAAATTGTATTCTTAGTATCGCCTGCACCAAGGATTGAACTTTCGACCTCTAGAAGGTTGACACTTAGAACTAACTAGCCTGGGTGCTCGGCGTTGCCCGGGTGTTTGGAGGTGTGTGCTTAGCCAAAAAAAAAAAAAAAAAGTTGTAGTAGTCAGGCAGGCTCGAACCCGTGACGCGAAGGCGGAAAAGAAAGTGGAAGTGTGTGTAAGGGTGTTGGTTGAGCAAAATAAAACAAAAAAGGAAAATTGCAAGTGCAAAAAAATAAAAAATAAAAATAGGAGTAGTAAGTAGGCTCGAACTCGTAGCGCACCAGAGAAAAAAAAAACAGGTGAAAACAAAAACAAACCGTCTTATAATGAGCCTACCGTGGTTGTGACGTCACGGGCAGTCGAAATAACGCCTTTTATGCAACGTCGTTTATGCTAGCTTTGAATGACTTGCAAAAACTATCAGCGAAAAAAAAAAAAACGACTCTCCCTGTACAAAAGTGCCCAGTTGAGAGTGAAGGAATTAATGTTTATGACAAATTTTTCGATATTTGTCATCGGGAGGGTCGAACTTCAAAATGATGCCAATCTCATGAAAATCTGTCCCCTCTGTCGAAAGTTTTTGCGAGATATACAAACATACATACATACATACATACATACATTTAAACAGACAGGTCAGATTTATATTATAGAAGAGTATTACTAAGCATTCTATCAATTACCTCCGTGAATTTTGTCCAAAATTCCGTACTGAGTCCCGAGTTCAACAGGATACACCTGATGAAGGTCGGAGGTTACATCGGCTGAAACGTTGTGAGAATAACATTCAATAAATAAACATTTTTAAACGCAACATATCTCTCCACAAACGATTCTGACAGAGAACTAAATGTAGTTGCAGTCTCTTTACTAAAACTGTTCAATATATTTTGAAGGTTTTTTATCGGCCAAAACGTTGTGATAATTAACAATCAAGATGAGAACAGTAGTTCGAATGAACCAAATAATGTAAATTATCAATCTTCATCTAAAAAATTCCGAAACATGTTTTTTTGTAAACTTTGTCATTAAAAATATATAATTTTAAAGGTTTCAACATTATCTGAATAAGAGAAATCACACGACACCAGGTCAAATTCGGACGACGCCTTGTTTTAATTTCGCTTATGTCAATATATTTAAAGAATGCTTTTCTCAAGTTAAATGCGTAATACTAAAAGGATTTTAATTCGAAATGATTCCTAGTGTATTAATATTTCATAGCAACAGCAACAACAACATAAAACCAGTTTTAATTCCTGCGCATGATTTTTATCTCTCACATTCTGCTCTGGCCGCGATTTTTAATGCTTACCCCGAAACGTTACACTTACCTTGAAACTTATTTAAAGCTGTAGCATGAGATACCAACCGACAGAGCTTCTTACGAACATGCTTGGACGTATCTATGTATTGATTTAATTTACATGTTTAGTGATGAAATATTATTTCAAACGGAAGTTTCTCGTAGAAACACAAATACGTATATAAAAAAGAAAAAAAAGAAAGAAGAAATCCTTCCCTATATTCAAAGATTATGAAACAAACTCCGAACGAGAGGTTTGAAAAGTCAGCACCCAGATATTTGAGCAACCTCGTCAGGATTCTTCGGTAGGGGCGCCTCGGGCGAGTCACAATGTACTAACACCTCAAAGAGAGAAGGCAAAACCTGAACGGATGAATCTCTTAGAACTGTGAAGAACCATACATCAGCCTGATAGATGCAAGGTCATTATCTACTTCAAAATCAAACCAGCGTCTTTCAAACTGAAAATCAATAACGATAATATTTGCTATGAATCTATACTCCTATATATATATATATATATATATATATATATATATATATATATATATTGTGTATGGATATTCATATTAAAACCTTTTTTTTTTCTATTTATTTAAAAAAAAAATTCAATTTTCTTATGTATGGATCGTGGAATAGCATTTATCTGCAAAAGATCTAGCTAATTTGCATATTCTTTTAAACATTCATTTTAATGAATTCTTTATTAGTTTTCCTCGGTTTTCTCATGGGCTGATCAGCTTTAGTTAACTATTACGTGTATTTATATTCATGCAGATATTCTACATGATTTATGCTTGCGTAATATTTGCGTAAAAAGCTTATAGTAAACCTCTTTCTATATATATTTATGTATGTGTATATATATATTTGTTTAAAAGATGTTGCCTACCAAATTCCTCTGTCAGTTTTTGGTCTATAGACATGAAACTTAATATATAGGGTATTCGAACCCATGCGAAACTTTATATTTAGGTTTAAATCGGTGAAAAAAGTGGGAAAACTAAAGAAATAAAATTTGTCAGGTAAAGGTCGAACAACTGCGTTATGAATATGAGTGCGTAATGTAATAGTTATTGGTTCATGTTTTAATTTTTAGCCTTGTAGTAAACATATCTTCATAGCTCAGGCATTAACGTCAAAGGAAAAAGTAAATCGTAAACTAAACGTTTTAGTTTTGATTCGCGGCGGTGGTACTTAATCTTTATTTTTTTTAACTTTTTAAATCATTACTATATATTCAGTCCAATATAATATAATAATAAATACGAAATCTGCATTAATCAAAATATCATATTCAATCATATTTTACGATAGGGCAATGCCGGGCGGCCTGCTAGTAAGCTAATACAGAAAATATGGATCATCGTTTGTCTTCGTGCACACTGGATGATGTCATAAAGAGATGACGTCAGCCACTAAAAACAGCTGAAAAGCACCGGGTTGCTTGTGCATTATAATTTGATTTTTTAAAAAATGCAGTTTAACTAAAAACGCTGTTATGAAATTATGTATCATGTCAAAATTAGCAAAAAAAAAAAAAATTCTGTTTTGTTAGAAATGGCTCCAGACAAGGCATGAAACCATTTCATGTAAAGAGTTGAGAATGATAACTTGCCAACGATAAGCATCAGATGGAATAGATTTTGACGCAGGAAACAGCAATTCTTTCTCTCTTGTCAGAAACATCGCTCATAGAATGTGATGACTAAGCAACAAAATAAAAAAGTGAGAGTTACGAAATTGCCGAAAAATAAATCTAACGTCCACCTCCCATCGAGTAGAAAAATAATTACAGGGTGGAACGATAAAATTGTCGAAAAGACATGATTCCATTTCCTTTTGATGAAACTCGGTTTTCTTCTTTTTTTTTTTTTGTTGCAGACCATCTATTAGTTGGACGGTTGTGTACAAATCCCAAGAGCGATAGGAGCCTTCTATCATGCCAGAAAGTGACCCAATGTTCAAGAGCGAGATTGGAGATGTGTCACTGTACAACTTATGCTCTCTATCAATCCAAGTTATGACAACAGCAACATTGTCAGCATCCTCAAAATGCAAATCCAGATAGTTCAACGTTTGAAGGCACAGCTCGATGCATCAAACGATCCTTTCTGGCCACAGTTATGGTGTGGTTTCAAGTGGGAGGGGGCATCTTGTGACACCTCACATCTTCAAAGTCGGCTTGAAAGTACACACCAAAATGTACCTGGATCTGCTGAAGAGTGTGGTGATCCCCTGGTGCAATCACGTAGCCGCTGGCAGACCCTGGGTGTGGCAGCAGGACTCGGTGTTGGTCTACAAGTCCAAAAAAAGATCCCGGTTTGGCTTCAGAAGAAGTGCTATGACTTGGTACCCTTGTCTCACTGTCCCCCTTCCTCCCCTGACCTGAACCCGCTGAACTACTTTGTTTGGTCATACTTCGAGAACATCACCAACATGACCTCCCACAACACTAAAGCCAACCTGATCGCCACCATCCGCCAAGTATTCGCCAAGCTCTCGCCGGCACATATGGAAAAGGCATGCTCCCAGTTCCGGACCTGTATCGAGGTGTTGACTGAGGCTGAAGGCGGTTACATTGAATAAATGTCAGCTCTACTGCATAATCAAGTAACCTAAATTGATTTTTAATAGTTTTTAAAAAAGATGTAGCGTTGTTTTCTTTATGGCGACAATTTTATCGTTTCACCCTGTATAATTGAAAATGAAACTTATCGAATAATTATCATTTTTTTTACATAAGAGTCACCACTTATGAAGTCCCAGAAGCCACTCGAAGATAAGGATTAATGAGTGTACAGTAGTCAATGGGACAATATCGTAGTAATCGTTAGTAGTGGAAATTTGTAAATTGGATTTTTGTTTACATTGGACTTGAAGACGACCAAATTTTAGTCAGCTGGAAAGCAGAGAAATGGAAGAGTTCCATAGGCGTGCAGTTTTAAGACAGAAGCTTTGTTTCATGAAATCTACGTTTAGGTTTAGGCACAGATAAAGAGTGTGGAAATTATTGATAGTGATTTCAGCTAGACGAACTCCATGGATGACACAACGGTCACTTTTTTATATCTCATCTGAATTCGAAAGCAAAATTTCGTTATACAATTCAAAAAATTGTATTTTGCTAGGTTTGTTGTGCACATTCATGAGGAGGTAGTTGAATATGACATATTTGTCAAAGGTCGTAAACTTGTGTCACGTCGGTCATTTAAAGCAAACAGTGATAATGATTTCGCTCAAGGCATTGCATCTTCAAACACCGAAAGTAAATGAGTCTACATGTTCCTTTGTTTTTGATAAAAATCGATAATGTTTGCTATGATTTGATACACAAGTCAATATTGATTTCTTTCTCTCCTTTTCTTTTTCTTTCTTATTTTCCTTTCTTTTTCCCCCCCTTTTTTTAAATTGAACAAAATTTGATTTGGAGGTTTTAAGTGGTTTTGATTAAGAGAGATTTGTCTTTCCTCTTTCTCTTCAAACGAAAAGAATCTTTTCCAGTGGCAACTTAGAACATGGCATTGACAAACGAAAGGATTCAACTTGATTTGACAAAAAAAAAAATATGATGATATGCCGTAACAAAAAAGGTTTAAATAATTTTTTGTTAAAAAAGTAACGTTTTTTAAAGAATAATGTTATTTGTTTTTAATCCGACTTGATTCGACATTAGATGGCCTGAAAAAAGGGTATAGATATCTTGTAAAACAAACGAAAACATCGCAACGAATATGTTAATTCTGTTCTTTGGTGGTTGTTTTGTTTTACGGCATATCAACCCTTTTCTAGTTATTTAATAGCAAATACAATATTTAGCAAAAGTTTTTATGCTTCAAGTTCTTAATACCTTCAAATATTTATTCAGCGAGTTTAGTTTGGTTGTTTTGGAGAAGAAAATTCTTTGTGTTTTTAATTTTGCAAAATATAATTGAGTTTCTCAAAGGGAAAGAAGAAAAATGCAGTTTAACTAAAAACACTGTTATGCAATTATGTTATGAATCGACGTGTTAACTTTAATCTTTCGTGCCTTTTAGGCCAAAAAGCCAATATCTTGAGATAGCCTGATCTGGTAGCACCATGTTGAAAAGACTGTACTTGAAGTCACAAATTTTTGTTAGAGGGAGGGAGGGGGATAGACAATATCAAAGAAAATAATGGAAAATTCTACTCATACAAAATAATCATTTTTGCTGGCACCTCAAGAGCACAAAAGATAGAGTTTATAGAGAAGAAAAGTTTAGAGAATTCCAAGAACGTTCTGGTGAAAAAAGAGTTGCTTAATGCTTTGGAATATTTGAGCATATAAAAAGTTATAATGATAAAAAAAAACGCAATTTTATTTACAAGCACGTTTTGTGATGTAAGCATTTTTAATTAACAAAAAATTTTGTAAATAAAACTTTTTAAAAACAATTTTTCCCCTTTAATAAATAAACACTTATCTGCAATTGCAACAACGCAATCGAATTTGATGTATAATTTTTCCGCCAAGGTTGAAGTATATGAGAGCTTAATGCATTTTAAAAGAAGCTCATTTTTTTCTCAATTCCAAATAAAAATCCTTGTGTGGATTTGGGATTATTTCGTTTTTTTATTATTTTCAATGGAAATAAAGAAAACATTTCTGGAAGAATTTCGTGGCTTTTTCAATGTATTTTTTATTTATATTATTCCGTTCCATTTAAAGAGCTCATTAAAAAAAAAGCTTGAACCAATAATCTTGCTGAAGACTATAAAGAAAGAATAAAGATAGCATTGAAGTATTTCAATTGCATTACGTTATACCGTTTTTTTATTATTATTTACAATTAGCTTATATCTTAAGTTGTAAGAAATGCCGTCACTTGTGAGTGAATCCCCTCTCCCTCACTTGTGAAGGAATGCTGAGAGGGCAGCGGAAATTTTTCAAGACATTTTTTACCAGTCAGGAGTGCAGCTATTGTTTTCAGGAATAGTCAGACTCTATTGATATACGTAAATTTACGTTTAGAAAATAAACTTTAATGATCTTTATAAAAAGGAAGAATTTAAAAAAAAATATGTAATTTTATTTAGAAGCATGTTTTATGATATGCATATTTTTAATTAAGAAAAGAAATTCTGTAAATAAAACTTTTTTTAAAAGCAATTATTTCCCTTTAATAAAGATCTGTGATTGAAAAATTATGAAAGTACCACTTCGAAAGGTTGTATTGTCTATGTTATAATTCAATTAGAAGTAGAAGTTTTAAAATCCAATGTTACTGAAAAAGTGTTCCTTTTGTTGAAGTTCGTTTTGGGGTGCTGGAAATTTATATGATCCATTTTATTTTTATTTATTTATCTTGAGATAACGCAAGAATAAAAGTCGTTAATATTTGTTTTTATTGAGATAATATCTAAGTGTTTTTTTTTTGTTTCTTTTTTTTACTAAGTAAATGTTTGGACAAAAATATTTTTATAATAAAATTATATAAATAATTATTTTTTTAATATAATTTACTACAAGATTTTATTTCGTTTCATTATTCATTTTTACGTTTCAAATTTTTATTTTGCCCATGCAGTCATTTTTTTTTTTTTTTAATTTTAAACCACCCCTTTTTCTGAGGGGGTAGTTTTTTATTGAATTTGTGATGGAAAAAACTATAAAAATGCTACTTTGAAATATCATAATTGTATCTTCAGTAATTACTGCCTTCCATAGTTGTTGTCGTCTCATGGCGTAGCGGATAGAGGTGTTGAGTCTCCACAGTTTCAGGTGAGCATTGTCTGAAGACAGTGGTTTCAATCCTACTCAAAGCAGGCCAGAAGATTAGTTGGCCAAAACGTGGTGAGACAACAACAACTATGGAAGGCGGTAATTACTAGAGATACAGTTAAGAGACACAGCATTCCTACCCTGTGACGGTTAACCACCTGAAGAAGGCCAAAGGATTAATTGGCCGAAACTTGGTGAAAAAACAACTACTATGAAGATGAGAATAACAGTCCGCAATAAAATGAATACACAAAAATAATTTTCTTCTACAAAACAACCAAACTAAACACCATAAATAAATATTTGAATATACAAAGAACTTGAAACCAAAATATTTTTCCAAACTTAATGGATTCGGTATTAAATGACCTGAAATGGTTGATATGCCGTAAAACAAATCGTCCACCCACCCCCATCACATGTTGTGTGTTCAATCTTTTTATACACTTACCTCTACTACTTTTGAGTTGATTATTGTTGGCAGAAACATTTTTTTCTTCCAAATATTTTTATGTATCCTGTCTTTGTTTTGTTTTTCTAAAACTCTGAATTTTCTTTCACCATTTTGTCTCCATGAGAAAAGGAACCATGAATCGACGTGTCAATTCCAAAACCAATTTACCATTCTCACTTCTAAAGAGCAGTATTAATGTCTCGGCAAACACTTGAATTTTTATTTGCATAAATTCTTGAACAGATTGCAAAATTTTAGTTTCTGCGACACAACATAATTCTCTCTTTTGCGCAAAGAATAGCATTTCATCGCAACCTTACAGTTTTATGAGAGGCTTTGTCTGTCAGACTGTTCTATCATATGTTCTATATGGATACATACGTACAGAAATGCATGATGGTTGCTACTTCTTGAGAGAAGCTTGTCATCTCTGCAGGTTGATATTGGGTGTCCATGTGCACGTACATGGCTTTCTACCCATCTGCACTTTTGCATAATCATTCAAAGATGTGGCAAGGGAACTTATCAATATTTGCTAGTTCTTATAGAGGGACTAACTTTCTTATCATTGTGTTTTTCCTGAGGATGGGACATTCTACCGGATGCCAAACATTCTCCCATTAGTTAAGTTACTCCAACCGAGAGATCTTTTTAAGATTCTAACCGTCCCTTTAAGTGCTATTGTTTGTACTTCTTTTGCACTTGGTTCGCCAGGTATATTCGCCAGATAGTTTTTAACATTCTTTGTCATTAGCCTGGTTGCTCCTATAATGATTGGAATGATGGATATTTTCTTAAGATTCCAGTTTCTTTTCATGTCATACATAAGTCCTTGGTATTTTGTTATTTTCTCCCCCTCTGCTCTGTTAAGGCCAGCATCATTAAGGACGCTTACTTCAACTAGGGTTGCTACTTTCTCCCTCTTGTCCCATATCACTATGTCAGGTTTAATTGCCCCATTTTCTAGGTATGTAGCTGTAGGAATTTTGTAGCCATAGTGGATGGTGTATCACTTATTCCCAACTGTTCTTTCCGGTAAACATGTTCCCGGGATTTGCTAGTACATAGGATATTCAGGTTTTTCCAGATTTTCCAGTGGAGATCTGAGAGTCGTGTCAAACCACTTTCAGATTTACATACC
The DNA here is from genome assembly GCF_053919585.1 of Euprymna scolopes. Lineage (NCBI taxonomy): Eukaryota > Metazoa > Mollusca > Cephalopoda > Sepiida > Sepiolidae > Euprymna > Euprymna scolopes. The sequence goes on along the minus strand of NC_136516.1, from coordinate 76,870,989 downwards.
AGTTCACAGATATTACAACAATACTTGGGTGATCTGGGTGACAGCACATCCTCATAAAATTGTTTGTTTTGTCTAACATTGAGTGACTTCACATGGTTCGCCAAGCCAGCTTTGGAGTTGCCACTCGTTTAACTACATTGCTCCACTTATTCTTGATTCTTGCCTTATAATGCGGTGTTTTTAGTTTTATTACTTTTTTTAATCTTTGGTAGAACTAGCCACTTTGTCAAATACTCCCGTAACTGTTTCCTTGCATGTTAGTACTTCTGATATCCCTTATGATGATTGACTTTAGTGTTTACTCTTCTAGTATTGAAGACAGTCGTATCTTTTTATTTATGTCTGCAGTATGTCACAATGCCCTTACGGTATAATTGTTCCTTCTACTTTCAACTACAAATAACGATATAACACATAATGTGTAATCAAGCACATTTTATGGCCTTCGGACTAAAATCACAGTGTAGTATCTGTTCTTATGTTACATTTAATGTCCTTAATTAATGTACGGGAAACCCTACTATACTGAGATATTTTTTTTTTAATTTCTGATTCACCTTTGTAGGACTGGTAGTTCTAACAAAAAAAAAAATGTCTGATCACTTTGACGTCATAGCTCCAAAACAAAGAACCACGCTGGCAATTAACGCTCGTTTAATGTTAAAAAATTCAATGATGAATTGGAAAATAGACAGACATGCATGAACGTTAAATAATTTCGGATTGGTCACTATTTACCAAATGCAAAAATTCAAAGAGGATGATGTGAATTTTAATTCGCAAAATACTCTTATTGAACTGAAGTTCACGTTTAGTAAGCCAATACAATGTTGTTGTTTTTTTTTAAATAAACAAACATTTATATATTATTTTATTGAAATAAACAAACATTTATATATTATTTTATTGAAATCCTGTGAGATGAGTAATTTGTGTAATTATTTATTTGCAGACTTTTATCCTCATCTGCAAATAAATAAATATAAAAATTACTCGTCTCAAAAGATTTCAATAATAAAATAATATACCATTCAGTACGGACCCAACGATGGAAAATCAGATAAGAACGAAAATTTGGATTTAAAAGACCCAACAAATCAAATCTTTATCGCCCTTCAAAGCCCATAGCGCAATGGATAAAGGCGAGTCTCTATGGTTCCAGGTTAGCATTGTCTGAAGACAGCAGTTTCTATTCCATCTAAAAGCAGGCCAGACGATTAGTTGGCCAAAACGTGGTGAGACAACAACTTTGGAAGGAACTAATTACTGAGGCTAGAGTTAAGAGACTCAGCATTCCTACTCTTTGCAGTTAACCACCTGAAGAAGGCCAGAGAAATAGTCGACCGAAACGTGAGGAAACAAAAGCAACTATGAAGATGAGGATAACAGTCTGCAAATAAATAAATAAATAAATATTTTGTTTAAAATCAAACTTTTCGACAATCATAGCATCTTCTTCAGGATTATGATCATTTTGTGTCTTTTTTTTTCATTTTCTTTCTTTCTTCCTAGCATTGTGTCATACAGAAAAGTAAAATACATGTTGTTTTATTCAACGGTGATGTTTTCAAATGTCCATAGCAGTAGGAATGCGTAGGCACGCATAAAATGAATTTATGAAGATTTTTTTTTCCAGCGATAGAAGCATTGTTTAAATCTAAATTGAAATAAGTTTATTTTATAAACGTAAACTTATGTATTTCAATAGAGTCTGATTATTCCTGAACACAATAGCTGCACTCCTGACTGGTAAAAAATGTCTTGAAAAATTTCCGCTGCCCTCTCAGCATTCCTTCACAAGTGAGGGAGAGGGGATTCACCCACAAGTGACGGCATTTCTTACAACTGAAGATATAAGCTAATTGTAAATAATTTAAAAAAAAAAAACGGCATAACGTAATGCAATTGAAATACTTCAATGCTATCTTTATTCTTTCTTTATAGTCTTCAACAAGATTATTGGTTCAAGCTTTTTTTTTAATGAGCTCTTTAAATGGAACGGAATAATATAAAAAAAAAACATTGAAAAGCCACGAAATTCTTCCAGAAATGTTTTCTTTATTTCCATTGAAAATAATAAAAGAAATAATCCCAAATCCACGCAAGGATTTTTATTTGGAATTGGGAAAAAAAATGAGTTTCTTTTAAAATGCATTGAGCTCTCATATCCTTCAACCTTGGCGGAATAATTATACATCAAATTCGATTGCATTGTTGCAATTGTAGATAAGTGTTTATTTATTCTTCATGTCTGCGGTATGTCACAATGACCTTACGGTATATTCATTCCTTCTATTTTCGACTACAAATAACAATGTAACACGTCGCATGTAATCAAGCACATTCTATGGCCTTCGGGTTAAAATCACAGTGTAGTATCTGTTCTGATGTTACCCTTAAATTAATTTTTCCTTAGTTAATGTAGGGGAAGCCCTATTTTCTGAGCTAATTTTTTAAATTTTCCGATTCACCTTTGTAGGGCTGGTAGTTCTAACAACAACAACAAAGATGTCTGATCACTTTGACGTCATAGCTCCAAAACTGAAATGTGGAATTGTTGCAATATTAATTTACCCGGAGAGGTTAACCTTTGTCACAAAACATCCTGGGCACCGGAACCAAATTGTGGTACTATGCCACGGTCACTAATGTGACCAGCTCATTTTGCATCACGTTGGATTAGTTACTTATAAGTCTTTTTTGTAAAAACTCAACAGTGAATGCATACTTGGAATTTGGGTGTGGCTTTTCTCTGCGTTCCCTCTCCATTCTCTGAGGATGACTTCTTGCTGGCGCCGTTTCGACATTTAAGGCAGATCAAACAACGCAACACAAGTCGTAATATATATGAACATCTTAATTATTTATTCTTTTACAAAAATATCGTACAATAAAATTACAGTGTAGTCTCTGTTCTGATGTTACACTTAAATTAATTTTCCTTAGTTAATCTAGGGGAAACCTTACTATACTCAACCAATTTTTTTATTTTTGCCTACTTCCAGAGTACTCCTTTTGGAGGATCTGGTTTTCTGCCACGTTAAAAACAACCTTGTGTCACATATTGCTCTTGTGGGGTCGCAGTTAAATTTCTCGTCTTGGCTGGCACGTTGTCTGGAGTTATATTTTGTTCCTATTTACTTGCCTATCGACGAGGGCAGAGTTAGACACCAGATCAGGGTTTTTTTCAAGTGGAGAAAATTCAGCTTTCAAAAAGGGTCACTCTGGATAGAAACATAAATTTAAAAAAAAAACATCAGAAGAATTCCTCCTCGAAGATGAATTGCAGTATCAAAACAGATGGTATTCATTTGCTCCCCCACCGAGCAAATTAGGCACAAGGCCAATTTTTAATGTGAGGAGTTAAGGGAGGGGGGAGGGAAAAAGGGGACCAGCTCCCGAGAGGTGGGAAATGGGAGCTGGTTAATGGTCAGGCATGTGGGGTTGCCCCCACATCTGGTCTTTGCTAGTCATAGCTAGTCATAGCTTGCAGTATCTGCCGGAACAGATACTACACTTTGATCTTGTCCCGAAGGCCAAGCAGTATCAAAACAGATACTACACTTTGTTTCTACTCAAATGAGTCAGTCAGTGTTTTTGTTGACATTTTACAAATACCAGATCGGTGCAAAAGTTTTTTTTTTCTGATTTAGCATTTCATCTTGAAAATAAAAAACTGTGCTTGAAAGTCTTTTCTCATAGCAATAACGACTCTGGCTTTTTCTAACTTGATTCCATCTGTCAACGAGTTGATAGATGCCTCATTTTCAGAATTTTTAAGGTTTTGATGTTAAATATGAATCTAACTCGTGTTCAATCTCTTCTCACGATGTTAACCTCTATCTATCTATCTATCTATCTATCTAACTGGTCAGGCTCTTTGCCTGAATTAATGTGGCTCTTTCTCCCTCCAGCTTTCCCTATCTTCCTAACCTGCTTCAGATCTTCAGGATCACAGTTGGCGTCATGTGTAATTTGATGGATTTTTGTGGATCTAGGTCATCCTATGCTCATGTACCCGTGCCGTGAAGTCCACAACAATACATTTCTCACCAGCTCTTACTTGCTCCTCTGGTTGGTTGGTTGTTTTTGTTTTACAGCATATCAACCCTTTTCGGGTTATTTAATGCCGAATCCAAAGATTTTCAAGAAAAAAATTTTCTTATAGAATATATTTGTTGATTTCACGTCGGTTTCTATTTAACCCATAGTTGGGACCCTAACAGGTACTACCACTCCGGGTCAGAGTGGACCTGGGAGCAATGGTAATTAAAGGGTGGCTCCACACTCCCCAAAGCCCACAAGCTGGGGCCTCACCACTGGATATAGTTTAAGGTCATATCCAGGACCTCCATTAAGGGACTTTTACTCTCTGCAGGGGGGGCAGTCGGCGTATTCTAATGCCCCACCGACAGGGCCTGCTCCTCTGGCAGTGACTATCAAATCGTAGATGTTGCTCCCTGATGATAGTAGATATGGCAGGTATGTAGCCATAAAGTTGCTGCTTTGTGGGATGATCTTGCCAAAAACATAACACTTCATAGCATACGAGTGTACAAACTATCTTTATTTCCAATCTTTTGCTGAGTGTCCAGGTTGTAGGACCATGTACAAGGACAGACTCCACCACTGCTCTGAAGAACTTCCTTTTCAGTTTTTCTGTTAGCCTTGAAGTTAATACTGACTTCAGCTTATCCAATGCAGCCCATGCTTTTGAGATGCGAATTTTTATATCTCTCTCCATGGAACCTATGTTGCTGTCCAGGTACGTAAACTCAGTGACTTCTTCCAGGGTGGTTGCATCTAGAGCTTTGATCTCCCCTTCCGCAGTGAAAATCATAAATCTTGTCTTATCCGCATTAACATAAAGACCAATGTCATTTGCAGGCTTTCCTAACTCATGTAGCAGCTGGTATATATATTATTCCTTAATTGGAATTCATTTTTGAGATGAGCATTATATATATTAATTTATTTTTATTTCGGACTATTATTCTCATCTTCATTAGTTGTTGTTTTTCATCTTTTATTGGTTTGTTTATTCACAACGTTTCGGCCAACTATTCCTCTGGCCTTCGTCAGGTGGTAACCGCAACGGATAGGAATTTGAATCTCCTAACTGCATTCTCAGCCATCACTGCCATCCGTAGTTGTTGTCGTCTCACCACATTTTTGACCAAGTAAACCTCTGGCACGCTTTGGAGATTCGAAGTTCCTATCCGTCGCGGATACCACCTGACGAAGTCCAGAGGAATAGCTGGCCGAAACGTTGTGAATAAAACAAACCAATAAAAGATGAAAAACAACAACTAATAAAGATGAGAATAATAGTCCGAAATAAAAATAAATAAAAAAAATAAATTAACAAATCATGTAGCAGCTATTACACATCAGCAGTGTTATTCGTGAACACAGCAATATCGTCTGTGTAATCTGCGTCAGTTATGTATGCTGATGGATGGCGTCTGCTTCTGGATTCATTTAATGTGAGACCCAGTGTTCTGTGTATATCAACAGAGGTACGAAGTACACAGTTAAGACAGGCAATGAAAGAAAAAGGAACTAGAGTGTATTTCTGAAGAATACCGACGCAAATGTCAAAGAATTCAGTCTCACCATCTGGCGATCTGACCATTGCTTGAGTGTATTTGTTGAGCATCATGATAACTTAAGGTAATCTAAATGTTTTTGTAATCTTCGAAATAAGTGATCATCTGAGGGAGCTCAGAAGAATATGAACGATGGGGCAAGGTTTTTTAAACAAATTCTCCTATGAGATCACTGGTTAGTAGTGCTTTAAAGAAGAGCATTATCATAATGGAAGCTGACCTCCTTTCTGTTGACTAAACAGAATCGTTTTCGGATCAACATGAAGGAAAATATTACAGACAAATATGCATAATGCTTTAATGAAAATATTAAATTAATCGTGGTACGAGGGTAGTTCCAAAAATACTCCCCTTTTTACCTCCAAACTAAAACAGAAGTGGTCCCATTATAACGTTTTTGTGCTCCAGAATTTATTTTCTACATAGTCACCATCATTCTCAATGCACTTTTGCAAAAAATTCAGCAACGTATCTCTGCTTTTGACACACGTCCATGACAATGATCGCTTTCCTAGTCTCACACCGTCAATATCTGCAACAGAAATATGAAATTTTCAGGTCATGAATACATAATTTCATTCATCATAGCAATGCGATTTAAAATTCTGTCTGATTCATTCAGGTGGAATAAAAAAAAAATAGGAGACATTACTTTTGGAACGCCCCTCGTAATATGTATATAATAATATGCATGAAAAAATTGCACTGATTTAAGATGCCCTTCTACGAATCGGCAAAAACTTTTACTCCGACCTGATACCTCTGTAGATATTTATGTCTCTCCGCTTTTTCATCTTCCTTTCTGGTAATTTTAATAAGGGATAGAATCCAAAAGAACAACAAATAATTCCCTTATTGGTCCCCCGATTTATCGGACAGGGACCTATGTTTTCAGTGGTGTCTGTGCTTCCATGCGTCCATTAGTCCGGACGATTGCCAGATAACTGTCCATTAATTTTCCCTGAAATTTTGCCACAAATTGTATTTTATTAAATAGATGTGCATAGTAAAAAAATTTTTTTTACAAAACTTCCCGTTGCGCCCCCAGGGGCCCAAAAGAGATCAGAAATGACCCAAAATAGCCAAAAATGAAACATTTTGCCCATAACTTCCATTAGATTTTTTTTTAACTTCGCCAAAATGTGGAGCCCATTGTTCTTAATTCCAGAATGGGTGACCTCTGGCAAAATTCTGGTTCGCGTCCCCGGGGACTTTTAGTGCTAAAAATGCTTCTTTTGTGGCTCTTTTTTAATGTTTCTCAACAAAAACTTGATATATCTGACTAAATAGTGGTTTTTCACGGTTGCCAACTTAAAGATACATGTCTTAAGGCCTGAAACATCACCGTTATCCATTTACACTGAGATTCGGCGTCTCCAGAGGCTCAAAAGAGGTCAAAAATGCCCCAAAATGGCAAAAAAATGACACTTTTTGCCCTATAGCGTTTGATCCATCCATTAGATTTTCCTGGAACTTGGTCAAAATATGTGGGGGGGGGGGGCATTATTCTTAATATAAATTCAGTATTGGTGACCCTGGCAAAATTTTTGTTCGCATCCCTCTGGGGCTTTTAGGGCTAAAAAACATGCCTTTTTGTGGCACTTTTTTTCATATTACTCAAGAACTTGATATGTATGTCTATATAGTAGTTTTTCTTGGTGCTGAATTCGAATACTGTTGTGGAGACGCCCACTAATTAGCATATGTGGGTGAAAAGATATAGATAAAGGTATCAAGTCAGCAAGACCGGGCAGTTGTGTTCGAACGCCGGATAGGCAAGACGCATGTGCCGGTTGCTCCATGAAAGACTTTAACACGCCCTCTGCCGGACAATCTTCCAACTGCAGTACAACTGCACCTTTGTAAATATGTATTATCTTTTCGCCTTAATATATTTGTTTTACGTTTACTTTCTGCGTTCGTGTTGTTATTGATGCAGACACAACAAATATACATATCTTAAGGCATGAAACTGCATCGTTTGTTCATTTTCACTGAGATTCGGCGTTCCCAAGAGCTCAAAAAGGGGTCACAAATGCTCCAAAATTGCAAAAAATGACACTTTTTACCCCATAACTTTTGCCCCATCCATTATATTTTTCTGAAACTTGGCGAAAATGTGAAGGCAACGTTGACCCTTCACACTTCTCACATTCATCATTTCTTCACTATTTTTTTGTGGCGTCATCTCACATGCAGCACCAGAGGGGGACCATGCATGTGCAGCTTGTTTACTTCTGGGGTTGAGTTTACTTTTTGTAGATATTTAAAGCCATATGCATCTAGATGAGCTGTAATTTTCTGATTCACCTCTGTAGGGCTGGTAGCCCTTACAATAAAATAGTTACTGTGTAACCCTCACCGAAATTTATACTAGTTAACACAATCTGTACTTACTGGCATAGGGCCCTAATATATAATAAAAGTTATTAAAAAAGTGATGCATATTTCGTTTAATACAAATGACATCTATAGATGATCGGTTCTACGAAATAGAGGCATTTTACTTGTATTAGATCTCTCTTCAAATATTGGTCTTCTGTAATAAAGTGTCATCGTTTCTCTTTGATTGTGACTATTACCGTTTTCAAACTATTTTAAAGCCATGATGTTGACCATTCTGCAAACAAAAGAAGAGAATATTGCGATTGGAACATTAACAATCTGAACCAATTTATCTTTGGAAATTATCATTATTTTACGCTGAAAAATGATTTCTGGAAGTCAACATTAAATTTACTTAAGTGTCATATTTATTGATGTGAATGTCATTATCTCCCCCTTTCTCTCTTTCTTCTTGGTGTATATTCTTGATTTGGCAAATGTTTTGAATTGGGAAATATATGAGATGCCTTCAATAACTTCCCAGACTTTTTTTTTTTTTGTACAGGCATTTAAAATTGTCGTTTAACAATCTGAACCAAGTCGTAGACTTTTGAAAATTCAGTATGTTATTGCTATACATCTTATGAGATGACTGACCAATTTTTATTATTTCTGGTTAAAAAGAACAGCTACAGCAAGAATTGGAATACATCCTACTAAAGCCTGATTGTCGCAGCTGGTGAATTTAAAAAATACAATCTGGACGTGAGGACACTTAAGAAGAACAATATGCAATAAAATTATATTTTAAACTTGGAAAAAATACCACAGAAACGTATGGAATGCTTCACACTGCTTTTGGACCATTTGGCATGAATCGAGCATCAGTTTTGGAGTGGCATAAGAGATTCAAGGAAGGTAGGAGCCTGTGACGGGTCATGAGAGGTGTGGGAGAAGTAAGGAAATCAGAACACTATAGTTGATTAGCCAAATAATGAATTTCATGGATAAGGACAGTCGTGCGTCTATAGAGACAATAAATACACAGTTTGATGTCAGTGTGGGAACTGTACATACAATTATTTGTGAGGAACTTCAGAAGAGTTGCGCAAAAGGTCTCAAGGGTGTTCAGAGAAGATCAGAGAGAAAGACGTTGTCATGACAGCAGAGAGATGGTCCAGCTGATATTTAGCTACTGATATTTGCAAACCGTTAACTGGTTTTGAGTTATCTTATTGAGCATTTTTTATATGATTTAAGTTAAGGAGTAATATAGAGAGAGAGACAGACAGACAGACAGACAAATAAACATTGTTGAACAGCATAGAGTGCTTCTGCTTAATCGTCTTTTTTTTTTTGTAATTTCTCCATTTTTCATATAGTCGTTCTAATATCTCGGTCGAATTTGTGTAAGAAAGTTCCATAGTTGTTTTCGCCCATTTGCTTTTCTTTGCAAGTACTTTTAACTGATTTTCTTCAGTCGTCTTCAAGCAGTTTTTTTATTACTGTTTCTTTTAAAATCTGGATGCTTTTATATGCTTCAGTTCAAATTACATTTAAATTACCTAAATAGTGACGCGTTTCGTGTGTAAAAAAAAAAATTTTTTAAGGTGTTAAGAACGTGGCTAAAATAAATGTATAAGTGTGATTTACAAAATTGTATGGAAGTTTGTTTTTTTTAATTTATAAATTTACATTACAACATATATATCGATACACATATGTAACTATAAGTACACACACACACATTGGATGGTTACGTACCCAGGCACTTTAAAATGTTATTACTGTTTTCAAAATTTACATTGTTAATTTTTTATTGTTTAGCTCTTCTATACAATGCTTCCAGTATTTTTACGCTTTTTGCGTTTTTGTCCATATGAATGAATTTCATGTTTTCAACTAAGATTTTTCTAAAGATGGAGAAATTAAAAAAAAAAAAAAGACGATTAAGCAGAAACACTCTGTGGTGTTCAACAATATCTGTCTAAATGAAAACATGCTGCCTAAATACACTATATATATATATATATATATATATAATATAAAATATATTTTAGTCATCGACATACAGACCTGTTTCGTTGTTTCACAACTCATCAGTGCCGCTAGACTAACACCTCTCCCAAGCCGAGGATCGAACCTAGAACCGTCGTGATGATAGTCGGCAGTCCTACCCCCTGACTACGGAATCGGTGGCCGAAATTAAACTGTCCGAACGTCTATTTAAATAAACATCCATCCGCCACTCGTAGAGGGCTCAAACGTTTGTTTGTAAACAAACCGCGAGCTTCGCATTATTTCAGCTAAATTAAGTAGCGAGTAAGATAATTTACGAGAGTGCTCTACCGAAGAGGGGAGCTTTATAAAATATATTTTAGTCATCGACATACAGACCTGTTTCATTGTTTCACAACTCATCAGTGCCGCTAGACTAACACCTCTCCCAAGCCGAGGATCGAACCTAGAACCGTCGTCTTTCTGTCTGTAAGGAATAGTCTTTACCAAACTACTCTGTCAACGTTTAGTCTACACAGTTAAAACTTGATATATAGGGATTTTTTACACAGGAATCACCACTTATCAATGCCCGGAGGCCACTCGAGGATAAGGGTTGATGGGTATACATTAGTCAATGTGATTATAGCTTAGTAAACATAAGCAGTGGGAATTTTGTCAATTGGATTACTAAGGAGGACGGTTCATCAAGAACTTGGATCTGTGGAATAAATTCAATTTGACTTTTAGCCGGTAAAAATAGCTGCTAAATGGTCAAAATGAAACAAAACATTTGCAGACGAAAGTGCTCTTGTACGTATGTGCAAATATACATTTATATGTTTAACAACGTTATTTTTTAAAAAGTTTTTATATGTGTATGGGCTTAAGATGAAACAGTAACGAATGAGGTTGTAAAGATATATTTTGGTTTCGATTCAAGCTTAAAGGAAAACACCCAAGTGTTTTTTTTTAACTTTTGAAATCACTGTTATATATCGAACACAACATAATAATCAATAGAGTATTAGCTCTATATTAATAAATATGAAATCTGCATAAATTAAAATATATTATTTAAGTGTATTTTGCGACCGGGCCATGCCGGGCGACCTGCTAGTATACATATATACTAGCAGAGAGACCTACCGGTGCCCGGGATTGAATACGGATCAACGAGTGTTCCACACTTCCAATATTTTTATTGTGATCGAAATTGGTGGAATCGCCCATTTTTCAATCATATTGATTGATTGCATCAGGGACCGATCGCGATGCATTGGGAGAAAGTTTCATATGCCTCCACGCAGCGACTTAGTTGTTACGGATTTGTTCCTAGTCTAGGGGTAACGGAATACCGCAAACATATCAATGAAAAATAAAAGTAAAAAAAGATAATTTGAAAAGAAAAACAAAGTTTTATTAACAAAGAAAAGGAGAAACAAAATCCAAAATAGTACAGAAAACACATGTCTAATAAGCTGATTATAATCGATAGTGTAAGGGAGATAATTCTGTTTTCTAGTTATTTCCCTTTTAATAGAAGTAAATGTTTTTATAGTAATGTTTGTTTTTATCTTTAGTCATAAATGCTTTTTGGTCAAATATAATTCAGAAAAATCTATATTTACCAGTTTGTTGATGAAAGAGATTTTTCTCTGTATCTTCTTTAATATATTTGTTATTTTAACGACTCGAGTTTTCTTGTGTTTTTCTTCAGTCAGAGTTATAATAGGTGGTCGCCTCTCATTGCGTCCCAACGTCATATTATAACTGATTATAATTTGCGGTCGTCCGCTATTTATAGTTATCGCTAGAGACGGTTCCAGAAAGAACAAACAAAAGAACACTTTTTTGTTCCATCTTTTGAAAGTTTCCAGAGGCGCTAAAAAAAAACTTTTTTCATTCAAATTCTTAAGTAATACATTTTATTATATTTTATATAATCTTTTATTGTTATTTCCTTTTAAGTAAGTAATTTATTATTTTTATTATTATTATATAATATTTTAAGTATTTTTGTTTTGTTATAATTTATAATAATATTAATAATTATTGTTATTATATTTTATTTTTATTATATATTATTATTTGGATAGTGTTGCGGACCAGGATATAAAATACCCTAACTCGCTACAAGAAAAAATAATGAAACGAATTGAATGAAGAAAATACAGAACTCAAATGCTGAAATAAAATAAAAATGTCGTTTATTTTCTGTTGAGAAATGATGGTCTTCGTATACACGTGTTCATTCAGCCGTTGACGACTACGCGCGTGGAAGGAATAGAGAAATGCGAAGTGGCAAGCTGGCTGTAGAAAGAAAGGGTTAAACTCAGTAGAAAGTCACGCACATGTCTGTGTCGATGGGCCAAAGCAAAGGGGAGATAGAGTAAGTCAATCCAGTTCATGGAGAGGAAAAGCGTATTAAATGTGCTTGCGCTTGCCCCACATTACAGTAGCAGGAAAATGGACGTTAGAACATGCGGTCAGCTCGTCGACTCAGCAGGTCGAACGCTGGTCCAGACGCAAAAAGAGGCAGTTGACAGGTTTTGTTGAATTTTATACTGGGGTCAATGTTCTGACTGCGCATGTCTGGCTTTCACTCTAAAGGAAGTGACGTTTCGCATGTGTGCGTACTTGTGTGTACGTTAGCGTGTGTGTGTGTGTGTGCGTGAATGTGAGTGTGCGTATGAGGCTGTGTATATGCGTGCGTGTGTGTGTGCGTGTGTGCTTATGTGCGTGCGTACGTGTGGGTGTGCATATGTGTGGGAAAACATGTTCGAACAATAGTTAATAATATCTTTTGTGTAATAAATCATAATTTCTTCATATCGTAAGAGGAAAATATATCATCCCATGACATAGTTTCCGATACGTTTTAGTCTGCATTGCATTGTAGAGGACCTACTGTTTATTTTATAAAATTATTTTTATATAATGCCTTGAATTAAAGTTTAAGATGCAAAAGTCAAGTATCATGGTTTAATTGTGCTTAAAACGGAAACAGTCATTTCAAACGCGCCCCTGTCATATCGAAAAACCATAATGTTGATTTTATATGCTGGGCTCTTCTGTTTGTGCAATGATAAAACTTTTCAAATGCACTTGTGATATTTGAATGCACAAGGATTGTACCTTTGGTCAAAATTGGACTGTGCCTTCTTTACCGATTTTTGATACATATCGGAGCCATTTTGATACAAAGCGTATCAGGAACACTCCCAGACACAAAGTGGATTTGTGTGAAATTTTTAAATATCAGTCCTGTCATTTTGAAACAAACTCGCAAAAAGACACACACACACAAAGTGTTATATATATATATATATATATATATATATATATATATATATAGTAATTTATAAAATATATATGGCGATTAAGCTACACTGAATATTCGGCGTTTCATCCACTCTAGGATTCGCCAGGCTTATGCGCGAATTCTGTGGTTGTTTCTCGTTTTTATATGGTCCTCTTCTGTTGAGGATTTTTGTTAGCCAATCAGCTTTCTAGTATCCACCGCGCCCCTTCCTATCAGCCAATGGACATGCATTTTATCGAACAAAGGATCTGTTTTAGAGCTAGGTTAGTGGTTTAAGGCAGACCTTTTCCTTTTTTTTAATATATAAATATACATATGTGTACACACATATATGCACATATGTATATTTATATATAAAAAAAAGGAAAAGGCCTGCCTTAATTTTAATGCTTGAATTTTATGCGTTGTCTTCCTCTGCTCTTGGTTCCGCATATTTTGTCACTCCATAACTGTTTCTCTAGCTCGTCAGCCCTGAAAAATTTTAGCTGTCTTTCTTTTATGGTATTAAGAAAGGTCTCTTTCCATTATTTCTGCATTTGTTTTCCTTTTTGTCCATGAGACTTCCATGATTCTCCGGATGAACCACATCCCCACTGTTTCTAGTCGCTGTTCTGTATCCTTGGTTAGAGTCCAGCATCCGCATCCGTATAGAAGAATGGACCATACGTAGGCTCTCAAAACATGTATCTTTGTCTTGAGGCTTATCTTACTATTGATAAAAATGCATTTCATGCTGTTAAAAGTTGTCTTAGATTGTCCAATTCTCTTCTTGATTTGTGTAAGACTTGCCATCCGAGGTGATAGTACAACCAATGTATTTAAAGGTGTTTACTTGTCTGATTCTCTCTCCCTCACACGCTATGTTGCATTCCGTCTTCTTTGCATTTAGCTGTAATACTTTCTTTTCGCTTTCGTCTGTTACTGTTGTTTAAATCTTTTACCGTTTTTTTTTTGTTTGTTTTTTTCAAAATCCGCGATAAGGACTGTGTCATCTACATATCTTAGATTGTTGATGTTATGGACATCTGCACTAATCCCTCATGGTTCTCAATATTTTATAGAATTATTTCACTATATACATTAAATATATCAGTATTACAATAGAAAAATGCGAGCATGAAAAGTAATATGGTTAAGCTTAAACATGGACAAGTAAAGGACTAGTTGTTAAAACTGGAAAAGAAAAGGACAAGATATTCTAGTAAAAAATATAATACATTTATAACTTAAAATATTGCAGTATTAAGAATTGATTATTTAATGTTATAAATCGAATTAAAAAAAAAAAAATTTTTCAACACCAGAAAATTCATCATAACTTTTGTTTTACCAAACAAAAATTGGAAAAGTTTTTTCACAATATAGCTGAGGAGATGATCTATAAACTGTAATAAGTGTTTGAAATTTGATCGAAAAATGAGTGGGCGGTAAAGCTTTAAAATGACTAAAACTGCCACTTAACCATAGATTCGAACACTACCGTGTTTGAATAATACAGTATAAAATTAAAAATATCCAGAAATATCTTTAAGCAAACAATTATTATTGTCATGTTCGCATGGATATTGCGTCATTTTATTATCCAACCAAACACGCACACACTGGCCCTTATAATTACTAGTTAACATATTTGGTAATGGTAATCAGGGCCAGTAGGTATTGTGGTAATTAACTGAGCCTGGAGGGTGAGTTTCTTGGGAATAGCCACACTGAGAAGGCACCGGGGCTCCACTCAAGCGATAGCGTTACTTGTAACTTGAAGGTTAAATCCTCAGTGCGAACGATACTAAGCATACAATTGCAAATTACTTGAGACTTCTTCCTTGAGACTTCTTCCCAGTCATGGTTGACGGAACGAGAGCACGCTACCTTTGTGGATTAAATAAAGGGTTCAATTCGGAATTACATGAATATTTCCGAGTTCAACAGAACCATCCTCAGATTTGACAAGATACATCTCAAGAAGATCGATGGTCATATCGATCGAAACGTTCTACAAGTAACACTCATGATGGGAACAGTAATCCGAATAATACAAATTATCAGTTCTCATCTCAATATTTCAGGATCAACGAATATGATAATTGAGTACTGCTAGAACTTCTGAACCTTAACTCTAAACTAAATATAACCTAGTTGATTATTGTTCGTTTCAAAAACTGTATTAATTGCATAACACATCAGGCAATAAGTCCGGGACTTGATATATAAAGATGGCGCCATTTTAAAAAAAACAAACGATTTTTATAAAGTATTAACTTTTAATGACACTTATTAACGGTTTTAACACAATCGGATTATTAGTTTCCAAATTACAGTTAAGTGAAGCTACTGTTTCAAATCTACAAAACGGTGGAAAATTTCGAATTTCGTCTGTGGATAAAGTATTGCTTTCTGATGGGAAAAAACACTGGTCAAGCAAATCGATGACTTGGCAAGTCGTATAGCATGTTTTCAATCACAGCGGGAAATACAGGGGGGGGGTAGGCGGCCATGGTCAGAAAATGGTAGAATTTGTTACAAAGTTCTTGACAAAGAATTTTGCTTTGTCGGATGCTGATGAAATTAACTCAGGTTCATTGATAATGGTTGGGATAGAGAATACATCTCTGTCCAGGACCCTGTTAGTTATTTGCTAGAACTGGTGAGAACCAAGCCGCTGCTCAGCCACTTTAAACTTAACTTACTGAGCGTACAAATCTCTTGCATTTTTTTATTACTCTTTTACAGTGGTTGCTCGCAGTCCTAAAGGTAGCTTTATTTTCATAACATCTATTTCGTTGAAAGCAACGAAAATAGTGGTTTCTCTGCATAATGCCAGCGGAACAATTTGGAGTGAACCACAGCTGCCTATTAGGCTTTTACTGGAATTTCTTGGAGGGTATGAAGCGATCTATTCCGAGAATTAACTATTCCATCAGGTCAGATTCTATAAAGGACACATTCATTTGAAACATGGAACGCAGAGGTATGTCTGATAAAAATCTTCGGAAGTTATCCCAATCAGACATAAAATGTCGATATACAGTACGATGGAGGGGTAATCTGAGGATTTATGACAGTTTAAGTTTCATTCAGACGCTATTCCATTAAAATCTACGGTTAAGAGGTGATGTGATCGTGTTAAATATGGTTGTTACAGACAAAAATAATGTTATAATGCTAAGTGCAAAAAATTGGCAGTTGTCTCGGATAAGAAACAGAAAGAAAAAAACACCATAAACTCTTTAGGAGTGTTTTCTTTATTAGCATCGCTAATAAAATAATTAATTTTTGAACACAAAACCACGAAATAAATAACAGAACCCTTGTTAAAAATAAAGCAATGGAAGGATTTATTTGGACAGCAGAAAGTTGACTGTTGGGCTGTTCGGGTTGAGAAAGAAGAAACAGAAGGTTCTTTTGGGTTTGTCAGCCAGGAAGCCATTCTTTGTGTAGTCCCAGGGTTGGCAGCAGTTATTTCCGATGGAAATTGTAGATGCTGGAATGTCGAGTGGACAGGGACGAGACAGAAAGAAAGATGTCTGACTTTTCTGCTAGTCAGGTTCTATCTACTAGCTGACTGTGTTTTCCAAAAGGGTCTAAAGAAATTTCTTAGGGGACAGATTGATCAATGCGCTCCACCAGCTGATTTTTGAGTGTGTGGCCGGATCACTCATTGACGGGATGGGGCGGGAGCGTTAATTCACAAGAGAAAATAGATCATTTGAGACTTCTACAGCTCTCTTCGGCCGGCCGTAAATTGAAGCTGCATGAGGTAACAAAAGAGTTGAAGATATCAGAAGTAGTGCATTCCCGTTTGCTCACAGTCGTTAAAAACAACAACTCGTCGACAATTCAGACCAATGTTGGCAATTGTTTTAACACAACAGAAAATAAGTATTTTGCGTCAATATCTAACAATGGATGAAACCTGGATCCACCATTTGTATTCAGAGTCATATCGACAGTCTGCTAAATTGACAGCTGCACGTGAAGGTCATCCAAAGCGATCAGACACTTACGCATCAGCAGGCAAGATTTGCACTTGCTATTTTGTGATACGCAAGATATTTTTGCATCGATTTTCTTGAGAAACGAAGAAGCATTATTAGCAAATATATAGCATTATTGCTGCTTCTTTTTTGCTTTAATCTTTTATTCTTTCTTTTTGTTTCATCCCTCTTCCTCCCACTCACCCCCCCCTCTCTCTCTCTCTCTCTCTCTCTCTCTCTCTCTCTCTCTCTCTCTCTTGAATTTCTTTTTTTTTCCTTGTGTCCCTTTTTTCTTCTTTGTCTCCCTTTTTCCTTCCTTGTCTATCTTTTTTCTTCTTTCCTCATCTTCTCTACACATTTTTTTCTCTTCGATTTTTTTCTCTTTGTTTTTTTTTTCTTTGTTTTTTTTTCTTTGCTTTTTTTTCTCTTTGCTTTTTTCTCTTCGCCTTTTTCTTCTCGTCGCCTTTTTTTTCACCTTTTTTCCTTCTCATCACCGTTTTTTCTTCCCTTTGCCTTTTTTGCTTTACTCGCTTTTTTTCCTCGTCTCTCTTTTTCTAGCCTTGTTTATTTTTTTTGTCTTTTTTCTTTTTCTCCCAGCCATCTGCCTCAGTCTCTCTCTCTCTCTCAAGTTATTTTTTCTACAAAAGTTTTCCACTCAGCAGAAATCAGACATTTAAACATTCTTCTACTTTGACACTGACTGTATTCCCCAACTCCATTCCATCCCACTGCATTCCTGCAAATTCTTCATTTTTATTCTTTAATTGGACATCTTCATTTTATACTTCCCAGCCGGGATCAACCAATCGTTTTATTGTCAACAATCAATCTCTCTAGATCCATTCCTAATCCTCTTTCCAAGACTACGATCCTTCAGAATTACTCGATTTTTCTCCATCTCCATCTCTCTCGTTCTCGCTCAATATGTTTATCAATCTGTATCCATCAATATCTTTATTTCTCTCTTGCTCTTGCAATATCTTATATATAATATTCTTCAATAAATATTAACAATCATTTTTATAGCTACAGACACTATGATTTCATGTTTACGCAATTATCAGTGTTGGAAGTGATAATTACTGTTGGTAGAGAGATTCGAATCCAGTCCCAAAATCACCCATGACTCAGTAGACTAAAATTCTACCTCATGGCAAGCAGCAATTAACACAAGGATTGAGGGAAATTAAATGTTTATAAATGCAAAGACAGCGGCCATAAATAGTAAAAGGTCAGAGAGTATTCAATGACAAGAAATCAGAATATTGCTTTTTGTGCGAAAGTTTTTCTTAATTTTTTAATTCCTTAAAGAGACCTCAAATTTAGTTTTTAAAGGGGCTTTATAATCATAACATTTCAAAATAAATATTAAAAAATAATTTTTATACCTACCGACACTAGTGTTTCATGCTTACGCGGTCATCAGTGTAGGAAGTCATAATTACTGCTGGTCGAGATATATACTTGTCTTGCCTTCTCTATCAATATCTTTATCCATCACTCTATCAATATATTTATTTCTCTCTCTCTCTCTCTCTCTCTCTCTCAATATCTTTCTCCTCTTTTTATCTCTCTTAATATTTTATATATCTTTGTCTACCAATATGTTATCTCTTTCTCTCTCTCTCTCTCTCTCTCTCTCTCTCTCTCTCTCTCTCTGATGCATATATATGTATGTGTATATATATGCATATGTATATATGTATCCGTGTATATATATGTGAAGATATGTGTGTATATACTGCACAATCACGTTGACACACCGGTTCTTACCAGATCACTGAAGTTAAGCAACGTTGAGCCTGGCCATTACCAAATGGGCGACTATCTAGGAAGGCTAGATGCTGTATGCACCGTGCCAAGTCATAGAAATTTCCAGCTTGGTATCTGGGAGCGCATTAATTCACTGGGAGAGATGCCCCCCTCCCCATTCTTCATTAAGACATGCATTTAGGAGAAGCAAACTCTGATTTAAAAACCTGCGGCCTTCTGTATACTCTGTCCTGTGGCAGTCATCTGCACCGACAAAGGTTAGCAGTAATACCAAAAAGTGTGGTTGGTTCTACACAATGCCTTTACCACTATAAACAAATCATCTGTGTGGATTTCCGAGCAATTTAGTTGTTGTGACGGAAGCTCATACGTTGAAATCAATGGGAGAGTCCATCATGTGTGTGTGTATATATATATATATATATATATATAGTGGAAATGGTAATTAATAAAAACTGAAGAAAGTGCTCAATACTGTTGTAGAGCAACTATGCGTTTTTATTTTGTAATAGTCTGTAAAAGTCTGAGGAAGCTACAGACGGCCAAAAAAAACGGCCGGGTAGCTGAAACAATAATGTAACTTAACAGAAAGATACGATAATAAAAAATAAAACGTGTGTATATATATATATATATATATATATATATATATATATATATATGTGTGTGTGTGTGTGTGTGTATATGTACAGCATGATCACTTTGACACACCGATTCTCTTCAGATCACCAAAGTTAAGCAACGTTGAACCTGGCTAATACCAGATAGGAGACAATTTTGGAATTCTAGGCACTGTATGTGCGCTCTGCTTATCTCAGCATTGTTTCCAGTCGGCCTGAATCCACTGGTATTTAACAATGACAACTCAGGAGTGATTGTACAACTCTTGCAGTGGGTATCTGTCAAGGCTGTCATATTACAGTCACCCTTACAGTGGGTATCAATAGTCTGTCAAGACTGAAGGAAGCCACAATGTATATATGCATTATGAGTAGATATATGTGTTATACATATATAATTTCATTAAAATAAAATAGACGTTTTTTTGTCTATTAATTCTAATTTCCAACTTCTGAATAACACTAACTGGTAGTTATTTGGTAGTCCAGACGGACACAAAACGTCATTCTGAATAATAGTCTTCACTTCTGGCGGGAACTGGCTGATGCAATCACCATGTTTGTCATAAAAAAATATTTTATAAATTATTCAAAACCAGTTAGATTAATTTATCCCTGACGGGTTGGAAAGTACTCAGATTTATGATAAATATGGTGATTACATTAGCCAGTTCCCACCAGAAGTGAAGACTGTTATTCAGAATGACGTTTCGTGTCCGTCTGGACTACCAAATAATTACCAGTCAGTGTTATTTGGAAGTTGGAAAGGATCGAAAATAGAATTATTAAACAAAAAACGTCTATTTTATTTGATGAAATATGCTATAAAGAAAAAAGTCTGCCTAAATATATGTGTGTGTGTGTGTGTGAATATATATAAATGTATGTATACATGCATATATATGAGTTTCTTTAAAAAAAAAAGTTTGGTAATTTGTTTTTGATTAAAGAAAAATAATTCACTTTAATTAAAAAAAAAAATAAGAATAAAAGTTAACTTCTATAAACCACTTCTCATTAGTCTTAACAGAAACGCCTTTCCTTTTTTTATTGTAGAAAATTTAAAACTTCACAAACAGATTCAGAAATTGAGCCACTTTTTCTCCCGCTTTAAGAAAGGTTCTCAAAAGATGATCCTTGAAGAAAACCACTTGATCCGTTCCACTTGAAGTCAGGAAATCAAGTTGAATGCAGTTTTATTTTTTTGTTGTTGTTGTTGTTGTTGTTGTTGTTGTTGTTGTTACATTTTCAAGAGTATTGTGAGGATAGACGGATAATTTTGATGTAAAAAAAAATGGACAAAGGAGTTGTTATGGACATAAAACAAAGTTTCAGTTTCTTTAATTTAAAATCTTGTATTAATAGTTCTATGAAAAGAAAAGGAAAATAAAATCTGAGTCCAATTACGAAAAAAACAAGTGAAGCATGCATGGTCATCCGTGAATGCACAGTGAGCGAGGCATAAAAAAATGACTAACTTCAGCATTCCCCCCCCCACCCCCATTTAGCCCCAAAAGTTTCTAGGGGACGTCAAATCCTTGTGAAAATAATCAAACGGTGCAGTTTTAGGCCTTAACATATTTAAATTTGAGTTCAGCACCATGCAAAACTGCTAAATAGACATACACAGAAAATTTTGGACAAATGTGGTAAAATAGTCCCAAAAACGGAGTGTTTTTATTAGCCCTAAAAAAAACCCTGGGGCAAATCCAAGAGTTATCCTGAAGTATAGACAAATAAAATTATATAGAAATCAGTTAGCTACAACTTTTCAGAAAGTTTTATAAAAATTCAAGGCATCAATTGTTTTTAATAAACACAAAAGTGCCATTTTAACCCAAAAGCCACCACTATAGAGTATAAACCGGAGGTTTCCAGAAAAATCCGTTCTGTTACTTTTTTTACTCATATCATGTTTAATGTTTGTGCAAAATTTCAAAAATATTCCCACTCATAATTACTGAGAAAAGTGCGGACAGACGAACGGACAAGGGTGAATTTACAAGTCCACCCTCTTTTTGTCGGGGGACCAAAAAGCAAGGAAAACTACTGATATCAAGTGCTTTGAGAATCTTTTTTAATTGCATTTTCACTCCAAACAAGGCACGGTGTCACTTTGATGTAGGGGGCTACTATCTGGGACATAATTGCAGGAATACTTATACTTGAACTTCTGCATGTCAGTACAGTCGGAGAAGCAGGAACCCAGAAGGGAATTCCAAAGTCTAGCAGTTCTAGGGAAACTAGCTGTAAACACTATCAATAATTTCCCCCACTCTTTATCTGTGCCTAAACCTAAACGTAGATTCCATGAACAAAGCTTCTTTCTTAGAACTGCACGCCTGTGGAATTGTCTTCCGTTTTCCTGCTTTCCGGCTGACTACAATATGGTTGTGTTCAAGTCTAAAGTAAATAAGTTCTTGATGAGCCGTTCCATATAAGTTATTAAATTTACCAAATTTTCATTACTAATGATTACTATATTGACCAATTTCTACTGTACACTCTTTAACCCTTATCCTTGAGTGGCCTCTGGGCCTTGATAATGTGGTGATGCCTTTGTAAAAAAAAAAAAAAAAAAAAGTTCTAGGGAAGAAGCTACTAGAATAGAAGGCCTTCTGCCATATGGATGAAAATAAACAGCAAGTTAGTTACCACAAACTGCTTCTCATTATATACCATTCTATGATAAATAACAAGGTGTATTTATTTGTATACAGTACAGCAGCAAAAATGGAAAGACAGAAAACAACAGAGTGCAAAGCATTTTCTAGATGAACTATCCCAGGAATGTATGGATTAGAATGTCTCTGTCGACTGGCTTAAAAGAGCATCGTTTCATTATGATCAGAAGATAATAATAGTTGCCTAAGATCAAATCTTTTAAGAAGATGAGTGGTCTGAGCAATGATCAATTCTAGGTCGTGAACAAAAAGTGTGAGTCACGTGACATCCAGCTGTAAGGTTATGCTGGGGGATAGTTATTATACAGGGTGTCCATAAAGTTCGTGTGAACTTTAAAAAATGTATAACTTTATTTATATTTGCGATAGAAATAATCTGTAAAAAATGTTATAAAGTTTCATGTATCTAGTTTTAAGTATAGTTATTGAATAGTTTTTCACCACAAAATTCGTAACAATTTTTAGATAAGTAAAAAATAAGTAAAAAAAATATTTTCTTTTGTTTTTCAAATTTGATCATATGGCTTCAATTGAGGAAAAAGTAAACCGTGTCCTTTGGTCGGCTGAATTGAAATCTACTATTGCTGTACAAAGAAAGTTTAGAATTGAATACAATAAAAAAGCGCCTCATAGGAACACCATTGTTAAATGGATGAAAAAATTTAAAGACAGGCTCTGTCCATGATAAACCACGGTCTGGAAGGCCATGTGTCAGTGACGAAAGTGTTGCTTCCATAGAAGAATCCTTTACTGCAAGTTCAAGAAAGTCTGTAAGACGGGCATCATTGGAGCATCATTATTTCTATTGCAAATACAAATAAAGTTATAAATTTTTAAAGTGCACACGGACTTTATGGACACCCTGTACAATTTGACACAATGGATTGTGTAACTCTGTTAACAGTTGAATATCGAATGCAGCTGCAAGTCAGGGGAATATATATCAGAAAGAACAGTTGGTAATAAGTCATGCACCATCCACTATGACTATGCAATAGCAACAGCTATGTACATAGAAAACGGATCTATTAAACCTGACATACTGATATGAGACGAGAGGAAGAAAGTATCAACCTTAGTTGAAGTCAGTGTCTCTAATGATACTGGCTTTAACAAAGCTGAGTAGAAGATAACAAAAATAACAAGGTCTTATGTGAAATATAAAAGAAATTGGAATCTTAGGAAAATCTTCATCATTTCAGTAATTCATAGTAGCAATAGGACTCAGAAAAATTTTAAATTACCTGGCGAATAAAATAAGGAACAATGCTATGCAAATGAAATCAGTAATAATTCTATGAGAATAAAGTAATTGGGGCGTACTTGCATGAAATTTAGACCGTTCCGATCATGGTAAATAATGAAGTTAAGTACTTAAAACTAGTTATGACCCTTGACCTCCTACTTCCCTCATACCCATTTTGGCCTTGTGTGATATCTTTAAAAAATATATTTTTTATAAAATAAGGAAAGAGTCTTTTCATTTTTAAATGTTGTCTTGTTCACGTGTGAATTTGGTGTTAGTTGGGAGAGGGAAAAAAAAAAGATTACCCCTGCTGCTAAGATAAATACGCAAACGTTTCATGGTAGAAAAAAAGGCAAAAAATCTGACTCGAGTGTGTATTTTATTATCAACTCTAAAGAATGTATGTGACTGAAATAGGAATTCTTTAAAGATATCGTTTGGTTAAAAAAAAAAACTATAGACAATCTTTCAAATAGAAGTGCTGTAAATCATAAAATTGAATTTAATAAATTTAAATGATGATATTGACCCTTTTTAACCTGGTTGAACTACTTCGGACTACTAAATGAATATAACGGTATAAATAAAGTGGGAATTGATTCAAACACGCCTTGTACGTATTAGTTAAGTATCTGGGTAGATGCCAGATACCTCTAGATTGCAACTGTCCATTGCTTACATTCAGTATGCCGCCATATGTCTCAGAGTGGAGGATTTCGTTTGTTGTCATAAATACAATTTTTCCAAGTACTATGGACAATAAGAAAGGTAAGTTTATGAAATGCAAAAGTTCTCGGTCGTAGCTTTACTATTAAACTTCATAATTTTTCCAGCTTGAAAACAATCGTAGTATCATTACTCTTTAAACTAACTAAAATTAACAATAAATATATTTTAATCATCTACATCATAATTCAGGTCATAAAGGGTTAATTTTGTGATAATAAAAATATTAACAGACTAGAGGGACCTGTGGAAATTCCACAGGGGACTGATTCATATGTAATATATTGATGTTGGCATTCTGTAGATATTCAGCTAAATGGAGACGCTCTGATATTATTGTAGCTCTTTTGTTAAAACTGCAAAAGTATTTATCTAAGTTAGCAGGGACGCCCGGCATAGACAGGTTGTAAAGTACGCTTAAATATGATATTTTAATTTTTGCAGATTTCGTATATATATATATATATATATATATATATATATATAATTATTATTATTATTATTATTATTATAGAGTTAATGTTCTGTCGATTTTTATATATTATAAAGTTGCGATTTCAAAAATAAAAATATATGACTTGGGTTCATCATCTTGAATTGAAACCGAACCCCAAACTTATATATATATATATATATATATATATATATATATATAT
Organism: Euprymna scolopes; assembly: GCF_053919585.1. Classification (NCBI taxonomy): domain Eukaryota; kingdom Metazoa; phylum Mollusca; class Cephalopoda; order Sepiida; family Sepiolidae; genus Euprymna; species Euprymna scolopes. The sequence continues at coordinate 76,846,053 of NC_136516.1, read as the reverse complement.
ATATATATATATATATATATATATATAAACTTTAGTTCCTGCAGCTATAACCAAAACTTATGAGGAATTCTTGATAAAATTATTTATAAAGAAAAAATAGATTACTAAGGTGCCATCAGCTAAAATCGAAACCAAGACTTATGAAGAATTCTTGGTAAAATTATTTATAAAAAATAGATTATTGGAGTAGATATAATAGAAATCGAAACCAAAATTTATGAGGAATTCTTGGTAAAATTATTTATAAAAAATAGATTATTGGAGTAGATATAAGAGAAATCGGAACCAAAATTTATGAGGAATTCTTGGTAAAATTATTTATAAAAAATAGATTATTGGAGTAGATATAAGAGAAATCGGAACCAAAATTTATGAAGAATTCTTGGTAAAATTATTTATAAAAAATAGATTATTGGAGTAGATATAAGAGAAATCGGAACCAAAATTTATGAAGAATTCTTGGTAAAATTATTTATAAAAAATAGATTATTGGAGTAGATATAAGAGAAATCGGAACCAAAATTTATGAAGAATTCTTGGTAAAATTATTTATAAAAAATAGATTATTGGAGTAGATATAAGAGAAATCGGAACCAAAATTTATGAAGAATTCTTGGTAAAATTATTTATAAAAAATAGATTATTGGAGTAGATATAATAGAAATCGAAACCAAAATTTATGAGGAATTCTTGGTAAAATTATTTATAAAAAATAGATTATTGGAGTAGATATAAGAGAAATCGGAACCAAAATTTATGAAGAATTCTTGGTAAAATTATTTATAAAAAATAGATTATTGGAGTAGATATAAGAGAAATCGGAACCAAAATTTATGAAGAATTCTTGGTAAAATTATTTATAAAAAATAGATTATTGGAGTAGATATAATAGAAATCGAAACCAAAATTTATGAGGAATTCTTGGTAAAATTATTTATAAAATAAATAGATGACTTTAGTGCCATAAGCTATAATCGAAACCGAAACCAAAATTTATGAAAAATTCTTGATAAAATTATTTATTACAAGAAATGGAAGTATGTAACAATTAAACGACCCGGATGTAAGTGTGACACAGAAAATAATACACATGCTATCGTATTAATATGTAGATGATTTCTAGACGACGTGTAGAGTTAAGTACTTTCCTGCAGCAAGAAGCAGGTAAACAAACCGACTCATAAGCTCATACTGTTGCAAAAGTATAAATGATAAGTGTAAAATTACTGTCTGTCCTCTTCAATGAACCGATTCCAAAATGTATTTTGCGTTGGCATTAAATAACATGAACGATCAATCTGCCATGAAGCAGTGGATGAAGCGATTGGCAGAGAATGATAACAAAATAAATAAAGCATCTCAGTTTGCGTGTTTTCTTGTGTGCGGGAATTTCGATGAAGCTCATCAATAGCGCCAACCGCCATTGAGTCTTGAACTATGACAGCCAAAATTGGGAAAAGAATGGCATGCTACAAAGATGTGACGCTTTCCTCAGATCCTGCGCATTTTTATCTATAGATTTAAAATTGCAAACCTGACTCAGTCTTTCCCATTTGAAGAATGTTCACGAGGCAACAATAATAAATATTCAAATCTAATTGGGCCCACACTATCGCCCAAGCTCCAACCCCTGTCCCATAATTGCAATGTCGCATCTCTGTGCCTGTTTTAAAAAATACTTTAATGGAGTGTATTCTGATGAACTCATAGCACTTGTTCCCACTCTGCGTACATATACCTGACTAACTTTACAAGCAGAAAAATCCCACCCCTTTACTGTTGAGTTCCCTAAATGCCGGAAAACCTTCTGCTCTAAGTTTCTTCCCCCCGGGCTGCTAGACTTTGGAATTCTCTCTCTGTTTTCTGTTTCGCTGATTGTACTGACATGAACAAGTTTAAATGTAATGTGGACAAATATCTCGCTGCTTAACTCCCCACGGTCCCCTGTTAGATATGATCACAAATAATAGCCGTTTAATTTCCAAGTGGCAATATGCCTTGTTTGGGGTGAAAATGAGTTCAACAAATAAAAAATATAAAAATAAATGTTTTGACCACAAGGTTATGTTCATTAGGATTAAACGAAAAAAGTAATGCGTTGGACAATATATTATTTACCTCCCTACCAGATGGTCAAACACTAGATCAAGAATTTTTTTTTTTTTTAATTATTTTTACATAGGAGTCACCACTTATCAAGACCCAGAGGCCACTCGAGGATAAGTGTTACAGAGTGTACAGTGGTCAAAAGGACAATATAATAATCGTTAGAAGTGTAAATTTGGTAAATTGGATTACTTAAGGGGAACGGCTTATAAAGAACTTGTTTACATTGGACTTGAAGACGTGTAATCAGCTGAAAAGCAGGCAAACGCAAGAGAGTTCCACAGGTGTGCAGTTCTTAGAAAGAAGCTTTGTTTATGGAATCTATGTTTAGGTTTACGCACAGATAAAGAGTGGGGGAAATTATTGATAGTGGTTTCAGTTAGACGAGTGTTTTTCATAAAAGTCAGGCCGGGGGAGGGGCATAGATTGGAGCTCAGAGTACAAAAAATTCCTGAGCAGAGCCATCTGCATTCCACAGTAGAGGCGCCTAAGAGAGAAGGTAAAGCCTGGGAGGGTGTACCTCCTAGAACCAAACAAAACAGCAGTGCAATAGCAACAAAGCCACTGACAGACTTATTTGTATTCTGATTTTATATGTACAATTCTGAGATTTCTTTGTTTTTACAAATTTTTACAAAGGAGTCGCCTCTTATCAAGACCCCAGAAGCCACTCAAGGATAAGTGTTAATAAGTGTACAGTAGTCAAAGGGACAATATCATTATAATCATTAGTAGTGGAAATTTGGTAAACTGGATTACTTAAGGGGGCGGCTCATCAAGAACTTGTTTACGTTTCACTTAAAGACGACCATATTGTAGCCAACTGGAAAGCAAGTAAACGGAACAGAGTTCCACAGGCAGGAAGTTCTAAGAAAGAAGCTTTGTTCATGGAACCTATAGAAATGATATGAATTTTCATTGACTATTTTGTACACAATTGCCGTGCTTTTTAATAGTGGCTGGTTACTCTTCTTTCAGTCTTGTGCTACATCTTGCTTTAGTTAGAAGCAAATGAATAAAAGTTTGGATTGTCTCCCTTTCTTTTATTTATTTATTAGCGCAGCAGTAATATGCAACACATGTACAACAAATATAACTAGTGCTACCAGATTAGGCTGTCTGAAGAAACTGGTTTTCTAACCTAAAATGTACCAACCTTTAATGCTATTGTTTTTTTTTATTAATTTTTTTACCTTTACAAAACTCAGTCCTGTTTTGCAAAGTCAAAAACAACTATTTTCCTCCACAAAACAACCAAACCAAACGAAACCAAACGCTCTGAAATTAATTAAAGATATAAAGAATTTAAAAAGCACATAGAAACATTTTCCAAAATGACTCGATTCAACATAAAATAATCTGAAAAGAGTTGATATGTCGCAAAATAAAACACCCACTCCGACGAACTGTATATCTTTATTTATATAAAATTTGATTAGAAAATAGTAAGCATTTCTGTTTCTTCTTTTATTCATCCTTTCGAGTTTATGGGCCAATGTTTTTAATGTTCAGCTTATACAAGTTTCAAATAGCATTTTCGTTTGTCTGTCATTCAAGTTCGAAATAGCATTTTCGTGTATCTGTCACGCTCCAATAATATTTTCAGCATTAAATGGACGTATCATAAAAAGATGTGTCCTTCGTTTTTTCTTCTAAGATCATCTTGTCTTTGGAAATTTTCAGAAATTTAAAATAAAAAAAGGAAAAAGAAAAAAATGATTTCCTGATGAAATTGTGTATTCTCTGATGAAGCTTCCAAACAGCAAAAATATAAAACAAATTTGAATTATTTAATTAAATTTTAAATTGTTTTCTGATTTTGTGATCCATACGAAATGGAAATAATTACCAACTAGACTGATTAAATTAAAAGGGCATGATGGGAAATTATAATTTGTATGCCATCATGGCGGCTTTGGAATGCATTTTACAAAATCATCTATCAAACTTTTTCAAATTGTTATTGATCTGATTATTATTCTCTGGGTGCTGAGATATTTCTTTACAAGCCAGTACTTATCGAGAACAAAAAACACTCGAGGACAAGGATTAATGAGGGTGAAAGAATGTTGTATGAGAACTTTGAAAATGCTTGACAGAATGAACAAATACATTGAGGACATTGCGAAGGTTGCTGCAAGAAAGGTGGGTTCCCTCTATCGTGCTAGAAAACTACTCACACCTGAGCTTATTCTGTACCTCTACAAGACCATCATTCGCACATGCATGGAGTATTGTTGTTTCATCTGGGCTGATGCATCTACCACTAGTCTCTCCATCTTGGATAGGGTCCAAAAATGTCTCCAATCTAATAAGCCCCGCTCTGTCAACTAGGCTCCAACCCCTGTCCCATCACTGCAATGTTGCATCTCTGTGCCTATTTTACAAGTATTTTAATGGAATGTGCTCTGATGAACTCATTGAATTTGTGCCCTCTCGACGTACATATCCACAACAAACCCGTGAACGAGAGTAAAAAAAGAAAAGAATAGCAAGATGATATTTTGTGTGATTTGGATTAATCGAACGATTATCAATGGGTTATTTAATGCCAAATCAAATTGTCGGATAAGTTCTTATAAGTACAATAATTCTTTTTTTACTTTTTTAATTATGTCAAAAGTGTGAATTCCATATGGAAACGTTGATTTAATTTTAATAAAATAAAAATACGCATCAAGTGCGCTTGAAAGCCAAAATCACAATCCTACTAATAGTAGGAAAATAAACAAATATTTTACTTGTTTGAAATTTATAACATAAATTTATTTCGGGGTTATACTCCATCCTCGGTATGTTGCTTTCTTTCTTTTTTTTCCTTTTCTTCTTCCTTGCCATGTTGTAAAGTTGGAGAAACAAAAGTCTGTTTGTAAAGAGCCACGCGTTGCATCTCAGTATTTTGAAATTTTTGAACTATAGTAGGCAACGCGAGAATGACACCAAGGGTGTGAATTCTATATAGAAACGTTGATTTAATTTGAATAAAATAAAATATGCATCAAGTGTGCTTGAAAGCCAAATCACAATATTAGGAAAATAAACAAATATTTTACTTGTTTGAAATTTATAACATAAATATATTTTGGAGGTATACTCCATCCTCAGTATGTTATTTTCTTTCTTACCCCCCTTTCTTCTTCCTTTGTTTGTTTATCATAAAATCATTAGTTAGTGTTAAAATTTGAAATAATGTTTTTCATATTTAATTTCGAAATTATATTGTTAGTGTTCTGTGAAAAACTTTTGCCCTGCTCAGAGGCTCCATGATGTCTGAAGGTTTGTTCTAGATCACGTGGCTGACCTCACGGTTGTAACAATAAGGAAATAAATGTTGTTGCTACAAGAACAAGCGAGTTGGAGTTATTTCCTATTCTTTGCTTTGGTCTCCTTCGTGATTGAAACAGCATACAGCGTGTGTTGGTTCCTGGAAAACATTAAGATATATTATAATGTACCAGCAGGACATGTGGAAATTCCACAGCAGACTCTTTCATATATAATTCCATATGTAATATATTGATGTTGGCATTTTGTGGATGTTCTGTATGCATGGAGACACCCTGATATTAATGTAGCTCTTTTGTTAAAACTGCAAAAGTATTTATCTAAGCTAACAGGGACCCTTGCATAGTCCAGTCATAAAATACGCTTAAATATGATATTTTAATTTATGCAGATTTCGTATATATTATTATAGAGTCAATTTTCTGTCGATTTTTATATATTATAAAGTTGGGATAAAAAAATATATCCATTTGACTTGGGTGCATCAGCTTGAATCGAAACCGAAACCAAAACTTATGAAGAATTCTTGGTAAAAGTATTTACTTCAAGAAAAGGAAGGTCATAACAATTAAACAACAGTCCCTCAGAAGAAAAAAAGATGTAAACTTGACACACAAAGTACCAGACACGCTATTGTATTAATGTATAGATTATTATAATACGTTATCAAATCAGAAAATTGATGAAGACCACGAGACCAAAGAGTCAAAAGAGCTGGAACAAAAGAAGCAGAGTTTAAGAACACATGTCATAATAGAATTTATAGAAAAGACTGAGACCAGCTTGCAGTTCTTGGAAAGAAACTACTGGAATAGGTAACTGTATTATGACGTGGTATCTGAACAGCGAATTGATGGAGACTGGGAAATAGGATAAGTAGATAAAAAAGTAGAAAGATATGGGAATCTTTTCCTTTATTTTATTTGTTTTTTTTTAATTTATAATTCTGTCCACACACACACACACACACAATTCAACTTTGGTTATTTTCAAGCAAAATATCGAAAAAAGGGAAGATGATTTCCTGATGGAATTCCACATTTTCCAATGACGCCCACAAACCCACCCACTCACACCAAAAATAAAAGGAAATAAATATGAACATTTGTAATTCAATTTCAAATTGTTTTCTGATTCATGATCAATGGAAATAAAAAAAAAATTACTAATCAAATGAAATTGGATCAATTAAATAAATGTTGCATAATTGTGAAACTTTCCTATTCTTACGTAATCATGGTGGTTGTTTGCTGTTATATTCTTATAGTCTGTTATAGCCTCGGCACCAAAATCAACAGAGTCTAGACCATGGTTTCCCAATGGCGTCTGTATTGCTCACCAAGTGCGATTACGAGACTTCAGGTGAGCGATGACCAGAGTTATCGTATCTGGGGGTTCCTGAGATCCTTTAGGGGGGGGAAGGTGAAATACTGAGCTTCTATTTATATTACTTGGTGTTTCTGAACTTGTTGCTAATCTTCAACAACAATCTGCATTGATCAAAGATTCCTGTGATTATTATTCTGATGTCTATTGATTATCGATTATTCTATTAATAATGGTATGATTTATTAATGGACTCTCTTGTTTTATAGTTGTACTGTTCCCATTCGATGGCCAGTGTCGAATTTTGTTGAATAAACCTTATGAATATTCAATTATTTATTTTCATTTTAATTATGTGCTACTACTACTACTACTACTAACATTATTATGTAAGGATGCATGTAGGGAGGGGGGCGATACTAAGTATCTGAGTGTTCTAGGGGGGGGGTGCCGAAAAGGTTGTGAAACCCTAGTCTAGACTATTCCTGTAATGAGCTTTCCCCTTTTGATTGTGGTAGAAAGCTGGTTCTGTGCAGTTCTAGAAGGTACATCCCCACCCCCGAATTTATCTTCTCTCTTGAAAAGAGGTTAGTTTATTGTTAACTGTCTGAAACACTTTTATCAGGTAATGCCAATGGGGCTGCCCAGGCACTTCTTTGCAGGCCAGAGTGCCTCTGCTGTGGGATGCTAACTTTGTCTATCCCACTTTCCAACGTCTGTGTCACATTTTTCACTGTGGGAGAGAAATAAATACCCAATCCAATTTTGTTTGGGTTGCTGTGAGAATAGCACTCAAGATGAGAACAGTAGTTCAAATAATCAAAATAATCATCGTCACCAAAATTCAGAAACATGGTGTAAAAAAAGAAGTTAAGAAGTCTCATTCTAACATTTAAAAACAGCTGTATTGGTTATCTTCGTTATTAGGTTGTATAGAGAAAAGGTTAGTCATAGAAAGTGTTCCTGTGTGGAGACGTAGATTAAAGGTTAAACAGACGTGTTGAAAGAGACGGAGTTCATGTGTGTTTGTGTCTAAAGTAGTAGTGGAAACGCGTGTCACAAAATATGAGAGACAATGCTGTAGGATAAGAACGAGAGTTTGTGTATGTTCCGTATTGAAGTCCGTGTGTGGAGATATGTTGGCTTGTTTGTATTCACGTCTTGGTCGAACCTTGGGCCCAAAGGCCAGGTGAATTCTGTAGAGTTCCAAGAGAGAAATTGGAGGCGACAAGTTCGTTCCTCGTGGAGTTGGTGTCAGTCCACAATCTGGGAAGAAAGAGAGAGACTGTGTGTGTGTGTGTGTGTGTGTGTGTGTTGCTGGGTTAACCTTCTATAAACTTAATCACGTGACTGAGAGCTGGCTTCTGATTGGACAAGCCAGGAAGGAAGTGCAATCAAAATCTCCAGCCAGGAGAATTCACTCCTGCTTGTGTTCCTTGCAAATACATTTGCTAATTATGATATCTATAGTGATTTTTGCGTCAGTTCCTTTCCTCAATCCTTACTTGAATAAATTATCTTTTTGGGGTTTCATTTGTTTGTAACTAGTGATGTGACACCTCATACTGAAAACGGGGAAAAATGCGGTCATAATAGTGATACACCATTTGTGCACAGTGAGTTCGCCGTGTGAATGTGCCTCCGTATGCGTTCACTGCTCAGGCCTTTATCGTTCAATCATCGTCGTTGAAGTCGGTGATCAATTTCAGCACCAGTCGCAATGTCAATTAGTTTACTTTCTTCTTATTAGTGTGTGTGTGAATAGCAGTTCATTTTTGTTCAGCTGGCTCTTTTAAGTGTATGCGCGCGCGAGATGAATAAGGTTCGTATGTGAGTCATTAGCACCTCCCCCACCCCCCAGCCAAAGGCACGGGTGGAGTATTGAGCAGATGTTCTTGTGTTTTTTCGTGCAATCGGCTGGTGAATGCTGCTTCTTTTTTTTTTTTTTTTTTTTTTTTTTGCTTTTCGTGCTGCGAACTAGTGAACTGTGTTTGTTTTTTTTAATCTGTTTATTTCCTCGTTTTCAAGTTCTCATCGCTTATCATTATGACATAGACTTGTTACTTTTGGGGGGAAAGTGAGACAATTTTCATTGGTTGAAAAACGTTGAGTTCACACGTTTCTGTGAAAACTAAGTTGCTTTTAAAGTGACGAAGAAAGCAAATTCTAACAAAGTAGAGAAAGAAAGAGTGTTGCAATTAGAGCTATTTGCTTTTTAGTGATCATAGAAATCGCTTCGCTATTCCGTCGCTACAAGTGTATTTATAAAACAAAATGTAGTAGTTTATTTACTTTTTTGTACGTAAATTAGCAAGCTTATTTATTTATTCATCTATATTTAACATCGTTTGAGTTTTCGATTTCTAATTTCAGCGTTCCAAATTGTCTCTTGAAAATATGCTTCTTTTTTAGTCAATCCTAATTATCTCCCCTTGCATTATCTACTCCGTTTACACAAGTGCCGTCATTATACAATCAGATTAACGGGCGC
>NC_136516.1:76776845-76834345 GCF_053919585.1 Euprymna scolopes | reverse complement strand
TTTCACCCGAAAAATCATAAACTGTGAAAAAGTAACCAAATATACAAACATCAGTAGGTAAGGTTTTGACCTCCGCATTTTTGGACATGCAAAATATTTTCTTCAATTGATATCTTAAAAAGGTTCATTTACATTTCATAAAACTCCTAGTTAAAATGATTATATTTAGTAAAATCGGCACACACTTGGTTTTTAGATTCTTGTCTTTATTTATAGATTAAAAGAATACCAGGGTGACATAATTTTTCTTTGAACAGAACAGTTTGGCATCATTTTTATGTCCCCTTACGAAAATTGGCCATTTAGCACAATATTAATATGACATTTTAGGTTTCTAAAAATGTATATATATATAGGTATTTGCACTAACCTTCTTTTATGCTCACACACGAAAGAGAGACAGAGAGATTAGTATCTTTTAACTAATTAATTAACTATCATATTAAGAACAAATGGGTTGACACAGAGACTATAGATCTTAGAGAGAACTTTCACTCTTGGCAATTATCAAAGTTTTTTTTTTTTTTCAGTTATTACAGCATTATTGGCGATCTCAATACTGACGCCAGACAGACTGCTCTCAAACCTTCATTTCCCAGTAAACCTCGATATCCATGACGCCACGTCATGTTGGTTGACATATCTTTGTTTTTATTCTACTTTGACTTGTTTAATTTTATATCAAACCTTCAGGTCCCACTTCTTATTACGTTCGGTGGGAATTGGTTCTTTTTTTTTCTTTTTTTTTTTTTTTTTTTTTTTTTACTTAATTCAATCTTTGTCAAGATTGACAGTAGTGGATGTTATCGCTACCCAAAATAGGGTCACCTATTATGTAACAGTAAAAGAGCTCAATAATGGGCCAGATTCAGTTGTTGGTGAAGTCGTACCAAAGTCTTAAAAAATGGTTCCTTGTGCATTCTTCTTAACCTCCTTTTTTTCATAAAATAAACACTTTATATTGACATGCCCAGCATGGCCGTGGCCAAGATTGAACTCACTACATGAGTTTGCAGTGTAATTCAAATCTCGTTGATAGCTGAATACTTGATGCTTCACCAGGGCTATCAAGGGTGTTTTTTTATCATGACGCCATCACTAGATGGGGTGCATACCACCGCTTAAGAGAGTCTCATCTACCCTCAAGAGAAGGATAGGCCACGCCAGTTTCTCAACCTGGTATTTTATATCGCAGTACATACAGCACCATCGCCTTCCCAAATGGTCACCCATCTGGTACTGGTCAGGCTCAACGTCGCTTAACTTTGGTGATCTGGCGAGAACCAGGGTGTCAACGTGATTGTGCCATATATTCACATTGATAACTCGTTTTACCCCCACAACTGCAAAGAACATTACTTTTTCCCTCTATGTGGCTAGTATCAAACCAAATTTTAATGAACAGGGCTTTTCTCTAAGAACTTCCACTTTGTGGAACACATTTTTACGGGACTGCTTCCCTTCAAACTACAGCATGATTGTCTTCAAATTAATTTTAACTACTAAAGTGCTCCCACAAATAATCATTTTTCATTCTAGTTGTCATTTTCAATCCTCATGATATTCATCATCATTCACTTGAACGCTAATTTAGCCTTGATAAGTGTGGTGACTTATTAATAATAAAAAGTACATGAACAAAAAAATAAAATAAATGAAAATTAAAAGATTGAAAGGTGTTGCAAATCTGTTGCCGAATTTATTCATGAAGTGTTTATATATATATATATATATATATATATATATATATATATATATATATATATATATATATATATATATTGAGAGAGAGAGAGAGGTAGGTTTATATATATATATATATATATATATATATATATATATATATATATATATATATATATATAGGTTCTCCCTACCGTGCTAGAAAGCTACTTATGCCCGAAAGTATCCTGTACCTCTATAAGACCACCATTCATGGAGTATTGTTGTCATATTTGGGCTGGTGTGTCTGCTACTAGTCTCTCACTCAGACAAGGTTCAAAAGAGAGACGCCAACCTGATAAGTCCTGAACTGTCATCTAAGCTTTAGCCTCTGTCCCATCAATGAAATGTAGCATCCATCTGCCTGTTCTACAAGTACTTTAACAATGAATGTTCCGACGAACTGCAAGCACTTGTACCCCCTCTACGTAAATACCCCTGACTAAATCCAAGCAGCAAAATCCCACCCCTTCACAGTTGAGATCCCTAGATGTAAGAGAGCCTTCTACTCTAGTGGTTTCTTCCCCCAGAACCGCTAGACTTTGGAATTCCCTTCCGGGTTCCTGCTTCCCCAACTGTACTGATATGCAGAAGTTCAAGTGTAACGTGAACTGACATTTTGCTGCCCAACTCCCCACATAGTACCCCTGTAGCTTATGTCCCTGATAGTAGCCCCCTTCAGCAAATTTGCAGTGTATCTTGTTTGGGGTGAAAATGTAATAATATATATATATATATATATTATATGGAAAAATGCGCACATGAAAAGTAATATTCTTAAGATTTTATTAAACCTGGAAAAGTAAAGAACAAGATATTCTAGTAAAGTAAAAAATAAGAATTTTTTAGACTTAAAATATTGCAGCTAAAAATAAAATTTGAATATTGATAAATATTTTATTTATTATTTGCATATGTTGTTATTTATTGTTGAGTTAGAAAGGGTGTCAGTCGCTGGATTGAACTTATTTCCCCCCTATTATTTGCATATATTTATGTAGTGAAAATTGTTTGAATAAAATTAATTCATTAGTTAGTTAGTTAGTAGATGGAATAAATAATCTTATAATTTACATAAAAATTAATAATTTTATTATATCATAATTAGGATCATTTAATTCTTTCTAACTCAACAATAAACAACAACATATGCAAATAATAAATAAAATATTTATCAATATTCAAATTTTATTTTTAGCTGCAATATTTTAAGTCTAAAAAATTCTTATTTTTTACTTTACTAGAATATCTTGTTCTTTACTTTTCCAGGTTGAATTTCTTGTCCTTTACTTTTCCAGGTTTAATAAAATCTTAAGAATATTACTTTTCATGCGCGCATTTTTCCATATAATCCATGATTTTTCCAGGCATTGCTATTGTATTAATATATAAATTTATAATATTTATTAATGATTGTCAAAATAAATTAGCTCTCAAACACACATTTATGCAATATCTATCATTCATCTGCAGTAGTTCCGAGCCAGGGTCTCTACCAAGACTGCGGTTCATGAATTCGTGATCTGTATAGAGCGTAAACTAACAAAAAAGAAGATGGCACTCGGTGTCTTTTTAGATATCGTTGGAGCTTTTGACAACATACCCTTCAGTAGTATGTTCAAGTCGCTACGAGAACTCAATGTACCACCAGTACTCATCCGATGGATTGAGTATATGGTGAGGCACAGAACAGTTCAAGTAGAACTACTGAGGGCAACTATTAAAAGTGAAGTAGTTAAATGAAACCCCCAAAGTGGGATTTTATCACCTTTACTATGGAACTGTATGCTGAATCCTCTTTAAAAGGAGTTTAAAAATAGGAATATTTATGCCCAGGCTGATGCTGATGACATCGCAGTGCTGGTCGCGGGTTCAAACGCATCATTGGTCAGACGTATTGCCAAAATGGGACTACATATTTCATCAAATGTGATAACGAAAAATTTGAGTTCATTCAAAGAATATGTATATCATAGAATTCACTAATATTTTTAATCGATAAATTCACCATTTTTTGATATAAAATCATAAGGAGAGTTAAAAAAATTAGTTATTAAAAAAAAGTTCGGTTTTTAAATTATAAAAAAAAAAACGATACACGGGATTGAACCTAAAATCTTTCCACCAACCCCGGTACTTTAACCGTTACGCTAACATATCATATTGGCAAAATCGCAGTAAAAAATATTTATATACAAAAAAAGTTATGCAAAATAAAGAAAAAGCGTTAGTCACTTATGTACTTACTCTCCTGTTTGTGAACCCACATATTTTGTTGTAACTTTTTTTCTACTGAACCAATTTTCGAAATTTTTTTTTTCAAAATGTAGCTAATGAGGTGTTCTATCCAACTATATAACGTGTTTGAAATTTGGTTTCGAACGGAATTAGTGGTGGGGGTTTGAATGTGTCTCGATTCATTCAATTTCGGACTTAAGCATATATTCAACCACTACCGTGGTTGAATGATATATATATTCGATGTATGTAACGTTAATTTGGTAGTCAGTGCTTTGGGAAATAATCAAGAAAGGAAAATGAAATTAGTATGACTCGCAGAAATAAACAATCTAATAATTTAATATCATTTATCGTCTTTTAATGAATTGCACTTTTTTTTAATTTATCGATACAAAACAAAATGGAAAAAAAAACAACTACCTGCTCAATCTTATATTCATGGAAGTTTCAAATCAAAAACCAAGTTGGAAAGTTTCCAAGAAAATTTGTCAGAAAGAGCAAGAGAAAATGGGCAGCGCCTATATTTACTATTTTTATTTTCTTATGGGATCACCACTATTCAAGTTCAAGAGCTACTGATAATCCATCTATTTTATTAAACTTTTGTCCTTTGTAAGTGGTGACTCAATAAATAAATAAATAAATAAATAAATACTGAATAAGATCCATTAGTTTTCTGATTTTTTTTTTTTCGTCAATCAGGGATGTTCATTTACACTTTCATTGCTCATCATCATATGAATCCGAAGAATCTATTGTTGGCATTGGTTTCCCAGATATTTTTCTAGTCAGAATTTTTTTTATAAAGAAATCAAGTACTTACGGGGTGGGGGGGGTCACGAGAGCATTATCAATATCCTAAGTGAAAGTGATTTTTGTGGAACAAACCAGATTCGAACTTGAAACTCCCAGGTCGTCAGTCCGTGTCGTTTATCCCTAGACCACTGTCACCTTCCATTGCATAATATGAGTCCCTGTGTTTCCGTTTGTAATAGGCCCTGTCGGTGGGGCATTAGAATACGCCGACTGCCCCCCTGCAGAGGGTAAAAGTCCCTTAATGGGGGACCTGGATATGACCTTAAACTATATCCAGTGGTGAGGCCCCAGCTTGTGGGCTTTGGGGAGTGTGGAGTCACCTTTTAATTACCGTTGCTCCCAGGTCCACTCTGACCCAGAGTGGTAGTACCTGTTAGGGTCCCAACTATGGGTTAAATAGAAACCGACGTGAAAACAACAAATATATTCTATTAAAAATATTTTTCTTCAAAATCTTTGGATTCGACATTAAATAACCTGAAAAGGGTTGATATGCCGTAAAACAAAAACAACTAACCAACCGTTTGTAATACGAATTTTATAAACCTCTCATTTAAAGAATATCAACAGATAGAAAAAGGACATACAAAAACAATGGTAACTAGGTTAATGATTAAAACAACCTGATCTTGTTTGTTGAATCGGAATTGTTTTGACCTTAAAGACTAGGTATCACTATGGTTGAAAAATGAAATCTAATACATAAAAGACTATATGTATGTATGTCTTTTTCCATATTTTCAAACTCTATCTCCTCCGAAACTAAAAGTCGCAGAGCGGCGCTAGTGGCCTCAAATAATTGGATTTTGATGGACCGTTCTTTTATGATTAAAATAGTTTTTAAGGGGCCAAAAATGGGTCGAAATTTTTAACAAGCGTTATAAATTTTTACATTCATCTTAGTTTATCTTTCAGTTCATATACGTGTCACGCGGGTGTAGTGGTAACGTCACCAGTTTTGAAAGCTATAGTTTTGCTTCCGGTATCGATTCTAGCTGATGGCATCGAAATACTTTTTTATTTTTTAACTTTTGAAAACAACGCTATGATAATATAATAATAATATAATACGAAATCTGGAT
This sequence comes from Euprymna scolopes, assembly GCF_053919585.1. Classification (NCBI taxonomy): domain Eukaryota; kingdom Metazoa; phylum Mollusca; class Cephalopoda; order Sepiida; family Sepiolidae; genus Euprymna; species Euprymna scolopes. The sequence continues at coordinate 76,828,484 of NC_136516.1, read as the reverse complement.
AAGTTAACATTTATTTTCATATTTAAGCATATTTTGCGACCGGACAAGCCCCCCTTCCCCTACTCCGCTAGTACTTCATAAAAAATTTAACAAAAGATATACTTGTCTGTTTTTATAATAAACTAGCGAGGGGTACCCGGCGTTGCCCGGGTGTTTGGAGATGTGTGTGAAAACTCTGAGGGGGGGGAGTTAAAAATGTTTTGGTAGGTAAGTATGAGGATCGAACCCAAACCATTGAGGCAAAGTTGCAAATTAAAGTATGAAAAAAAAGAGTGCGACGGTTTTAATCATTGGGCCACCGCGAGATGCCAACGGAAACATGTTTGAATTTATTTAATTACTTTGCGCGTTTTAATGACTTAATGAGGTCAAGTTTGACTGCGGGATAGTATTTCATTTACTGCGGGAACACGTTTTTTTTTATTTTTATTTTCCCAAGATGTTATAGGAAAAAGACTAACCCACATGCGGCGAGCGACAAATGTTGAATATTTATCTTCCCGAAGTCGAGCAAATTAAATAGACATGCGAGCTTCGTTGTTAACTCTGAGATATTACGATTTATATGTGATATAAAAAGTTTTAAAAAGTTATTAGGCGACCGACCGCTTTTATGAAAAAAGCCTTTTGTAGACATACAGAAAAAGCGAACACACATGCATACATACATACATACATACATACATACATTCTCGCTTTTATATTTATAGACTAGCGAGGGGTACCCGGCGTTGCCCGGGTGTTTGTAGGTGCGTGTGAAAAAAACTCGAAATGCGAAAAAAAAAAAAACGAAGCCTTGACGATGCGCAGTTGGAAAATAGTAAAGTGTGAAAAAAACAGGTGCGCGTTTTTGATTGACGTGACGGCGATAGCTATTCAGCAGTTAGCATTTTGTGCGGGACAGTTTTGATGAGGTCAATAAATCGGTTTGTTTGTTTTTAAAAACCCGCTCCCTCGTCTCGAAATGAAAGCTACCGTCTGATATGACGAAGTCGACATTGAACAAACGTTACTTAGCTCTCTAGAGACCACTGGCTCTGGGCCTGTGATTAACGTCGAGTTTCGCTTTTTGTTTATACCGAAAACCCGAATGTAACGCGTGCCGATGCGGGAAATGTGGAATAATTAACGTTTGAAAGTCAATAAAATTAAATAGACATGCGAGCTCCGTGGTTAACTGTGAGATATTACAATTTATAGATGATATAAAAAGTTTTAAGAAGTTGTGAACCGAGCGAGCACTTCTCTGAAAGAAGCCTTTTGTGGACATCGAGGAAAAGCGTGCATACATACATACATACATACATGCATGCATACATACATACATGCATGCATACATACATACATACATGCATGCATACATGCATACATACACTTTCGCTTTTATATTTATACATTGAATTAAAAAAAGAAAGCATTGTAAATGCTTTCAAATCATGTCTCATTCCCATGACGATTTTTAACAAAACTGAGAAAGAACTATTCACACTAAAAATGAAAAAAGGAAAGCTTTTTTTAGTATGAGATCGCTGTTTATCAAGGCCCAAGGCCCACTCGAAAATAAGTGTTAATGAGTGTTGGGCAGACTGAGAGAAAACACCGTGATGATCAGTAATAGAGGAATTTGGTTAGGGTCTGATTTTTAAGAGAATGACTGAACAAGAACTTATTTACATTAGACTTGAAAATTATCATGTAATAGTCAGTTGGGAAGCAACCCCGCAGTATTGCGTTCCACAGCTTTCAACCACCCTGGATTTTAACCGTAATTCTAACCCTTCACCTTTTGCTCCTGTTTCGACCACCAGCTCAACTACTCGTACGGTTTTGATCTCTGAACCTGTTGCACTCTTTGGACTGAAACTTCAAAAACAAGACCAATTGTCGCTTCAGGTGGGGCCAGATAAATATAGGGGGTTTTGATTGATTATTTACTATCACCACAGCGATGAGGGCAATTTCACTGGGGAATGAGACGATGTTTTAGACGTTGAGAAAACCGTGCTATCTCTCCTTGCCTTGGTTCAAAGCTGCCCACAACAAAAAAAAGCATAGTTCTTTCTTCATATAATCTATCTATAAACGTGAGAATGTGTGTATGTGAAGACACTCCTTAACTTATATATTAAACAAATTTTTGATTTACAGACTTGAAATTTGATATATGGAGTATTCAGACATGTGGAAAACTTTTTAATCAGGTTTCACCCAGAAGAAAGGGTTGCCTATGGGCCAAAAATTGAAAAATTGATACGTGCGGATCATCGGATTTTTATTTGTTTGTCAACTGTTTCACGAATGTGCATGCATGAATGGTTCATATGACAGATTCTTTATGTTAAGAGTAAGTAGGTTCGAAATCACTTTTAAAGAGCGTGTCAAACTGACCTAATGGTTATCGTACTTTACTCACTGTCTTTAAGTTTTGGTTTCGATCTCAGCTCGAGTATTTTTTTTTTTTTTTACTTACAAGAAATGAATTGTTTAGAAAAAAAAACATAATAATCACATGCACGTGTCTCTGTTTCTTTCCGTTTTTTCTTCATTTTTTTTTTAAGGAATAAAACGTTACGTATAATACGAACGGTAATTCTGTTTAAAATAAATAAGTCTTCTGCATTAAAATATAATATTTACGTGGGCGGCCTGCTACTAAGTTATATTTTTGCACACGGATACAATGTATATCACATCCAATAATCTTATAACTAATATTCTCATCTTCGTCCTTACTGACACAACGTTTTAGCCGATGTAACCCTCAATATTTTTCATATACAACTTTTCAAACTTAGAAATCATTATCTGGACCTCAAGAACCTATACGGAATTTCGAATCGAACCCTTTACTTAATCCACGAGCATAGATTGTCCTCGTTCCCCCAGCCATGACCTGTGAGAAGTGTTAATTATTTATTAGGTTATTCTTAGTTATCATCGCCTGTAATAAGGATTGAACCATCAACCTCCAGAACACTATCACTCAGAACTGATTGTCAATCAACACCTTTATCCGCTGTGCACAAATATCTTAAAAAGACGTCAAGAAAAAATTTGGTATTAAATAATAAAAAAAAAAAACAAGTTTAAGGAAATTGAGAAGTAACTTCAAATGAATGTGTTGCGGTAGATTGAAAATTAATGCGCAAGACGAACGGACATAGGAAAGATTTTCAAGATTTCATATTTTATCAATATAAATATGTAACAGAGCCGCTGACGCTGGGTTAGCAGCAACAGCCTATGCAAATGACCAAGCCGGTTGCACAATGTGACAGCAGAGATAAAAAGGGCACACATGTTCTGATGAGCAACTATTTGAGACATGTTCATGACATAGAGGATTCGAGATGTGTTCAAGAAATGCAAGAGCAGAAATAAACATATTACAAACATGGCCCGCAAGCGACACGGAAAGACATGTTCTAAAGATGGGTGTATGAAGACAGAGCACCACGTGTTCAACATGGCAGAGTCTTGGTAAGATGAGAAGCCTTTTGAACAAGAGACAAGTCGTTATGCTGGAAGTACCTGTAAATAAATGTCTGTTGTTTCAACTGAAAAACAAGTGAGTGGAATTCTTTCCTTGTCTTTGTTTCTTTGTGACTGTCTGCATACAACATGTGGGTCCCGTGTGTTGACATATAACGACTACTTTACAAATATTGTATAAATCTTTCTTGGGATGAAGATAAGTTAGTTTCTGTTCACAAAAAGGATAATGTTGTATTTGATAGGAAAGGAATTAACTTATCTTCATCTCAAGAAAGATATGTACATGGAGGAGACACAGGTGCTTTGAGTTGATTCGAGCACATTCTATTACTCGTAAAACAGATTCAGCAATGCAACATTGTGCTGATGGAACAGGGGTTGGAGCTTGACCGATAGTGTGGAGCCTTTTAGATTTAAGACTCTTCTTTCTTTTTCTTTTTTTTTTTCTTTTTTTTTGGGGGGGGAAGACTCCGATTAAGAATGAGAGATTAATGGTATATCCACCGGCCCAGATGTGGAACAGTGCTCTACGCATGCTATCGTTATAAATATATTTCTCCATTGCGATTGATAGTCTGTGTATCAATCAAGAATTTTATATTCTTGCGAACGGATACAATCTTTATCACACACAAGCATCTGATAAATCACTTCTGCTCAAGCGAAGTCAGACACGTGAAGAATTTCACTTAATGGACGAATCCAAGAAATTGGACATTGACCAAATATTTCGGTTTTTACAGATTTGCTGGAATCAATTTTGGGTAAGTTTGTGTTTCAACTTGGAATTCCAGATCAAATCCTGGAATGGTTATTTCAGAACTTTAACTCGTAACATTTCATAACAGAATTTACCAAATTTAAAAGCTAAAAATAAAAATCTTTGAGGGACTGTTGGCCTTGATAAGTAGTTAACAGTAAAAGAAAAAAATGAAACGGTTAAAATATGTTTCTGAACTTTTAGATAAGGATTGATGATTTGGATTATTTGGAATACTGTTCTCATTTTGTGTTATTTTTACAGCAATTCAGCCGACGTAATCTATAACCTTTTTCAGGAATCTCTTGTCAAACTCGGGAATCTTTCTGTCAAACCCGGTAATCAGAATTTTAAAATGAACCCTTTATTTAATCCATAGGGGTAGCATGCTCTGGTTCTGTCTCTTGTAAAACTTGAGAATCTATAGCTGGAATAATAAAAGGTTTCATTCAAAATAATCGATCGATCGATGCCTCTGTCCAGTCTCGAAAGACAAACGATACCCCCTGTAGAGGCAGTTGCACGTGTAATTGTGAGGCAAAGGTCGTGCAATCCCTAACCACAACTCTCCTGAATCGACACTGTTTGGGTCCAGTGGCAAGACAATGCCGAGATAAGCAGAGAGCACATACAGCACCTGGAAGTCCCAAATGGTCACCCATTTAGTACTGACCAGGCTCAACGTTGCTTAACTTCGGTGATCCAGCAGGAACCAATGTGTCCGCGTGATTATGACGTATAAAATAATACTGCAGATGAGATCAGTAGGCCGAATAATCTAAATGATGCAAATTAAAATATATCTTCATCATAATCATTTGGTTTAACATCCATTTGACATGCTGGCATGTGTTGGACGGCATGTTTTTCACAAGTACTTACGCGCCATCAACTTTGATGAAGTTACTGCCTTTGTACCGTCTCAATGAAAGTACGGCATGACTCATCAAATTTACAATAAAACCCCTTTACTGTAGAGATCCCTAGATGCCATAAGATTTTAGACTCTAATATCTTCTTTTCTCAGGCCACTTGCTTTTTTAATTCTCTCCCTGCTCCTTCAACTATACAAACATGCAGAAATTTAAATATAATGTGAAACAACATTTTGCCACTCAACTTCCCACCCTGGTTACTGCCCTATAAACCTGGTCCCTCTCACAGTAGCTCTTTATGCTTCAGTGGCAATATGCCTTTTTTTTGTTAGAAATAAATATATTCCTTCAGTATAATTTGCAAAATAATAAAAAATAAATAAAAAATACAATAACTTAACAATTTGTCGCTTATATTTATTTTTATAAATAATTGAAAAGACATTTTTAATGGTTAAAATTCAAATTAAAATAAAAATAAAAATACTGTCTTTTGAACTTGTATTAATAAAATAGGTATTATTTTTAGTCGATTAAAAAAATACTTTCAACAAGAAAAGTCAACAAAACTATTTCTAAAGGAAAGACAGTACTTTAAAAAGGCGTTGCTATTACTAACGTTCTTGAAAATGAAGAACTTCGAAAAAACTCTTCCGAAAGAAAAAGTAAGAGAAGACCAAAGCTAAGTATTGATTTAATTGTACTTTATTTGAGTGTATATATATATATATATATAGGGTGTCCGTAAAGTTACTATACAGTTATTGTTTTATTGTATTATATTTGTATTAATAGTTAATATTTATTTTTTTATAGGTTTATTTAATCAAGCATAGTAACTTGTAAGACTGTATAGTAACTTTACGGACACCCTGTATATATATATATATATTTACACACATATATATATTTATATGATGATGAGTGCTGCATCTTTCCAGATGATCGCCGTCACATTGAGTTCTCCCAATCTCATTGTCCATGCCATCTCAGATGACTCTGCACTCTCGCCGCAGTTTTTCACATCTTTAAGCAGATGTGACATACAAATTGAGCAATTTCCACTGAGTTGACTTCCTCTGGAGGTTGAAGTGTATTCCTATGAACAATCAAATGTCTTTTCAAACCAGCAGTAGATTTGCAAACTTTGCTGCATATTAAACAGATCGTTTGGTTCGGACTAATAGGTGCGAAGTTGACCTGAACAGGAGTTTTGTGCAACGTAGCCAGCTTTTGGCAAAAGCACTCGTTCACAAGTGTGGCATTTCCAGCTCTATGTGTCATGGTTAAGACCACCAATTAAACCTTTACGAAGCTCTCGCTTCAAATTGTTGTGGGCCTGCTTTCTTTTCTCTAGAGCATCACAACTTTCACCTACAAGCTTTCGCCACTTCGGCCTTGGCAAAGTAAGTTGTTCCCATGTGTTGATTCGATTTGTAAGACTTTCAAATTATTCTTTGTAAAGTCCTTGACCCTCTTCCTAGGCTTGTGTTGAGGGCGCTTGCCATTTTCCAGCTCCCTGTAAAAAATATATATATACATATATCATTGTTTAAATGTGTGCAATGATTTGACTTGGCTAAGAGTTCCCTTTTCTTGCGAAAGTGTTAAAAAAAGTAAGTAAATTTTAAATAATTTTCTTAACAGTTTAGAGCAAACAGAAGTTAAAAAATTAAAATAGAAAACAAATCCAAACAAAACTGTCTCTTATTTATCCGTTTTATCTTAAATCAATCTTTATCATTTTTCCACGTTTAACTTGCTCTATCCCTGCCAACAAACCCTGCTATCTCAACTGTTCTACATCTACTAATGCAAAAACTTTCAGCCATTCTTTCAGTGTGTTTATACCAACGAAGTCCCCTGTTCTGCACACATATCCCTATAGCGCTTACACATAATCTTCCTCTGGAGTCATCAGATCTAAATCTGTCTTCAAAACTTACAATGTATCATTCTTATATCATTTCTCTCCATGCAACGCATGTCCTCAACCCTCATTGGCCAGGTTTCATTTCCATGCATCATCACACTTCATAAGCACGTCTGATAGATTTTTTCCTTGGTTGACATTGGTAATGCTCTGCTGGTTAGTAATGGCACAGACTCCTTGAACTTACTCCACCCATTTCTAACTCTTGCAATTAGCACCAATTCCTTTCTCGACTCTAATCGTATTATCAAGGTGACAAAACTTCTGAGTAACCTCTATAGTCTCACTATCCAAATATTCTTTCTCCACATGAGTTCTCATCCGTCTCCATTGTCTTACACTTCTTTTGTATATCGTCTGTGAAACGCATTACCCTGGAACTGCTTCCATGCAGGTTACAACATAATCGTCTTCAAATCTAATGTCAGCAGATTACTGTCATGAATTGTCTACGCGTATTCAAACTTGGCTTCAAGCATTTCTCATAAGGTTCCGCATACTCAAGTGATAATCAATCCATCTGTGCAACCACCATCCTCTCTTTCCTCAAGTCGGCCTGTCTAAATGTGTGTGGCATCCTTCACTCCAATCCTTTCGTTCTGGATCTCTCTCTCTCTCTCTCTCTCTCTCTCTCTCTCTCATACACACGTTGTGGTAATTATTACTGACCGGAACTCGATGTGGAGGGGGGAGGCAGTGGAATTCTGGGAGGCAGTCGTTCAAGCAAAAGGTTTAAAAAAGTGCTTGGTCGACTGATTTTATAGTAGTAGTAGTAGTAGTAGTAGTAGTAGTAGTTTGTTGTCCACCACGTGGGTCGGACTGAACTTTGCATAGCATCAACTTGTGGGTTATAAAACACCCCTATCGTTGATGTGTTAGTTGGACTTTTTTGTTTAGTCAAGTTACACGTTTCACAGTTACTATTACGAAGACAATTTGTCGTTGTAAGCAACGAGGCAATACGTTGCAACTCCAGTTAGCCGAGAAAAGCCGAGAAGGATTCTCCACACAAGTTAAGAGTTTCATTGTTTTTTCCTTCTACGTCGAGTTCAGGTTTAGCCGTTGAGTTGCAGAAACGCCTCCCCCCCCCTTCAGTCGGTTAAATTCTTCAAGTCGGCCTGTCTAAATGTGTGTGGCATCCTTCACTCCAATCCTTTCCTTCTGGATCTCTCTCTCTCTCTCTCTCTCTCTCTCTCTCTCTCATACACACGTATTTCAGTTTACTGTCTATGTTCTTCTCTCTTTTGGATCCTGACAACCTACTGGAATAGACACGAAACGTCATTGTTCTACCCAGCCAAATCATTGAGGATGGGCGCGGTAGCGTACAGTTAGCTGAAAGTTGGTCTATCTTTTATGTTATTGGTCTTTCTTCAGTTCTCTCTTCAGTCAGGGAGGCCTGTCTAAATGTGTAAGTGACCCTCTTCAACTTAATCTAATCTTTCTAACTCTGACTCTCTCTCTCTCTCTCTCTCTCTCTCTCTCTCTCTCTCTCTCTCTCTCTCTCTCTCTCTCTCACACACACACACACACACATTTCAGTTTTCTGTCTTTATTCTGTTTAAATAAAACCTTTTGAAAACAAACCAGCATGCACATAATTTTCTATTAACAGCCGACTTTAACAGTGCAGGCATTGGCGACAAATAGCTTACAACAGAAAAGATGCACAAGAGTTTAACACCCTAACCCTAACCCTAACCCTACACCCACGATGGCAGAAGTATCTTACATAATGAGTGTTTTATAAATTTCTACACCAACCATTGGCTATAAAATTCCAACTATCCAAATATTCCTCGACCCTACAGAGCATCTACTAATTGAAAACATTTTTAAAGCTTTCAAAATAAATTAAAATATGAGTTCGAAAACAGAGAGAGTTATACCGACTCCCAAATATATCTTCAAGTGTGTTCTGGTGAAGAATAAAAGAATAAGTTTGTCGTCAACCCGAAATACATTTGGTAAATTTTTGTCTATGGAGGTCATGTCGAATGTTCAAGTATAATTCTACTGGTACAATGGAATCACTAGGTGGTATAGAAGCTCCTCGTAAGATTCTTCATTTTTTAAGCAATAATTTATCCCTCTACACAGCCATTGTATGGCATAATCACGTTGACACACCGGTTCCCATCAAATCACCGAAGTTAAGCAACGTTGAGCCTGGCTAGTACAGGTTAGATGGGTGACTATTTGGGAATTCTAGGCGCTCTAGGTGCTTTCCGCTTATCTCGGCATTTGTTTCCAGTTGTCTTGAACCTCCACTTGCCACAGATATTTAATAATGTCAACGCAGGAGATGTGTGGTTGGAGATTGTGCAACCCTTACCACAAAAATTTCACGCGCAGGCACCCTTACAGTGGGTATCTATAGTCTGTCAAGACTGAACAGAAGCCACACACAGCCATCATTCTCAAGCTACTTTTCGCCTTAATAAACGATGACTTAATCATTGTTTTTTTTTTAATTAATATTTCATAAAGATTCAATAATTTTCTGATTTATTGTGGAATTTTATCAATCAGGCATGTTGATTTTCACTTTAATTGTTTCCATTAAGAGCACCTGTCCTTCCTTTTTTATAAACGTGTTATTCGAAGTTTTATTGTCTTTCCGTCCTTGTACACAAACTCGTTCTTATCTCTCAACCAAGCTGTAATTCCACTGCATTTCTTATGTACACGATGCTTCCAAGAACGAAATAAAATTAAGTTGCACCCAACTCCCTTTCTACTGTTGAATAATATTCAGCCGAAATAGCTTAGTTGCATGGATACATTAATCGGGTGCTCGTTTGGATCGTGGAATAAATTGATTTGGATTTGAACAAAGTCACAAATTATTATTCTCTGAATAGATTGCATTTCTGAATGTAGATTTTCGCAACAAATTCCACTGGTTTTATGTATGTAAATTCCATAAAATCTTGTGAGAACGTGGTATTTCCAAGATTTAGAGTATGGATATGATTTTTTTTTTTTTTACAAATTTATCTTTTATCAAGGCCTATATACCACTTGTGGATAATGTTATTAATTAGAATAAGTAGATGAAATACACCAATGTAATCATGGTTCTAAAAAGAGAAACTGATTATTTAAGACTTTGTTTACATTGAACTTGAAACGGCCATCTTATAGTCAGCTGAAAAGCAGCCTCGTGGCACAGTTTCACAGATGGGCATTTTTTTTCTATGGCCGTGTCTGTGAGTTCCATAAAGTCTTGTCATTTGATAATGTGGGATTTCCAAGATTTAGAGCATTGTAGATTCCTGATCGTTACCCTTTTTGTTTTATTTACAAAATTATCACCTCTTATCAAGGCCTATATGCCACTTGAGGGTAAGTATTATTAGGTTGTACAGGTAGACGTTGAGACACCAAGGTAATTTGAACGTCTGAGCTCCAATCTATGGTCTCCCTTCGCCAAACTTTCATGGAAAACACTCATTTAGCTGAAACCACTATCAATAATTTCCCCCACTCTTTATCTGTGCATAAGCCTAAACGTAGATTCCATTAACAAAGCTTTTTTTTCTTAAAACTGAACACCTGTGGAACTCTGTTACGTTTCCCTGCTTTCCAGTTGACTACAATATGTTCATCTTCAAGTCTAACATAAACAAATTCTTGATGAGCCGTCCCCTTAAGTAATTCAATTTGCCAAATTTCCACTACTAACGATTACTACGATATTGTCCCATTGACTACTGTATACTCATTAACCCTTACCATTGAGTTGCCTCCAGGCCTTGATAAGTGGTGACTTCTTTGTAAAAAATAAATAAAAATAAATAAATAATCGTTGTACTTATTTACTATGCCTCCCCACGGGACAGAGTTAGACACCAGGGTCGTTTTATAACGTGGAGAAAAGGTACAAAAATAAAAAATTGTCTCGGTCGTGAAGGACTGATCCTCCACCGAAAGAGAACAAGAAATGGAAGTGCAGCATCTGAAGAACAGATACTACACTTTGATCTTGACCAAAAAGGCCAACGTTGTAACTGGTAGAGAAATTTATTATATAAGAGGACGCCTCAACAACAATTTGTTTATATTGGACTTGAAAACGGAAATTTTATAGTCAGTCAGGAAGCAGCCTCACATCACCATGTTTCACAGAAGGACAATTAAAAGCAACGAAAATCTGCTTAGTTTTAAGTACTTTGAAGGAGAAAAGGGAATTTATTGACAGCGATTGTAGTTAGACGAGGTTTTGTTGTCAATTGAGTTCAAGGATAATTCAGGGATTTGTATACAAAATCGTGTAGTTTTGGCATCAAATGGTGTAACGTGCGTTGAGATGCAATAAAACCATACAACCAGCTAACTGTAGTATTGTCCCCTGGGGAAATTAAAGAAATAAGGCACTTTCCACTTCTTAGAATAAATTGGTCGAAATGGCAGTAAAAAAAATCAAATAATTTGACAAGGAAGAAAACTTGATTGATTAAAAACGTAACATAATATATTTTTTTCTGTTGTGGATTTTTAGTATTCAGACTTTAGAATTGGTTTTGGTTTGCTTCAGTCAAATTGTATTGAATTCGAGAACGGTTGTAGAACTCTGAAGCCAACCATTTATTGGTTGATTTAAATATAGATATAAACTATATATGGCTGTGTATGATATATTTGAGTATATACATGTCTGTCTGGTGACGCAATAAGTTTAGATATGTAGTAAATGCAGTAATACTTTGAAATAAATAGTAGCAAGCCGAAGTATGCAGTAATACAACTACAGAAGGTATCTTGCTCTCAATGCAATCCTCTACTAGCATAATACCCAAATGCATCCTAAAATTAAGTATTGTTGCCACATCTGGGGAGGAGCTGCTTAGAGTACCCTTTCCTGTCTTGAAAGGATTCCAAACCGGCTTCAAAACCTAGTAGTCGTTTTCTTCTCCAGAGATTCAGTCCCCTCTACTTAAAAAGATAATGAAGGCTCAAAAATTCGCAAACATTTACATTAAAGTTGTAACTTTCAGGAACTGTGTTTGCAAAACCTTTTGGCAAGTTCAAGTTCCATCTTTCAGATCTGTTAGGTGTTTTTTTTTAGTTCCCTTCAACATCGGCGAGATAAAGATTATTGATATCAATTCCTTTTGCAGGAAGTTCAAATGCTCAATCATATCCTTGGCGGGGTTATTAGAGCATCATTGAATAATGTTCTCTAACGAGGGAGAAAGAACAATCCTTCTAGACAGAGGAAGGAATGGAATTCAAAAACTTTAAGAATCACAGTTTAATTATCACGATAATATTGAAAGAACAATAAAGTCAAAATGTTTCCAAAATACAAGATCCCATTTTAGGGAATAACTGCAAAGGCATCGAGTTCCTTAATGCCTTTCTGAATTAAGCAGGAAAAAACAATCCCTAATAATCAGATATACTCCACTACAGGTCGGCACGTTTGGCCGTGGTGAAATCTTTACAGGAACTGGTATTTCACCTACTTTGAGTTTGGCATGAAAAACAAGTCTCCAATAAAATCTCGTGCACGAGATTTGTCTAAAAAAATAAATAAGTGTAACCATCATGCAATTGCAAGTGGTCAAACGTGAGTTCATGACACTCCTCCTTACAACCTCTTTCTCGTACAAGAGACTATCTCTGCTCTATCATTATTTTCATGGAAAGTGCTCAACTGAGCTTCAGTCTATGCCCCCACCTGTAAAACATTCACAACAAACTCTCGTCTAGCTACAACCACTATCAACAATTCCCCCCCACTCTATATCTGTGTCTAAATCTAAATTCAAATTCCATAAACAAGGTTCATTTCCTAGAACTCGCTGCCTGTGAAACTCTGCATTGCAGGCCTGCCTTCTAGCTGACTACAATATAGTCATCTTCAAGTCCAATGTAAACAAAGTCTATCCAATTTCCACTATTACCGATCAGTGTTGTCTCACTGACCACCGTACACTCATTGACCTTTATCCCCGAGTGGCCTTCAGACCTTGATAAGTGCTGACTCCTTTGTAAAGAAAATAAAATAACTAATAATAAGGACAAGTTTTGTAAATAAGTGCCTTCGGGAGAAGTTATTTAAGGAAGATTGCTTAACTGATTGCATGCTTCAGTTCGTCGATTCTGGTTCTTTTCGTCATAGAAGAAATGGTTTTTGTCTGCAAAATACCTTATGTGGACTTTTGGCATAATGCAATTAGGCTGACGTCAACCACAAAGACGAAACTGGAAAAAGATGAATGGCTGCCTGCGACGGCTTTCTGTGGGATTTATCATAATGTAGCCAAACCTTGTCCAATATTGTATGTAAACAAGGAAAGGAGGAAAAAAAGGGGGGGTTCTGCCTGTGACTCTTTTGTGAACTTATGCCGCAATGCAGTCAGCTGATATTCGGCAAGGTAAAAGAAAAAGGGATTAGTGCAACATGTGTTTTAGTTCATACAGGCTGGCTCAGTCGATGCCTAAGGAAGCAGTGATCGAGTTATCCTTTGTCCAATAAGCATGGCCTTAAATGGACAAAGAAGACAACCACTGAACAATCAAGTGTTAGATAGCGAAGGGTGGGGTGAGTGGGAGGACGTTCTAAAAGGAGGGAGCCTAAAAGCAGAAGTCGAAAATCAAGACTTCCACCTGTTGTATATCGGGGGGAGAGGTGTATAACGAGTATATATACGTGTCTTGGGCTCGCTGTTTGTTTATAAATAAGTGGCCTGAGCACTATAAAAGTGGTGGACGAATGTTTGTTTTAAATAAACATTCGGCGAGGTTATTTGCGGGCACCGCTCCCGTGGGTCGGTCGGTAGAACTGCTGACTATCAACGCGATGGTTCTAGGTTCAATCCTCGGCTTGGGAGAGGTGCTAGCCTAGTGGTACTTATGAGTTGTGATACAACGAAACAGAACTGTATGTCGATGATTTAAAAAAGGAATTTTTGAATACAGTTGAATATATATATATATATGTATATATATATATATATAGTTTTTTTTTCAACTGTATCCAAAAATTCCTCAACCCTATGGAATTTCTACCAATTGAAAACATTTTTAAAGTTTTCAAATTTAGTTAAAAATATGAGTTCGAAAACAGGACGGGTTAAATCAACTCCCAAATATATCTTCGAGTCTGTTCTGGTAAAGAATAAGAGTAAGTTTTTCATCAACCCGAAATACATTTGGTAATCTTTATCTATGGAGGCCATGTCGAATGTTCGAGTAGAATTCTCCTGGTACAATGGAATCACTTGAGGGGACAGACAGTCATAAGAAAGTTCAACAAATGGAAAATGCAATGTTCTACAGTTTTGGTCTTGCCAGTGAATAAAAAAGACGGAAATAAAAAATTCTTTAGAATTCTTTTTATCAATGATGTTTCCCTTATTACATTTTTATTTCGTTTTTTCTTTCTCACAAATGTTTCTTTATATAGAGATAATTTTTATCAGAAGCCAAGACAGTGAGAATTAATCGAAAGAGACATTTTTTTTTAATCTGCATCCATACATATCAGTAAGGTGCTCTGGCCGCTGATCTTCAAGTCGGTCTCTAACATTTTTAGTTCTTTTCCTTTCAATCACCCAAAAAGCCCAAAATATTTGTACTCATCTGACTGTTCAAGTCATAATATGGGTAATGTTTAAAAGTCGTAATCAAAGAAGAATTCGTAAAAATTCTGTAAAGTTATTAAAAATGTTTTTATGTTTTTTTCTTTTCTTTTTTTATATTATTAAATGAGGAATAATTCCAAGTTAAAGTCCATTTAGTATTTAAAATATTAATGCAGTTTTGGATTTTTGAGATGAGCTGTGAATGTTTGTGTTATGTTGATTAATCGGACTATTATTCTCATCTTGGCTGTTATTAGCACAACGTTTCGGTCGCTGCAACCTGCGACCTTCTTCGGGTGTTGAGAACATGCTTCTTTTCCTACTAAGAAAAAAGAGGGCTGGCTCTGCATCACAAGAATATTAACTTTAGGAACGCATGCTCGAAACATGTCAACATTATGTGAATAAGCTAAATTAAAACAAAATGGCAACCGAATTTAACCTGATGTCGTGTTCATCCGAAAAAGAAGCTCGAATTTTAACTTGAAATGATTCCTTATTTAATATCATTTGTTAATAATACAGGGTGGGGTAGAGCAACTTGCTTATTTACATTTGGCGCCCTAAAGTGATGGTTGCTCCAAGCATGGTAGGGATGAACTTATTTGAGAGGGTGGGGCTTAGTTTGGGTGTAGAAAATGTGTGGTTCCAGCAGGACGGGTCGATCTGCATTGGCCAGTACAGATCCCTGATTTATCGCCATATGACTATTTTTTATGGGGATATCTGAAATCAATTATTTACAATGATTGTCCTAGCACCTTGACTCACCTAAAAAACAACATTCATCAAGCTGTCACGAACATACCCATCGATATGCTGGAAAGAGTTGACCGAAACTTCAGAGTTCCATTAACTTAGTGTATAGAGAAGAATGGACGCCATCTTACTGATATCATCTTTAAAACTGTTAAAAATATAAAATGTAAATGTTGTACTAGTTGCAGTTCAAAGAATTACATGTATACCTGCATTACTTGTGTTTTAATTCATATTCCGAATAAGCAAGTTGCTCTGCCCCACCCTGTATAGATTAATAATAGGCTATATCTCTACAAATTTACTATCAGGCCACGTATGGAGTACTATTGTCATCTTTGGGCTGGTGAATCCGTGTCTCATTTGAGGATTCTTGACAAATTGCAGAAACGTATTTTTAATCTGATTGGCTCCCACACTTTCATTTTTGCTGCAACCTCTCTCTCTCTCTCTCTCACAAACATAATGTTGCTAGTCTCAGTCTTTTCTACAAATTATGGCATATGTTCCCCAGAATTGCTTGATCTATAACCTGCTTTCTTTGTTTCAGCTCGTTTGACTCGTTGGTCAAAAGGTCTCCATCGGTTCACTAGTTTTAATAATTCATTGTAATACAGTTCCTATTCCAGTAGCTTCTTTCAAAGGACTGCAAGGTTGTGGAATTTTCTTCCTGCTCACTGTTTTCCTTCTACCTACAGTTATGTTCTTTTTTTCAAAACTAAGGTCAATAGACATCTCCTGTCTTTGCAATAATAAGCGTTCGTTCTTGTTAGCTTCTTGCATCAAGTGACTTCATGCCTTGTCTCGAGCGATTTCAATAAATAATGTTAATGATTAATTTATTATTAGTGATTGTATACAAATAAAAAAGCGATTCAAACTCAGGTTTTTGATTTCTGTTTGCAAATCTGATGCATGACAGAATCAAATGATATTAAATAAAACAATGGTTTATCTGTTAATAAAGATTATTATCTCCCTTGGCAATTATGTCCTGCAAAGAAAGAACCCATTCTTAGAATTTGTGTTTTAATTCTTTTCTTATTTCTTCTGGGCCCTGGATATGACCTTAAACTATATCCGGTGGTGAGGCCCCAGCTTGCGGGCTTTGGGGAGTGTGGAGCCATCCTTTAATTGCCATTGCTCCCAGGTCCACTCTGACCCGGAGTGGTAGTACCTGTTAGGGTCCCAACTATGGGTTAAATAGAAACCGACTTGAAAACAACAAGTATATTCTATTTAAAAAAAGATTCTTCCGAATCTTTGGATTCGGCATTAAATAACCTGATATGGGTTGATATGCCGCAAAACAAAAACAACCAACCAACCAACCAACTTATTTCTTCTAGTGTCTTTCCGAAATCACCAATCGGCTTTTGGTCATTTGTCATTCAGTGTCGGCAAATGTTTGTAAATCACGGAATTTGAAAACACGCGGTCAATAAGCATCTCCTGTCTTTGTAATAATCAGTTTTTGTTCTTGTTAGCTTCATGCCTTGTCCCAGGCGATTTCCATAATATACAATATTTAACAAAAACAAAACTATTTTTAATGTCTGTGCTGATTTTTTTTTCTCACGTATTTTTCTGGTCGTGGCCTTTAAATATTACTGAAATAGGAATTTTAGTCTTTCAGTATTTGGGAGATGAGGATTAATGACAAAAAAGGGTCAGAATTGTGTAAGTCAGGCATGCAAACAGTTACCGAAACGATTTTCCTTAAATAAGTTGTCATGAAGGCACTTATTTTCAAAACTTGTTTCGCCAGTTTCTATCGTATACTAGCAGGGAGACCCGACGTTGCTCGGGATTGATGATCAACGACTGTTTCACACTCCCATACTTTTATTGTCATCGAAATTGGTGAAATCGCCCATTTTTCAATCAAATCAATTGATTGCCTGTTCTAGTTATAAACTCACCCCCAACAGTGTACCAAGAGGAACCATCGCAGTGCTCTGGGAGGAGGGGGGGGGTCACGCGCCTCCCTGCAATGAGTTAGCCCACAATGCATTACATTGTAGAGAACCTATTGTTGATTTTATAAAGTTATTTTGTTTATATGTAATGGCTTGAATTAAAGTTTAAAATGCAAAAGTTAAGTATCATGGTCCGATTGTGTTCTAAAACAGAAACATTCATTTGGGAAGCGTCTCTGTCATATCAAAGAATCTACTGTTGATTTTATATGTCGGGCCTTGTGTGCCAATAAACATCTCAAATGCACTTTTGATGTTAAGCTGTGTAAGATGTTAACGTTGATCAAAATCGTCTGTTCCTCCTTTAATCGGATTATTTTGATTATCGATACTTATGAAAGATACCCAGATACAAGACCTATCTAAGAACACTGCCAGGCAGATAAAGTACCTTAATGTGAAATTTCATAAGAATCGGTTCAGCTGTTTTCGAGTCCATGGGAACTCACTCACAGACAAGGGTCCTTTTATATAATAGTAGAGACAGAGATCAACTATATCATATTTCTCTTAGTCTGTCAGTCTGTCTGTTCCACTTTTTTCTCGGAAACTACTGGCCGATCTGTCTGAAATGTTGTTTGGATCTTTGATATGGTGCAGCGAACTGAGTATTATGGTATCCATTCGATGCACAGTTGGTGATTAATAGGATTAGTATTTAAGGTATTTAGTTCTCTCCCACTGCAAGAACTGTGACACCAAGATCGAAAAGTGGGATTGTAAAATCAGTGCACTCGAGGGCAGATACCCTGACTTGCAAAAAGTGCCCAGGCAGCTCCGTGGGTATTCTGTGGTAAGGGTGCCTCAGGCGATTAGCAATAAACTAACCCTTTCTCAAAGAGAGAAGGCAAAGCCTAGGAAGGTGGACCTCCTAAAACTGCACAAAATTAGCATCACACCACAATCAATAGGGACCAGGTCATTACAGGAATGCTCGAATCTCGTTGATTTGGGATCCGAGGATGAAAATCCCTAACCACTAAAAATGAACACAAATTTAACCATATTCAACCATCAATTTAGACTAAAGCACTCATAAGTCAACAGGCTATAACTTTTGCCTGTTTTATAACGTGCTAAAATGTCTGGTTCTTAAGTACTTGCACAAGTAAAATTTTAAAATAATATACACGGCTGTTTTTCCTTCTCTTCAAAAGCTGTCGCTCCCAATTTACATTCCAGAGTTTATCTTCAATGATTATTGCTACTTTCTCACGCGCGAGAATTGGATTTTCTTTTGCCGATGAAAAATCCTCACAATATTAAATATCATTAAGATTTGATTTTTTGTGTGGGGGGGGGGGTTTACGACATATTAACACTCTTGTGGGTCATTTAATGTTGAAACAATTCTCTTGGAGACTTTGACAGCATGAAACCACCTCTCTAGCACTTTTACAAAAACGTTCCCTTTTTTCCTCTGTGTGTCCTATATCAAACAATTTCCATAAACAAAGTTTCTTTCCAAATAACTTCCTATACATGGAATATATTATTACCGGATTACATCAAGTGACTTTATGTCGATTCTAGAGCGAGTTACATTAAAATAAATAAATCTTACAGCCCAACTCCCCCATTAGATTGCCCGCCTATAAATCTGGCTCCTATATCAGTAGCTCCTCATGCTTCAGTAGCAATATGTCTTGTTTTTTTTTGTTCTTGTTTGTTCTTGTTTGTTCTTGTTTGTTCTTTTTTTATTTTCCTTTCAAATAATTTTTGTATAAAGAATATTTTCTACCAGAAACCACGATTTGTCAAGATTACCCCAAAATGTTTTTTCTTTTTTTCAGACGTACATTGGAAATGTGGTTGTCTCTGTAAATCCTTACAGAAAGCTTCCACTCTATTCGCATAATGTCGTCGAGGAATATCGATGTCGGAATATATATGAGCTGCCCCCACATATGTAAGTAAACATTAAAAAAAGAAATATATTCCATTCTTAATTCGCGTCCTCATCTTAGAGGAATCTATTTGTATATATTCATTGAATCTGCAACATTTTCTACAGGAATGTCTACAATCCTTTGCATCAAATTAAAGAACAGTCTTAAAAAGGAAATTTTAAAAAAGCATAACGTCTTCTGCTGAGAATCTCATTCTGTCTTGATTGCTATCGTCTTGCCTTTCTTTTAAACGAAATAATAAACGATGCCTTCATAATAATTAAACCTATGAAGGGATCAACCCGGTGCGATGAGTTGTGTAAGAGTAGTAAATGGATAGAGAGTGAAAATATTTGCCACATCTCTGGGAATACATATACGCATAGTTTGTTGAAACACGTTTTCAGACGTGTTGAGTGTGAAAGATTTGTTCAGGAAGTATTCGGTTATTTTCTTGTTGAAACTGTAAATGCAGGGGAAAGTCAACCTTATTAAATTTTCATATCAAAAGTTCATACATTTTGATAATGAAACCATTAAAATTTGGGTGTAACTTGACTATAGTGTGTCGTCCAACTCAGTTGTGTATTTGCGAACAAAGACATTCCAGAGAAAAACCTTAATACATACTTAAGTGTCATGTCGAAATTAGTATAAATCCCAAGAATTACGAAAAAATGGTGAAGTAGATGATGTGCTGTGCTGATTTTCGAAAAAAAAAAGCGTGCAATAGATTGAGAAAAAGCAAGATGGCCCATCTGAACGGTTCATCCATTCAGCGCGGCCGCAGACGAGATTAAACTCACTACACGAGTTTGTTGTGTAATTCAAATCTTGTCGGTAGCTGAATACTTGATGCTTCGTCAGGGTTATCAAAGGGTATTTTATATCGTGACGCCATCACTAGATGGGGTGCCTACCATGGTTTAATAGAGTTCTATCTACCCTCGAGAAAAGGATAAACCACACCAGTTTCTCAACCTGGTATTTTTACCGCGCGGTACATACAACACCTTGCCTTCCCAAGTGTTCACCCATCTGGTATTGGCCAGGTTCAACGTTGCTTAAACTTTGGTGATCTGACGAGAACCTGTGTGTCAAATTGAAAGGTTGAAATCTGAAAGGTAGTGTCATTGAATTCTGCGCAAGCAACTTAAACGATAGAATGTAGTTATCTCCCCCTGTTTTCGATATTCTAAAGGATTAATTCGCAGTGAAAAATCGCGACTTAAAAATTGTTTTTACTTTAGTTATTTTTTTATTGGTTTCTTTTTCGTAATTTTTGTAATTTATACTAATTTCGCCATGACACGTAAGTACGTAATGTTTTTTCTCGGAAATGCATTTTTTTCAAAGACACACTATTGTAAAGTTGCACTAAAATATGCACCATTAAATTTCCATGTCAAAATTCATACATTTTACGAGATGGACCTTAAAATATGCGCCATTGAATTCCCGTGTTAAAGTACATACATTTTGAAAACTAATTACAATATTTTCACCCATTAAAGTTCAACATTGGATTTTTTTTTTTTTTTTTTTTTTTTTTTTTTTTACATTTAATGCAACAGCTATTGATATTCATTTATAAGAAGACGATAACATTTCTGTTTAGTAAAACAAGAAACGCCGTATATCGACAGTTGTTGTTGGAAGATTTGAACTGGAAAATAACTAATCTGAATTTTTTCTATTTATACGGCACAATCACGTTGACACACCGGTTCTCGCCACATCACCGAAGTTAAGCAACGTTGAGCCTAGCCAATACCAGATGGGTGACCATTTTGGAAGGCTAGGCATTGTATGTACCTTCTGGGGAGGTTGGGCTTATAGCCAGCACCCTCACCCCGAAAAAAGAACTCCTCGCTACAAAAGCATCTACAAAGTTATGGGTGGCTTATTCACTTCATTAGCTCAAGGCTTTGGATGGATTTTCTTTATTTGACGCAGAAGACAAAAAAAGTGTTACATGAACAAATCAGGGTGAGAAATTATAGAGGCTCTGATTAGAAAATCTTATTTGCGTATTCCCTTAGAGGTTTAAAGGTGTGCCCTTCTTATGAATTTCTCCCATGAGCGGTACTTCAGCTATTAAAAATCAAGATTAGCACTCGGTTTGTTAAAACAGGATAGTCTTCCGTCATATCCGTCTAATTATTTCGAACTTCCTTTCTCACAAACCTCAGCTTATTTTTAGGTAGAGTCAACTCTATCACCTCTCTGTATTTTTGTCTAGAACGCGTCCTGATTGTAACATAATGCAAGATCAATCTGAGCAAATATATTTAGTTAACATGTATACTAGCAAATGTACCCACCATTATTTACCAAAGTTATTAAGGTGAATACTCTTCTCTTGCGCTTATTAAAGGATATAAATATATCTTTGTATCATGAGCATGTCCTCGGATATGTCGGCTAGTAATAATTAGTCCTCGCGCGAAAGCACAGGACACAAAATGTTTTAAATAATAATAATAATAATAATAATAATAATAATAGAATAACAATAACAAAATCTTTTGCTAGCGAGGACTACTATTGAGCGTAACCAGTTATACACTCCTTTTGAAATTTTCATCTCTATTTTTTTCGTTATCTACTGAATGTTTTTGATGAAACCTATATGAAATATGTTCCTTATTAAATTGTAAAGATTTTCTATTCTGAAAGAAGTTTTTAAAAAATTAATCTAAAAAAGTTATTTCAAAGTTTTTGTTAAAAAATTCAGATTTTCTTATTATTCAGACATGTATGACAAAGAGAGAATTGCAAAAAAGAGTTGTGGAGCGAGGAGAATTACAAACTGAAACAGAGAATATTCAGACCTATAATAATACAAAGACGGGGTTGCAAAAAAATGAGGTGTGGTGTGAGGAGAAATACAATCTGAAATAGAGAGTAGGAGAGCTTTTATAAATACATACAAAATCACATTCATCTTTTTTTAAATCCAAATTAATAAATAAAATAAAATATAGTTTTCTAACTTGTAAATATTAATAGTTAGCGTGTTAAAACTGTATTTAGAGATATAAAGGTATTTCGTATTTGGAAGCATTGTTGATCATCTATGACCTAACATAGACATACCTTATCTAGTAGAGACAAAACGGGGGCGGATTACTTCTTAGTAACCGATGAAAATGCTATTTCAAAATTATGAGGGACAGTCTAAGATGGCATCTGCCTAATTATTACAAACTCCCTTTCTCACACTAAGCTCAACGCATTGACCTCTTGTGATCTTTGCATGAAACACATTCTATCTACAAAATAATGCAAAATATATTAACTAATATTAAGTAAACAATGACGGATTAATTATTAAGCTGTATAAATTAAAGTTATAGGGTTAGTGTCTATTCCATCCGTTGGTTGTTTCAATGATAATGGTATTTCTAAATTAATCATTACAGATTAAACCAATATGTTATTTAAAACGAGTAACGAACTAACGAAAATGCTATTTAAAACTTAATCATAACAGATGAAACCAATCTTATTTCAAACTATTAATAAACTAACGAAAATGATATTTCAAACTTTTAACAAACGAACGAAAATGATATTTCAAGCTTGAACCAGACTAACGGAAATGCTATTACAAATCTGTAACGAAAATTTTATTTCATACTTTTAACAGACTAATGAAAATGCTATTACAAACCTGTAACAAACAAACAAACGAAAGTCTATTTAAAACCTGTAACAAACTAACGAAAATGCTATTTAAAACCTGTAACAAACTAACGAAAATGCTATTACAAACCTGTAACAAACTAACGAAAATGCTATTTAAAACCTGTAACAAACAAACGAAAATGATATTACAAACCTGTAACAAACTAACGAAAATGCTATTACAAACCTGTAACAAACTAACGAAAATGCTATTACAAACCTGTAACAAACTAACGAAAATGATATTACAAACCTGTAACAAACAAACGAAAATGATATTACAAACCTGTAACAAACTAACGAAAATGTTATTTAAAACCTGTAACAAACTAACGAAAATGTTATTTAAAACTTGTAACAGACTAACGAAAATGCTACTACGAACTTGTAACAAACTGTTACAAACAAATTATTTAAAACATGTAACAAACTACCGAAAATGCTATTTCAAACTATTAATAAACTACCGAAAATGATATTTCAAACTTATTCGTAACAAATGAAACCAATATGTTATTTTCAACTATTAATAAACTAACAAGAATCCTATTTCAACCTTAATCGTAAGGAATTAAACGAAAATACTATTTCAAACTTGTAACAAACTAACGAAAATGATATTTCAAACTTAATCGTAACAAACTAACGAAAATGATATTTCAACCAAATTAACAAAAATGCTATTTGAAACTTAATCCTAACAGCTTAAAGAAAATGCTGTTTAAAACTTAATCGCAATAGAATAACGAAAATATAATTTAACTTAATCGTTACAGATGACCGACGGACGGAACGTTTTATAGAGTTGTATGGTTGCATCAAAACCGAAAAATATGTCCGTTTTTAGATTTGAAATAAACAAAAAAAAAAGATAAATATTAAATCAACCCTTCAATTCAATAATAGAATTTAATTTGGTTTATAATCAAACGCAGGCGAATGAGGAATGCAAAATGGTCGTGGTTTGATGTCTCAAATCGTGTTTGAATAGAAATATAGGTTTGTGTTTCTTTGTGTTGATAGATTGGACATTTAGGTAAGATGTTTGTGGTGCACTTTTTTTTTTTTTTTTTTTTTTTTTTTTTTTTTTTTTTGAGTGGGAGGTTTCTTAAAATTTTAGTTTTACTGGTATGTTGATGAGTTTGTTTTTGTTTTTTTTTGTTGCTTTTTTTTTTTTTTTCATACCTTTAGTTTTCTATGCGAGAAATTGTAAGAAATTTCGGTCGTCTTTCTTCCCACTTTTTCGTTCTCTTTTACAAAACTCTCTGACTCTCTTTACTCTTTCTCTAAGGACTCATTCTCTTAAAACTCTTTCCCTTTTACTCTATTTCTCTTTACTCTCTCTTTATTTTTACTCTCTTTTACTCTCTTTATTCTTACTCTCTCTTTATTCGTACTCTCTCTTTACTCGTACCCTCTCTTTACTCGTACTCTCTTTACTCGTTCTCTTTATTCTTACTCTCTCTTTATTCTTACTCTCTCTTTATTCTTACTCTCTCTTTATTCTTACTCTCTCTTTATTCTTACTCTCTCTTTATTCTTACTCTCTCTTTATTCTTACTCTCTCTTTATTCGTACTCTCTTTTTATTCGTACTCTCTCTTTATTCGTACTCTCTCTTTATTCGTACTCTCTTTATTTTTACTCCCGCTTTATTTTACACCCTCTCTTCACTTTACTCTCTCTCTCTCTTTATTTTTACTCTCTTTATTTTTATTCTCTCTTTGCGTGTACTCTCTTTTTTTTACTCTTTTTTTCTCTCTCTTTCTCTTTATTTTACTCGTTATTTTTACTTTTTTCTCTTTTTCTTTTGTCCTCTTTCTTTTTCTTTACTCTTTCTCTCTACTCTCCTTTTGTCTTTACTCTCTCCTTCTCTTTACTCTTTCCTTTTTTTACTCTCTTTCTTTTTACTCTCTTTCTCTCCCTTTCCTTTTTATTTTATCTTTACTCTCTCTTTTTCTTTAATATATCTTTTCTCTTTGTCTTTTTAATTTCTTTCTCTCTTATGCTTCTTTGCTCTTTCTTTTTCTCTTTCCTCTTTTCTCACACCTTCCGGTCTCCCTTTTGCACGCCATCTCTTTTACTTATCTCTCTATTCCCCATCTCTTTAATCCTTGTTTCCTCCTGTGCTCGTCTCTCTCCACTCAGCTCTCTTTCACTTTTCAATTTCTCTCTCTATCTCTCTCTCTCTCTCTCTCTATATATATATATATATATATATATATATATATATATATATATATATTCTTGTAAATTCTTGCAGATTTCTTTAAACGTCTCCATTCAAATTAGATTCCAATGAGGAATTGATGATTGCATTTACCAATTTAAATCTGTGGGTTGAACTTTTTTTTCTCAAGATAAAGTGAAGGTGGTATAAATCGATACATATAGTATTTCCTAGCATAACAAGACAACGAAAATAAGTGCGTGGAATAGTGGATAAGCAGTTCAACATGCTAGTAGAAATAAGGACAGAAACACATCATTAAAACTGAACCAAGATATTTCGGTCGAGTCGTTCGACCATATTTATTTGATAAAACGTGCTGTATTAAACAGAAATAAACAATTCAGAATGAAACTTGTAAGAACAAGTGAAGCATGCATGGTCCCCCGTGAGTGCACAGTAAACGAGGCGTAAAGAAAATGACTAAGTTCAGCATTTGTCCTCTCCCCTCCCTCCATTTAGCCGCAAAAGTCCCCAGGGGACATCAAATTCTGGTGAAAATGAACAAACGGTGCAGCTTTAAGCCTTAACATATGGAAATTTGAGTTCTGCATCATCAAAAAAAAGAAATGACTGAGTCCATCATTTGCTCCCCCCTCCAATTTAGCCTCCAAAGCCCCAAGGCCTTAACATATTTAAATTTAAGTTCAGCACCATGCAAAACTACTAAATAGACATACACAGAAAATTTTGGACAAATATGGTAAAATAGTTCCAAAAATGGAGTGTTTTATAAGCCCTAAACGATCCCTTTGGGCACAGCTTAGTGTTATCGCAAAATATAGACAAACACAATTATATAGAAATCAGTTATTTACAACTTTTCAGAAAGTTTTATAAAAATCCAAGGCATCAGTTTTTTTTGTTTTGTTTTTTTAAGCTCAAAAGTGTCACTTTTAGTCATTTTAACCCGAAAGGCACCTCTTGGGGAGGGGACAACCGGAGTTATCTCGGAAAATCCGTTCTGTTACTTTTTTTTTTACTCATATCATGTTTAATGTTAGTGCAAAATTACATTGAACATGGGTTTTTACGATAATCGGGAAAAAACAATTTTAGAGATTCTAAAAGGATCGGAATTAGGAATTAAGTATGGAATCGCGGAAAAATATTGGAATCGCCTCATCACTAATATATATATCTATTCCGTATGTATGTATGTGTGTGTGTGTGTGTGTTTGTGTAGTAAAAGATGGTTACACACTTTCAGAAGACACTTATTTTGAATAAAATTTGAAAACTTTGAAGTATTGCAAATAATGATAAAATGATTTTTATTTACTTTGTTGTAAGTTTTCAAATGTCTCATTTAAATTTTATTCAAAATAGGGGTTTTCTTTTTAGAAGCGGCAATCTTTTACTTTAAATTTCCCGCTCGAGGCTGGAGCAAAACACATGTGAAACCACCGGAACAGCCCGTATATTTCTCTTCTACTCCGAGGGATTACCTCCTCCATAACACAAAAATGAAGAAAAGAAAAAAAAAGTTACGGACCTTGATGATGCTATTTTTAGCGAAATATTGGACTTACAAAAAAAAAAAAAAAAGGTAAATAAAAGTAATTTTGTTATTATTTCCGACACTTCAAAATTTTTAAATGTCTCATTTATATATAAAATGTAATAATATATATATACCGCTCCCCATGTGGGGGTACCAAATTGGTTAAAAGGGAAAATTATTCCCAACTCGCATTTAGGTAAAAATTCACTTTCGTAAATAATTGAATTCATTCAAAACATATCGCAAAAACCAAAACAAAACAATATCATTTATATATATATATATATATATATATATATATATATATATATATATATATATATATATATATATATATATATATATATACCCACTGACACGTGTTTCGTTGTCTGACTTATCAGAGTGGTTGAATTTAGCGAGATTCGAAATCGGGACTCCATGGTAACAAACTTAAAGCTCTTCCACTGGGCTATCTCTCGTGTCTGCTGGATGCATGAATATATATAATCCGAACTGCCTTATATTCTTGGTGGGTTGAATCGGCTTCCTTTCATGAGAATATCAAATTTACAAGCGGCCTCCAGTTGCTTGTATATCTCTGTTAGGGGAAATGGCGACGTTAGATCTTTGTAGTTCTTGCGAAATGGTTTGTCAACGTGATCATGCCGTATATATATGTATATATATGCTTGTGCGTGTGTGTATCAAACACGTAAACATACACGTGTGTGTGTGTGTGCAGGAATGCGTGTGTCTACTCATTTGTGTTCCGAATAAATTGTCTCCATGCAATCGATGAATGCAGTCGGGGATAATTTGAATGTGAAAACGACATTTTTTTTTTTTTTCGGAATTGTTTCGAGTCGATTTTCGAATCTGTTGTAGGTTGTACGTCTCTGTTGCCATAAAGCAAAATGATGTCGTCCCTGCATACTTTACGACATCGCCTCTCTCCAGTTATTGCATATAAACCTACTGCTGTGTCCTTTATTTGTGTGTGTGTGTGTGTGTGTGTGCGCGCGCGCACGCGCGTTTCTTTTTGGTTAAATGACAACCAATGAGTACTTGAATTCTCCTGAACCTAAATTCAAAAGAAACTGTAGCAGTAGCAACAATCTTACATATATATATATATATATATATATATATAAGGGGGTGGGGTGACCGGTTCTCGCCAGATCACCGAAATTAAGCAACGTTGATTCTGGCCAGTACCAGATAGGTGACCATTTGGGAAGGCTGGGCGCTGTATGTACCGCGCCGAGTCGTAGAAATTTCCAGGTTGGTATCTGAGGCGCATTAATTCACAGAGAGGTGCACTTGACAGTCTTCGTTAAGACATGCATCTAGGAGAAGGAAACTCTGATGTAAAAACCTGCGGCCTTCTGTATACTCTGTCCTGTGGCAGTCATCTGCACCGACAAAGGTTAGCAGTCATACCAGAAAGTGTGGATGGTTCTACACAAAGCCTTCACCACTATAAACAAATCATCTGTGTGGATTTCCGAGCAATTTAGTTGTTTTGGCGGAAGCTCATACGTCGAAATCGACGAGAGAGTCCATCATATACATATATATATATATATATATATATATATATATATATATATATATAGAGAGAGAGAGAGAGAGAGAGAACGAGAGAATATTTATACATAATATATATGCAAGGATATATCTATCTACAATTATATAAATGCAACTTTATCTCTGTGTGTTCGAGTTCGTTTGAAAAGGCTGAACAGATTTTCTTTCAAATTTACTTAGCTTTATTGTATAAGTCTGGAGGTGATCTTAGTTAAGTTTTGTCTCAGAACACCCCCGATAGTTACCGATAATCGCTAATCAAAACCGTTATTTTAATTTGTATATCATCAGTAAAGCTATTTTTCCATGTCGTCGCTTAGCAACAATGATAGTAAAACGAGCCGTGAAAATTCTATTGGTGATAAGTTGATAGCATGTTCTTCTTTCTGTCTTTCTTTCTTTCTTTTATTACGTGGTCTCCGCACGTAAATTTTTTTTTTCATTAACCTCTAAGAATTTTATAAGATTTGAAAATTTGCGTGTTTTTTATTTTGTTTTTTTTTTCTTTTTTTTTTTTTTTGCATGGCGTGGTCTGTAGGTTCAAACGTCGCACGTAAATTTCTTTGTTTTTTTTGTTTTGTTTTGTTTTGTTTTTTTTACTGGAAAGAAGTTTATGTAAAATAAGAGTACAATGTAGAATAACATATATTTTAGGACTAAGTTACCGCATGGAGTCATATGAAGCAAGCTTCCTCTCGGGTGATTTCACGGATTTCGATGACAATAAAAATATAGAATAGTATGAAATATTCATTGATCATCGTTCAATCCCGGGCAACGTCGGGTATCCCTGTTAATATATAGATATATGATATACATATAGTACATTATTTTATGTATTTACACATATAAGATGATATAATGTATTGTATAGAGATTTTCAGTATTGACTTTAACAATGCTTAATATGTAATAGAATGAAAAATATTTTATGGTAATTAAGCTACACAGTGGCATCTGCATTTTATCCCGGCAGAAAATCATCATGCCGAGCACGTAACCCAGCAATATTCTGCAAAGATTAAACACGGACGCCTCTGTGTAGCTTAATTGCCATAAAATATATATTTATGCTATTACTATATATATGTATAAATGTATGTATGTGCGTGTGTGTGAGAGACGTATTATTCCCAAAGAAGAACACCTTTGCTTCCCTAACATTATGCCCGCTTTCTTTTTTCTTTTTTTTTTTTTTTTTTTGCGTTTCAAAGTGGATTTTTTATTGACATTATTATTCAACCAGGCAAGATTATTTTCTGTTCTTAAGAAATTAGATCCGAAATTCAAATAATTCCAGGAAACGATCAGAAGACGTTCAAGGACAGCATAAAAAAAATGGAATATTCTTTTTTTTATTATTATTTTGGAGGGAGGGTCTCGTTTTCATTTTTACTTACATCTTACTGTCACTCTCACGGCACGTGACCCTTTTCGCTCTGCTCGACTTTTTTTTTCTACATCCCCTCTTTCTGTCCTTCATATTTTCTTGGTCTGTCTGTCTATCTTTCTCTCTCTCTCTCTCTTTTTCTGTCTCTCTCATTACACTATAGTGTCGTCACTATATCTGCGACCATTCCCCCCTTTTTTACTATCTCTCTCTCTCTCTCTCTTTCTCTCTCTCTCTCTCTCTCTCTCTCTCTCCCTCCGCTCATCTCTCTATATTCATCTCTCTCGTCACTCTTTTCTACCCTCTTCCACTTTTCCATCTATCTACTCTCTTCATTTTATCTATCTCGCTTGCTCGTCTGACTCTCTCTCTCTCTCTCTCTCTCTCTCTCTCTCTCTCTCTCTCTCTCTCTCTCTCTCTCTCTCTCTCTCTCGTTTTTATGTGTTACGGAGATTTTTCGTTTTTAAAAGAAATGCTAAAAATATTTCGAAAACTTTATGAATTCCACCAATTCTCTCCCAGTTTGCGCATTTTATTTGTTTTTATTTGTTTTATTTTCTAATCGATCATTTTTGTATAAATTTTATTCTTTTTAAATCTTCATACTCCCCCCCCCTCATCTTCTCTATCCCCACCCCACAATCATTTCAACTAAATTTAGTATTTGAATGTCCAGATACAAATCTGACAAATAAAAAGTGTTATTTTATATGAAAGATTTATTTCAAATGTTATCATAAACTTAGAAAAAAAAAAAACGTTGATCGCAATAACCCAGCAGGAACGTTTTAAGGGACTATTTTCGTCTTTAGCGAAGATCTTACAAAAAGTAGTCCCACCATCTTCTTTAATTATTGCCACCACAGTTTATTTGAAAACTCCATCTGCAACTCATAAAATACTGAAAGCGAAAATAGAAATTCTTTGACAAACCAATTTGAAGATGTTTTAAACTCTTTCATGTTCTTAGTCAGACAACTGTTAGAATATGGCATCCACGCCTCTTCGTTATATCTAATACGTATAATCCAGCATCTCGATCGAATTCTGCACTATTTGGCTACCAGAATGGCGCAGAGTCTATTAGATCTGCTCTTTGAAAGCCGACTCAAAAAGCATAATTTTTTCCCCCTTGAACACCGGCGATTACGTGGTGATCTTATTTCGGCGTACAATCTCATCAATAAGCATTATGATATACCTCAGAATCTTTTATTCACTCTTGCGCCAGAAAGAGGTCTATGCGGATACTACATGAAACTATTTTACAAATATATTGATATTGAAATTTAAAAAAGTAAAATCGGTACTGCGTGAAAGAAAAATCCTTAAAGACTGAGGCAATTCTTTTTCCAATCCGGTGTGCTACTTTTGGGAGAACTGGATTTTCTCCACATTTAAAAAAAAACTGACATTGTTTCAACTTTATGTCTCCCTCCTCAGACCTCTGTTAGAGTATGGTATCCAGATTCTCTTCTCCATATTTAATACGAGATATACAGCATTTAGAGAGAGTTCGAAGACTGGCTACTAAAATGGTGCAGGGTCTATAGGATCTGCTTATAATAGCCGACTCCAAAGCTTAACTTTTTCTCTCTTGAGCATTAACGATTACATAGTGATCTGATTTTGGTCTACAGCCTCTCTAATGGTTAATGGGATATACTTCAGAACCTTTTATTCACTCCTGCATTAGAAAGAAGTCTATGCGGATACTACATGAAACTTTCACCGCCGATTTCGATAGAACCGAAAGAGGGCTGCTTTCTTAATCAAAATTCCTGTACATTGGAATAGACTTCCAAGAGAAATAATCAATGCGCCTACAACGCAACAATTCAAGTTTGAATTTTGACAGATACTGGGCTACTATATTGTCTTCTGTGTAAATTTTAGCACCTTTTCCCTGCATGGCGTTAAAGTCGCGGTTGTTTTATTTTTTGCCAAATAAATTAAATTGAATTTGTTTTTTTGTTGAATAATTTTCCACATTTGCTACATAACCTTTTATGAACATTTGATCTTTGAAATTTAATTTTAATTAGTTTAAAGGTTAATGATACTATGCTTGTCTTCAAACTGGAAAAATTATGAAGTTTACCATCGAGAATTTTTGCATTTCGTAAACTTGCCTTGATTATTATCCATAGTGCTTGAAAAACGTGACAACAAACTAAATTCTCCACTCTCTGAGACAGATGGCAGCACACTGAATGTAAGCAATGGGCAGTTGCAATCTGGATGTATCTGGCATCTACCCAGATACTGAACTAATACGTACAAGGCGTGTTTGAATCAATTCCCACGTTTTATATGCTGTTATACTCATGTATTTATTTTTATTTATTATTTATTTATTTATGACTGAACGAATTAGTTCGACCAGGTCATAAAAGGTTAAGAATATAAGCGAAAAATTATCATAAATGACAAAAGTAAACAGACGCCGTTATTATTTAACATATAAAGTTATCCTGTTGGATTTTCAAAGTTAGACCCAAATAACATTTAAGTTGACAAATCAAACTTCGATTCTGACTAGCCAATTCTCGTTTCTTATTGCTGCTGTTGTTGTTGAGCATCGTTCATTTCGTATGAATCAAATGGTTATTGTTGGCATTCGTTTCCCCGATATATTTCTAGTTAGAATTCTTTCTAGAAAAAAGATCGAGAGGGATCACGTGAAGGTTGGCAACACCCCTAAGTGGGAGTGCTTTTTTTGTGGAATCAATTGGATTCCAACTTGGCACAACCAGGTTGTCAACTGTAGGCAGCAGGATCGTCGTCTTCAAATCCAATGTCGACAAATACTTGCCATAAACCGTCCCCATAAGTAATCAATTTTTGTTCATTGCATTTATTTTCAAGGGTCTCATATTTGGTGTTATTCAATCGAAAACCCATCAATCTTATTAACCCTTATCATCGAGTAGCTTTTAGCCTTGATAATAAAGACTCTTTAGTGAACTATATACTGTTAAATCTCTCTTAATGAAATGTAGTGATTTACGCAATATCCATTTTTAACGAACTTACTAGCATGAAACTATCTATCAATATTCTATTATAAATAGATAAAAATGCCTAGATTTACCCTAAAAGATCACAAGTCTGATTTTAATCACAATTCCAGTATTAGACGTATTTAATCAACTACTTCTGACATATCTGCAGTTAGAAAAATATTAGAATATTCAATATTAGGATTAAAATTGAGCATAACTAGAGGATATTCACTGAAATGTTTCATTTTTTTTTTTATTTACCTCTTATTCACTCCCAGGACAGGAATATTGTATTAAACGTAATGGGCTGCTGTTTGGGACAATATCTATATCGATAATGTTTAGAGACTAGGAAGTTATGCAACGAGACGTGTTTATACTACATTTAAATTTTTGCATGTCGGTACAGTCAGGGAGAAAGGAGACCTAAACAGAAATTCAACAGTCTAGTGGTTCGATTGAAGAAACTATTAAAGTAGAAAGCTTTCCGATATCTAGAGATATCTACAGTGTAATTTTGCTGCTTGTCAGGTTAGTTAGGGATTATTTATGTCGAGGGGGGGGCGCAAGTGCTACGAGTTAGAGCACAATCCATTAAAATAGTCTCAAGGATGCAACATTACAACGATGGGATAGTAGTTGAGGTTTGGTTTATAGTGTGGGATTTATTAGGTTAGAGACTCTTTTTTTAACCCTATCTAAGAAGAAGAAACTAGTGGTAGCAGCACCAGACCAGATGTGGCAACAGGATTGCTTTGGGAATATCGAAGGGGAAACTACTTAAAGTTTATACTA
Organism: Euprymna scolopes; assembly: GCF_053919585.1. Lineage (NCBI taxonomy): Eukaryota > Metazoa > Mollusca > Cephalopoda > Sepiida > Sepiolidae > Euprymna > Euprymna scolopes. The sequence goes on along the minus strand of NC_136516.1, from coordinate 76,795,017 downwards.
TTCAACAGCAACTAATATTATAACAGAGTATGCGGCTGCGTGCAAAATCACGTCACTGTAAGGAAAAAGAAAAATACTATAAAAAGAACGCGCGCACAAACCGACGATGACGTTCGAGGGGGCAGAGGTCAGAGAGAATGAGCACGATCACGTTTTATTCGGAAACATACACAGAAATAAATGTTGTTGTTGTTGTTGTTGTTACAAAAAAAAAGTCAAGTTATTACTTGTCATATGTTCCTTGTGACGTACTTTGCAACAATGTATTGGGTCCGGAATGTCTACATGTTAACAATGGTGTAAATGTGTGTAAAGTTACAATATTACTAATTAATATCCCCTGACTTGTTAGAGAAAGTGTAACGGATGTCAACTAGATTAATGAACATAAAGCAGAAATAGACATTTAATTGGTAATGCGAACCATTATAGAATTAGATAAGAAACTATGAGTACGAAAGTATAGGGAATTTTAATATCATAATGGGTCAGTAGACTCAGCTGTAGCAACTAACTGTGTGAGTTTCTATTTTTTGCATTCTATGTTAACGGTTGGATATCTGTCGGTTATTTTTTAAATTAATTATCGCCTCCGTTCTTTCTTGAGAGATAATGAATTAGGCTAGCTGCGCGTGTAATTGTGAAACAAAGGTTGCGCAAATCCTACCCACACCTGAATCGACACTGCATGATTCTGGTGGCAAGAAGTCCAGGGCGATGGAAAACTATGTCGAGATAAGCGAAGAGCACATACAGCACCTGGTTTTCCAAAATGGTCATCCATTTAGTACTGACCAGGCTCAGTGTCGTTTAAGTTCGGTGATCAATGTGATTACGCCGTATCTTGGGTTAGTTTAATAGCATAACACGAAATCCATTTGAAGAATTCAACATGAAAGGAATTATCTTGTTTTAACGGAAATAAAAAGAAAATATATTAAACCGTAACTGTTATCGCTTCGAAAACCTGAATAATCCTACAAAAGGAATGGTTAAATGTGATATAAAATAATTCACAAAGGTTGATATGTTGTGAAACAAAAAAATTAATGGAAAAAAAAACAGCCAACAAATAAATAATAAAATAAAAGTTTATTTTTACGTTTTAAATTTCGTTTAAGCCATATTTTTCCCTTTTTCTAGACAATTTTAATCAAACTTAACTTTACACTCTGTCATTTTTTTTCCTATTTTATTTTATGTTGCTTTTTCCTTCCTATCGAATCTCTCCTCGGTATCACTCGTTTTACCATATTTCCACTCTACATTTTTCTCCGCTTCCTTCCCTATTTCCCTCTACATTCTATTCCCCCCCCCTCTTTCTATCATACATCACTGTACATTCCCCTCCTCCATATTTCATTTTACAATCCTTTTCGCTTTTTTTTTACATGGGGTTCACCACTTATCAAGGCCCGAAGGTCACTCAGGGATAAGGGTTATTGCGTGTACAGTAATCAATGAGATAGTATTGTAGTAATCATTAGTATTGGGTGTTTAGTGTCTTACTTAAGGGGGCGGTTTGTCAGGAGTTTGTTTATGTTGGACTTGAAGACGTCCAAGTTGTAGTCAGGTGGGAAACAGGCAAGCGGCAGAGAGTTCCACTGGCGTGCAGTTCTAAGAAAGAAGCTTTGCTCCATGAACTTAATTCTACATTTTCCTCTCCTCTTCCAGCCATACTTCAGTCTACAATCTTCTTTCTTTTTCCCACTGTTCTTCCTCTCTATATTGTCCTCCTCTCTCCATGCCGTACATCACTCTACATTCTGCCCCCTTCTTCCTGTCATACTTCCATCCATTTCCGCCAAGCGTCACTCTAAACCATCCTTACCTTTCTATCATACATCTCTCTACATATTCTACCATTTCCCCCGTACTTTCTTCTTCCTGTCACACTACCCAGTAAACCGTACTTTTCCGTACTTTTCTCAACATCTTCATCCCCTTCCCGCCATTCTTTCTTTCTACATCTTTCCTCCGTACTTTTCTTTTTAAATCTAAATCGTTCAGCATGTCATAATAAAAAAATAATAATAATAATAAATAATAATAATAATAATAATAATAATAATAATAATAATAAAATAATAATAATAATAATAATAATAAAAATAATAATGAAAATAATAATAAAAATAATAATAATAATAATTAAAATAATAATAATAATAAAATAATAATAATAAAGATAATAATAAAATAAATAATAATAATAATAATAATAATAATAAATAATAAAAAATAAAACATCTCGCCTATACACACTTTTTAATCATCTTTTCAAACAATCTGTCCATGCATCTAATCTTTATTTTTACCCCGCCATAGATTAAATAGTAGGGCAACCCAGATTCTCAAGCCTCGGTTGTGCAATTAGACTAAGAGAATAAAAATTTTGAACTAACACTTGTCTTCTTTTGCTTATCCTGACATTATTTTCAGGTTAATCCCTCTCCCCTCCAGTATACTCTTCTCTACGTTCCCTCTCTCTCTCTCTCTCCCATAGCCCCGTACACCCTTCTTCACTTCCTTCCACAACTTCCTTCACTCCATTCTGTACTTACTGTACCAGCCTCCCCTTCCAGACGTAATTTCCTTCTCCCATTTCCGCAATGCTTCACTCTACAACCATCTCCTATACTCGCCGTACTTCCTTCTAAATCACTTTCCATATCCACCGTATTTCCAATCTACGATACCCACGTATGCCAACCTTGCTCCCTCCTACCTTCAAAATCATTCCTCTTCCTTCCTTCACATACCGATCTCTTTTCCTGTCCTATATCCTCTGCTTCTTCCTTCTTCGATTCTTCTGTATTGATTTGGTCTCTAGTTCATTGATTTCATTTTAATCGATTTATCCCGCATATCATCTTTTATAAATTTCCTATTTATATTCAAATACGCCATTTTTTGTTTGTTTGTTTCCGTTTTTATTATTATTATTTTATTTTATTAATCCGTACAAAATCAGCTGCTGGGACAAAACTGCGTTTAGCATTTGTCACGGATTTTATTCTTAATTTAGTGAATGAGCAAAGTTTCTTTGAGACTAAAATTCCGAATTGAATTGGATTCTCTTAATTCTCGAAAAATCTCCAAAGAATAAGATTTGGATTTGGTTAACACAAAATCTCTTTAAATTTTGTATTTCTGCGGATTTATTTTTTTATTATTCAAAACACAAAATAACAAAGACGCAAGCATTTTTTTGTTGTTGTTTTTATTCCATCATTCTTCTTTCTTGGAATAGAGATTTTTTTTTTAATTTTTCTTCTTCCTGTCTCTTTTCTCCTGAAACAATTGATACCAATTTTATTTCAAGGGAAGCAAATATTATTGTAAGAATATATAAGACTTAAACCACAGGTGAATTATTTCCGCAAAATCGTTTCTTTTGGAATCGGATCTTTTGTTAAATTAAAATGAAAAATCTCGGTGGAAACTGACAAAAGATTAGAAAAACAAAAAGCTCCGTGACCCTTTTGTTGCCAGAATTATAGAGGTGGGATTTAAAGATATTCTTTAGCGAAAGAAAAGAATTGTTTTTTTTTTTTTTGTTTTTTTTGCAGACCGTTGAAAAAGATGCTTAGATAAAGCATACAGAAGAAAGCACACAAGACAGTACCGTATCATACCGAAACGGCACTAACCCTAGACTTTTGAATCAGCTTCCTCCGAAGGAGGAAGTTCCATAGGAGTATGAAATTCACAAACGGTCCTTAGTCGCATTTACACCTTCGTTCGGGGAGATGACAAAATTATGTTTTTGAAACATTAACAGCGAGGTGTCGCCATCCTCCTACATACAGCACCCGGTATTCCCAAATGGTCACCCATCTGGTACTCACCAGGCTCAATGTTGCTTCATTTTTATCATCTAATGATAACTGGTGCGTAAATATGATTATGACGTATATAAACATGGCAGTGATAAAGGATTATACGTGTATTAAATAATAACATAAGAAATGTCTTTACAAAATGAATTAAAATATCTATGGGCACTGTTGTCATATTTGGGACGGTGAATTTGTCCCATTTGAGGTCTATTGATAAGGTGCAGGAACGTATCTGTAATTTGATTGATTTCTATTCCTTTCTTCTTCTCTGCAACGTCAGACGTAATGTTGCTAGTCTCAGTCTTTCCTATTATGCCATGTGTTCTTCAGAATTGTATGATCTATTCCCTGCTTTCTTTGTTCCAACTTATATTCCTCGTTAGTCTAGTGCTTTCAGACAATTCGCTATTTTGATACCTCATTGTAATACAGCTTCTTATTCCAGTGGCTTCTTTTCAAGAATTGCAAGATTGTGGAACTCTCTTCCTGCTCTCTGTTTTCCTTCTACATACAGCCTTGGTCTTTTCAAGACTCTTGTCGTTGCAGTTATCATTTTTCGTTCTTGTTAGCTCTTTATATCAAGTGGCTTCAGGCCCTTGTCTCGAGCGATTTTCATAAAAAAATGTGTGTTTGCGCCTTAATTGAAAGATCAATTTATTTGAAAAATAAGTTCCTTTACCTTATGTGCTGGGAAGCTACCTTATCGCGTGCGACTCGAGTAAAGGTTAATCAAAACGTAAAGCTCTTTTGGCGTCCTTTTCAAGTGATTTATTTTCAAAAGAGGTGAACATTTTTTGCATATACGAGGTGCCTTCTATAAGTTACCAGACCTTTTTCCGTACGCGCACGTTTATTAATAGTACACACATGAAACTCTAGTCCCCTTTTGAAGTAATCTCCTCCGGCTGCAATGCACTTGTTGTACCGTTCCAACAACTTTTGGAATGCCTCATGAAAGTCCTCTTGTGTGAGCATGTTAATGACTCTCGTCACGGCCGCTTTCATTCCCACAATTGTCTCATAACGACAGCCTGTAAGGCTTTCCTTGAACTTAGGCAATAACCAAAAGTCACATGGAGCAAAGTCTGGACTATAGGGAGGGTGAGGAACTGTCTTGATGCTCATCTTGGTGAAATAGTCTGATCTTCTCTGAGCCCCTTTAGGACAAACCTCACACAAATCTTTCGTATCATCAGTCCCTCGCAAATAATTATGGGTATAGTTCCTACACTGACATTAAACTGTGCCCTTATTGTCTCTATAGACACACGACAGCCCTTATCCAAGAAATTCTTTATTTGGCCAATCAACTCTGGTGTTCTTACTTCCTTACTTCTCCCACACCCCTCATCATCCCTCACAGACTCTCTGTCTTTCAGGAATCAAAAACTGATGCTCGATTCATGCAAGATGGTCCAAAAGCAGTCTGAAGCATTCCAAACGATTTTGTAGTATGTTTTCCAAGTTTAAAACAGAATTTGATTGCATATTGTTCTTCTAAAGTGTCCTCACGTCCAAATTGCATTTTTGAATTTCGCCAGCTGTGACACTCAGGCTTTAGTAGGGCGTATTTCAGTTCCTGCCGTAGCTGTTTATTTGAACCTGAAATCATAAAAATTGGTCAGTCATCTCATAACATGGATAGCAATAACATACTGAATTTTCAAGAGTCTACAACAATTTTAAATGCCTGTACAAAAAAAAAGTCAGGAATTTATTGAAGGCACCTCGTAAGGCACACGTGAAATGATAGGATGGCAAGCGTTATGTTTGCAGAACTTTGTGAAGACAAACTGAACTAAAGAGCACAAAAGAAAGCGATACACAATTTCTCTTCAGGAAGACCGGTTTCTTTTATCTTCTTGGCCAGGATTTCATTTGCTGTTTTGTTCTACTTTTCAAACTTTAAGTCAAGGCAGCAAAACAACAGCACCTTCTCTTAAGCAACAGATGACGGCCGCGCTTTTAAACCTCACATTTTTTTCATTAGCCTCTGTCATGGCTGTAGTGCAACTTCTAGATACAGGAATCCTTGTTTGTCGTTTCTCGTCTAATGTATAAACGGATAGAGCAGACCCTTTTTATCCTGTGCGTCGGTCTGCCAATATTAATTTTTGTTTTTATTCATATTTTTATACGAGTTTCTGATTGTCTACGGCTTTTAAAAAAATTATCATTACAATTTGCTCTAATAGAGGGTAGGATGGCTTAAGGGGACAACACTCCATTTTTTTTTTTAATTATTTAAACAGAGTTTACTTCTAATGATAAGTGTCCTCGTGTCCAGATCACTAATAAACCCCTATACAAAGCGACCGAAGGCACCCGAGGATGATCTCTTGTAGGCATTCAAGTTTCTCTGTTTATATCTAAATCTAATATATATACGGCTATATGTCTGTCTGTCAGTTTGTCTGTTTCCATATTTTCAAACTCTATCTTCTCTTAAACTAAAAGTCACAGAGCAGTGTTAGACGCCTCAAATGACTGTATTTTTTTAGAGGCCGTTCTTTGGTTAAAATAGTAGTTTTTAATGGGTCAAAAATGTGTTAAATTGTTTTTAAGGGGTCAAAAATAGATTACATTGTTTTTAAGGGGTCAAAAATGAGTTAAAATTGAAAAAAAATCATTAAACATTTTGTACATTCATCTTAGCTTATTTTTAATTTTTAATCAGTTGATATGCGTGTCACGTTTGTACAGTGGTAACGTCACCAGCTTTGAATACTACAGTTTTGGTTTCGATTCTAGCTAATGGCACCTAAATACTTTTCTTCAAACATTGAAATAATGACTCTATAATAATATGTATGCAATCTTGACAAATTAAAATATCATATTTAAGCGTATTTTACGCCCGGGCAAAGCCCCCCCCCCACCGTTAATATCTAATATATATGTATTTGAAACATTTTTTTATTTTTACTTTTTGATTTTTTTTTTCACCCTTAACAAGGCATAGTGTCATTTTGACGTAAGGCGCTACTATTTGGGACCAAATTTGCAGGGATACTGTGTAGGGAGTTGAGCAGCGAGATTTCTGGTCACATTACACTTGAACTTTTGCATGTCAGTGCAGTTAGGGAAGCAGAGACCTGGAAGGGAATTTTAATTTCATATATGTAATATTACCAAATACGCACAATATATTCTTTGCTATTGCAATGTTGACGTCATCATATCTAACTTATTACTTTTTTTACAGGCATGTCACCACTTATCAAGGCCAAAAGGCCACTCGAGGATAAGGGTTAAATAATAGTAAGATGGATAGTGAGACAACACCGTGATGATTGGTAAAGGTGGTTATTGAGCTACGTTTGATTATTTAAAATGGTGGCTAGATAACAATTTGTTTACATTGGACTTGAAAACGATCGTGTTTTTTTTTTTCTTTTAATACGTAATACTATATATGGCATAATCACGTTGGCACATCGGTTCCCGTTAGACCATTGAAATTAAGCAACGTTGAGCTTGGTCAATATTAAAAGTGGTGAGTGTTTGGGAATACTAGGTGCTGTATGTGCTCTCCGCTTATCTCGGCATTGTTTCCAGTCATCTTTAACCTCTCCATGCCACTGCAATATCGACTGAGTCGAAGTGTGACGGGGAGATTGCGCAACCCTTGCCTCATGTGAAACTACCCTTACAGGAGCTATACATTATCCTTCGAGATTGAATGGAGGCTTCCACTTCCACGTAACACTAAAAATAGATTTTAAATCCAAATCGATCAGCATGTCATAATTATTTAAAAAAAAAAAAAAAAAAAACTTATCGCCTATACACAATATTTGATCATCTTTTCAAACAATCTGTCCATGAATCTAATCTTTATTTTTACCCTGCCATAGATTAAATAGTAGGGTAAACCAGATTCTTAAGCCTCGGTTTTGCAACTAGACCAAGAGAAGGAAAATTTCGAACTAATACTTGTTTACCTTTGTTTATTTTGACATTATTTTTAGTCGAATAAATAAAAACTTAATACAAAATATCTTAGTACGATGTTTTATTCTCTCCATCTCGGTAACGCTAGAATTATTTAAAAAAATAAATAAATAAATAAAAAATGAATTAAAAAAAAAAAACTTGTTCTGCATTTTGTTGTACTTTCAATTTATTTTTTACGTCAAAACATTAGAATGTCAATAATAGGGAAAATTAAGCAGATATTTCAAACATATTTGTAATGATCTTTTTTGTTTTCGATGAAATTATTTGTCTAGCTTGAACGCTTTTCAGTTAGTCTGCTATGATCCTCTCTCTCTCTCTCTCTCCCTCTCTCTCTCTCTCTCTCTATTTATTTATTTATCTTTCTCGTTGTCTCTCTATTTCACATGCTTCCTCTCTTTGACTTTTTTACTTTGGCCATTTCTCTTTCTCTCTGCTGGTCTCTTCCTTTATCTCTGAGTTTGTCTCTTCATTCGTTTCTCTCTCTCTCTCTCTCTCTCTCTCTCTCTCTCTCTCTCTCTCTCTCTCTCTCTCTCTCTCTCTCTCTCTTTCTCTCTCTCTCTCTCTTTCTCCATTCGCCCCCACACTCTCTTAATTCACGCGCACTCTCTTCAGTCGCTCCGTTCTCCCTCTTCAGTTGCCTGGTTTCTCTCTCTCTCTCTCTCTCTCTCTCTCTCACACACACACACACACCCACTCTCTCTTCAGTCGCCCAGTCTCACACTCTTCAGTTGTACCCCTCTCTCTTTCTCATTCTCTCTTTAATTGTCACCTTCTCTCTCCCTTCATTCGCCGCTTCTTCTCCTTCCATTCGCCCCCTCTCTCTGTCTCCATTCCCTCTTTCTCTCTCTGTCCATTCGTCCATTTCTTTCCGTTCACATCCTTCTTTCTCTCTCTCTTTCTCTCTCCATTCGCATCCCCTTCGCTCTCTCCATTCGTATCTCTTTCCATTCGCATTCCTCTCTCTCCCTCTCTTTCCATTCACATCCCCTCGCCCTCTCCATTCGCATCGTCTTCGCTCTCTCCATTCGCATCTCTTTCCATTCGCATCCCCCCTCTCTCTCGCCATTCTCATATATCTCTCTTTCTCCATTCGCATTCGCATCTCTCTCTCTCTCTTTCCATTCGCACCTTTCTCTATCTATCTCTCTATTCTTCCTTCTTTCTTCCTTTCGTCTCTCTTTCTCCCTTTCTTTTTCTCTCTTTCTCCCTTTCTTTTTCTCTCTATTCGTATCTTTCTCTTCATTCGCCTTCTTTCTTCTTGCAATCGTTTATCCCTTCTTCCGTTCGTTTCTCTCCCTTTTCTCTTTCTCACTTTTCGCTTCCGTATATCTACTTTTTTTCTCTATATACCTTTATCTTTCTCCTCTCTCTCTCTCTCTCTTCTCATTCTCTCTCATCTCTACCGACCCTCTATAGCCGCCCCATTCCCACAATTCATTCTTAATCAACAAATAATTAACTAAACGTGTGCCGCGAAGAATATTCCCTGAGCAAATGAATATATTCTCCCTTCCAATTATTTCTGTTTTCACTTTTACACTGGGAAGGGGTCGTGACGTAAGTGGGGGAGGAGGCCGCTCTGCCACCCACCACAACAGCCCATGATTAATTGTCTGCTATTTTACTTCCATGGCGATATAGATTTTAATGCAAACAATTTGTCACTTAATTTCATTTGTAAAGAAAGAATTGCCAGCGTAATTAGCGTTTAATTAATGCTGCACAATTTAAGCAACGACATTCCTTTGTTGCCATTTTCATCTATTTTTTTCTTATTGAAACAGATAAAAGTATACGTAGAAGAGATGTTGACGCACGCACGCATTAGAGAAAAGGTTCGCAATGAAAATATAAACATGTTTGAATCATTGAAATGCTTTTTATGCGAACGTTATTTTATAGGCTAATCGATAAAATATAACATCTGATATAATTTCTGGGGTTTTTTTTTCTTTTCTTTTTTTCATTTCTTTTTTTGTTCTAAAATTTTCTCGCTTTTTTCTCGTTTTCTCATTTTTCTCTTTTTTCCTTCATTTCTTTTCTTTTTCTTTCTTTTTTCTCGCTTCACTCTCATTTTCTCTATTTTTTCCACCTCCCTCCGATTTTTGTTGCTCTCCTTTTCGCTCTTTTTTCATTTCAATTTTGTTCTCCCTCTTTTCATTCGCATCCTCGCCCCGTTTTATCTTTCTGTCATTTTCCTATCTTGTTTCTCTATCTTTTTTTCTTTGTCTCTTTTTTTTTTTTTTTTTTTGTTTTTTCAGTTTCTTTTATCTTTCTTTCTTTTGTGTCGTTTTATTTCCTTTTCCTTCCAATACGTTTCTCTCTCTCTCTCTCTCTCTCTCTCTCTCTCTCTCTCTCTCTCTCTCTCTCTACTTTGTTCTTTTTCTTTTCTTTTCTTCTCTCTACTTTTCTTTTTCTTGACCCATTTTTTCTTTCTTTTTTTCTCTCTGTTCTTTTTGTCTTGTTTTCTTTCTTTTCTTCTCCCTTATTTTTTCTTCCATTTATTCTCTTTTCTTTTTCTTTCCTCTTCTCCCTCTGTTCTTGACCATATTCGTTTCTTCACAATATTATTTTCTTCTTTCTGTTCCTTGCTTCTCTCTCTCTCTCTCTCTCTCTCTCTCTCTCTCTCTCTCTCTCTCTCTGTGTTCCTTACTTTTTTCTCTCTCTCTCTCTTTCTCTGTTCCTTACTTCTCTCTCTCTCTCTCTCTCTCTCTGTTCCTTACGCCTCTCTCTCTCATTCTCTCTGTTCCTTATCTCTCTCTCTCTCTCTCTCTCTCTCTCTCTCTCTCTCTCTCTCTCTCTCTCTCTCTCTCTCTCTCTCTCGGTTCCTTACTTTTCTATCTCTCTCTCCTCCTTACTTCTCTCTCTCTTTCTCTCGGTTCCTTATTCTCTCTCTCTCTCGATTCCTTACTTCTCTCTCTCTCTCTCTCTCTCTCTCTCTCTCTCTCTCTCTCTCTCTCTCTCTCTCTCAGTTCCTTACTTTTCTCTCTCTTTGTTCTTTACTTCTCTGTTTTTTACTATGATTTCTCTTTTTTCTTTTCTGACATAATATTAGGATATGCAAAGAGTAAAAATTATACTACCAAAATATGCCATATGTTTATATAAATAATATATATATATATATATATATATATATATAAATATATGGCATATTTGGTGTGTGTGTGTGTGTGTGTGTGTGTGTGTGTGTGTGTGTGTGTGTGTGTGTGTAGTTATCTCAGTAATCCCCAAATACCAAAATTGTCCAAAGTTGATTTGAAAAAGTCTCGAATCAATATACGCGAATATATATATATATATATATATATATATATATATATATATATATATATATATATATATATATATATATTCGCGTATATTGATTCGAGACTTTTTCAAATCAACTTTGGACAATTTTGGTATTTGGGGATTACTGAGATAACTACTGACATCAAATCTTAAGATTTTTCCTTTTTACAATAATTTTTGAGAAATCTAATCAAAATTCGCCATCTAAAAGACACTGATTTTTCCAATCTTCGAAAGAATTCTGCCATTTTGATGATAAACCCAGAAATGTGCACGAGTTTTATTAAATGAAAAACTATTAAATTGCCTAAGCTTTTCTTTTATTAATTTTTTTTTATATATATTAAGAAAACTTTGTTAAAAAAAAAAACTTAAAAACTATTTGATAACGACTAAGACGAAAAACAGGCTAGAAAGAATGAAAGAAACCAGAACGAGAAAAGGCGGGAAATTCTTTTTGATGTGTTCTCCATTTTTTTTTTTTTTTTTTTTTTTTTTTTTGCATTCATCATGGGAGTACATTTGATTTTATTGTTTTAGGATATCCGCATTTTCCCCGTCATTGTTACATGTTGTCAAAATTATTATTTTTTTTTACACTTAACTGTTAATTCTTTAAGTTTTAGTTAGCATATTTAAAACATTTCTTCTTGAAAATTGTTAAAATATTCTTTTGTATGTTTTGTTTTAAATGTTAAAAATTAGGTCGGTGCAAAAATAATGTTGCTTTTATATATGTATATATATATATATATATATATATATATATATATATATATATATAGTTGAACGTAAATAAAAAAAACGATATTATTCTTGCACAAACATTATATATCGTTGATTTCGATATAAACAAATAATAAATCCGACGTGGAATAATTAAGTAGACAACAGATTTTCTAAAACAATGAGGTTTATTGTACGTATAATCTCTAAATATAAAAGCGAAAATGTATGTATGTGTGTTCGCTTTTTCTGTATGTCTACAAAAGGTTTTTTTTCAGAGAAGCGGTCGGTCGCTTCACAACTTTTTAAAACTTTTTATATCACATATAAATCGTAATATCTCACAGTTAACAACGAAGCTCGCCTGTCTATTTAATTTGCTGGATTTCGGGAAGATAAATATTTAACATTTGTCGCTCGCCGCATGTGGGTTAGTCTTTTTCCTATAACATCTTGGGAAGCGTTCCCGCAGTCCCGCAGTCAAACTTGACCTCATTAACTCATTAAAACGGGCACCTGCCAAATCCAAGTAATTAAATAAATTCAAACGTGTTTCCGTTAGCATCTCGCAGTGGGGCAATGGTTAACGTCGCACTTTTTTTTCACACTTTAATTTACAACTTTGCCTCAAGGGTTCGAGTTCAATCCTCATACTTACTTTTTTTACCCCCCCCCCTCCCGGAGTTTCCACACACAGCTCCAAACACCAGGGCAACACCGGGTACCTCTCGCTAGTGAAAAAAAAAAGAATATAGTTTAAGGAAGGATGAAGATATATATATATGTGTGTGTGTGTGTGTGTGTGTGTGTGTGTGTGTGTGTGTGTGATGAGAATAAAGGAATAATATTCCGACGAGATGGAGAGATAAAAAAGGAGCAAACCAAGCCATATGTTCATCAACGTTTCGTCTTTATTCAAGACTTCCTCTGGATGATGAAATTGAAAAAAATAAAATACCAGTACAATATTTGAATATATACATGTGAAAAGGTTGTCTTTGTTCTATTTCAGAACGAAAAAAGGCGTTAGCATTTCAAAATGTGTATAGCGTTGTGGAGTGAGTTAGATATTTTAGCGTCATATCGCACTTATGTACATATATATTTGTATATATGATGAAATGTAGATTGCTTGAAGCATTGTCAGTTATAAATAAAGGTAAGTATTACAAGGCTATCAGAATGCGAAGAATGGAATGTTGTTGGTGTTGAGGAGGGAAGACAATAATTTTGTTTTGTTAATAATGAGACTTTCTTGAAAGGTAAAACTTCTACACAATGTTCAATTATTATATATTTCGAGGAAAATCCTCTTTCTCAAATGGCGGGTGTTTCAAATCTTGAAATCGCAAGTATGAACAATGACGCAAAAAAAATCTCAGCAGTAAATAGAATAAATTTATTTATATATTCAAAGTTGATAGCGAATTACTATTTGTTTAAATTTAAATTTTTCTGTTTTAGTTTTTTATTATTTGTGTCAATATAGCCAGTATGACCTATTTTTTATGCTTTTTGTTTTACGATTTGTATTATTTTTATTTTGCTATGCTAATTAGCTCGTTTTGCAGGAAATGAAATTTGCAAAATGCATCTACAGATGCACACACACACACAGACACAAACACATATAAATGCACATATGTGCACGAGCACACATACACTCATGTATATGTATATACATATACTATATTTTAAAATATCATTATTAGTGTATATATATATATATATATATATATATTCCATTAATTACTTAATTTTTATTATTTAATCTTTGTAGAAGTCAATATTACTTATTTATTACAAGTTTTATTTCTGTATCAATTAGTTATATATATTTTTAATATTAATATGTATTTATTAATGTATTTATTTTATTTAATGGATTTTACTTATCTATTTCATTGTTCGAAGTCAATAATACCTATTTAGAAATTCATTTATCCGTATTGTTAATTGATAGTTTTTTTTTTTATTTATTGTGATCGAAATTAAATCTAGGCGACATAATGATTTAGAACCTAAGCACACACCTACATACATACACACACACACACACACATATATATATATATGTATGTGTGTGTGTTTTATTATTATATATTACAACCTCGTGTATTAACTTAATTATTACAAGTTGTTTCAATGGACAGGATAAAATTATTCATCCATATCGTCAGATGAACAACTTGTAATGAATACACTTGTAATAATCATTCAATATTAACAACAAAAACTACGTAAATAGATAAACGATAAAAACTAAACCGTAATTTGTCTATGGCATCACAACGTGATGGATTAAGATGCTGGACTGAAATACATAAGGTCCGGGGTTCGAGTCCTAACAACAGTCAAGCTACGCTGAAGATGGGTAAGACCCCGAAACAAGCGTGTACGTAGATTACTGTTTTTAAACATTATATATATATATATATATATATATATATATATATATATATATATATATATATTTGAAAGGGTATGCTCGCTAAAAGTGGGGATATTCTATTTATAAACGCTGCTGATAGGAACTGACGAATCAAATTAATTCACGTTCTAACGACTAATCAGAAACCAGAATTGTTCCATAAGAATTTAATCTTTTAGCATTCCAGCACAATTTTTTCGTGTCAAGAGGAGGATATTTTGCTCTTTGGCTGCAAAATTTAAAGTCCAGAATCTGTACAGAACAGCTACCCATTGAAAATTCTTCATCTCCAAGACTTGTATAAGCTAACTACTCATCGGAAACTCTTCTAAAATTAAACATGGCTTCCAATTCAAGAAAATTTCGGGAGTACTTCAATAATCATTTTTCGTTCTTGTTAATTCCTTAATTCAAGTGATTCTACACCTTATCTGGGGCGATTTCCATAAAGAAATATAAATGTAATTTTATAATATCCAACTTAGATCATGATTAATATTTTGCTCAAGTATAATTACAGTTGCTCAAGTGATATGAAGGCTGGGCTATGCACAACTCAAAAATAATGATTAATGACAAACTTGACCGAACACATAAACTTCCTCTTGACGGACGTAATAACTGACCTCTTAGATATTCAGCCATGAAATGCTATTTGAACCTGAAGCACGACACACTAACCGACAGACAAATCCTCTCATCGCGAGACTTGGTCGTATGTAATACTAAAGGCTATAATAACAACAATAAATTGCATGGAGTATTGTTGCCACATCTGGGTTAGTGCATCTACCACTAGTATCTCCCTCTTGGATAGGGTCGAAAAAATGTCTTCGATTTAATAGGTCTCACTTTGTCAACTTTGTCGCCCCAATGTTGCATCCCTGTGCCTGTTTTACAAGTATTTTAATTAAATGTGCTCTAACGAACTCGTTGCACGTGTGCCCTCTCTGCGTACATATCTCCGACCAACCTGCTCTGCAACAAAATCACACCCCTTAACTACTGAGGCCCCTAAATGCCAGAAAGCTTTCTACTCTAATAGTTTCTTCCGTCGAGCAGCTAGACTTTGAAATTCCCTTCCTGCTATCTGCTTATCTGACTGTACTCATATGCAGAAATTTAAATGTAATGTAAACCAACATCTTAATCTTTCTTAAGCTTGGTCCCCAAAAAATAGCCCTTTACGTCCAAATGGCGATATGCCTTGTTACGGGGGGGGGGGTGAACGTGAGTAAAAAAAAAAAAAAAAAGCTCCCACATTTATTAGTCCAAAATTTTTTTTTTTTTTCTCATGGGAATCACGTTTATTGAAATTCTATGAAATAAATTTTCGTTTTTATTTTTGTTTGTTTGTTTTTGTTATTTATCGAACATGTACTTGCTGACACTAGATTTAAAGCTGACTCTGTTATAGACTGCGGGGAAGCAATTCATCATTAGTTCGAATTTTGAAAAAAAATCATCACCGGACGTAGATGCAGAATGAAAAAAAGGAGCGAAATGCGTGTGTTGCACTTAACTACGTGTTCAGAAACAACCTGTCAAACAGTGCACTCCTTCCTTCCCTCTCTCTCTCTCTCTCTCTCTCTCTCTCTCTCTCTCTCTTTCTCTCTCTCTCTTTCTCTCTGCTTCTTCGCCCACTTAATAATCGACCTTACGTCATTTATTACTATACTTTGTTTTCAACTTTTCTCCGTCACCACGTGGACGAGAAACAAAAGTAAACGAGAATATTACGTAGTGCGATATGTCACAAACAGATGACAAAGAATTCTCAAGTCTTCTCTCTTTCTCTCTCTCTCTCTCTCTCTCTCTCTCTCTCTCTCTATATATATATATATATATATATATATATATATATATATATATATATATAATATATATATATATATATATATCTGTCTCTATCTATCTCTATCTTGCTCTCTCGCTCACTGTCTTTCTTGTGCACTCTCTCATGCTCTCTCTCTCGTTCTATCTCGCTCTCTCTATCATTCTTGCTGTCTATCTATCTCGCCCTTTCTTTCTTTCTCTGTTTTGCACGCTCTTTCTCTTTGTCTCGCCTCTCTTTCTCTCTCTCCTTCTCTCTCTCTCTCTCTATTTCGTGCATTAACTCTTTCTATTCTGTCTCTTTTTCGTTGCCTCTTATTTTTTTTTTATTTTAGCTTTTTTTATTTGTTGCATACTTTATCGATGCTAAGCGCCTTCCGAGAATAAGGGTTAATGCGCTAGAACGATTGTCAGCAGAAATTGATCAATGGAATAAACTTACTTTTATTACTCATTATTACTCATGGGACGGTTAACAAGTATTTGCTAACATTGGCTTTGAAGACTATCATGATGTCTGCAGGGAAGCAGTCTCGCAGTAATGTATCTCTCATACAAAGTTCTGTCCATGGAAATTCCTCCTGGTGCTAGGTAATGAATAAAGAAGAAAGTTTTGTGTTTTTTCTTTTTTGGTCAAAAGACGAGTTCTTGCTGCGAATGTTTAATCTAATAGAATATAATTTGCCTTTGAATGGACGTTTCCAATTGCAAATGGAACTGTCTTTTCAAAATTATTTCCGTATTTCAATAGAATTATTCCTCTGATAGAATGGAACAAAAAGAGCTAGTTTTAATTATTTTTTTTTATTTAAAGCCATTGTGGTATCATCCAAATACTCCTATATAATCATTTAGTCTACAAAGGTCATTTAATCATCTTAAAATTATACTTTTATTTCTGACTGTTTGTATCCTGCATGCATGTGATGTTTCCTCCTTGAACTGAGGACAATTCGTTCGTAGCAATTAAATACCCACTATACACTTACATCAATTATCATGCAATTAATTCAAACAGCATATTCTTAGGAGTATAATAGATTTTTCAACTAGATAACAGTTTCGTAGTTGGAATGCTAAAAGAAAGGATCAAAGAGAAAGAGATAGTTACGTATGCTTTAAGTATATAACTTAATTATTAATCGTTCTGTTCAATTATTTTAGAAACGTATCTTGTCCCCCTCAACATTCACAGTCCTTTCCTTGCCACTCTGTTGGACTTGTTTGACGTCATATCGTCATTATTACAATTTGTATTTATTAGTGATTTTTTTTTTTTACACAGGAATCACCACTTTTCAAGGCCCGGAGGCCACTTGAGGATAAGGGTTAACGGGTATACATTAGTAAATGTGTTTATAGCGTAGTAAACATAAGTAGTGGGAATTTTGTAAATTGGATTACTTAGGCGGGGGCGGTTCATAAAGAACTTGTTTTCGTTGGACAATCAAATTGTAGTCAGCTGGAAAGCAGGCAAACGGAAGAGAGTTCCACAGGCGTGCAGTTCTAAGAATCATGGAATCTACATTTAGGTTTAGGCACAGATAAAGAGTAGCTGAAATTATTGATAGTAGTTTTGGATAGTATTTTTCATGAAAGTTTGGGGAGGGAGGACCGTAGATTAAAGCTCAGACGAGCACTTGCCATGAAAATAACGATAAAGCAGAGACAGGCTCGTGACGTCTCTTCTGTAGAAAAGAGGTTGTAGGGAAGAGAAAAGGCATCCCCCACTAAGCTACGAAGTCTGTTTTGAACTCTGTCAAGGCAGGATAAGCTGCTTCTAGCAGCTCATGCCCAGATGTGGCAACAGTACCCCATCGTTGACCGTACCTGGCTTTTATATAGGTAGAGAATTGCATCAGGAGTGAGATATTTATGGGAGCTGTAGAAGGATCCCACCATTTTTCAAGCGACCTTGGCGATGGATTTGAAATACGTGTTCCATTTCAGGTCAGGAATAAAGCCCAGAAGCTTGTCAAAACATGAAGCCTCCCCAAGACGAGAGCCATTTCTCAAACGTAAAAATACATGTTTATACGTACAGATATTTTCTCAAACGTAAAAATGCACGTGTGATGGGGGTGGG
>NC_136516.1:76636845-76771845 GCF_053919585.1 Euprymna scolopes | reverse complement strand
AATAACGATAAAGCAGAGACAGGCTGACAACGTCTCTTCTGTGAGAAAGAGGTTGCAGGGAAGAGAAAGGGGTATCCTCCACTAGGCTACGAAGTCTATTTTGAAATCTTTCAAGGCAGGATAAGGTCTTTCCAGCAGCTCCTGTCCAGATGTGGCAACAGTACTTCATCTTGGAACGTACCTGGCTCTTATACAGGAAGAGAATTGCATCAGCAGTGATATATTTACTGGAGCGATAAAAAGATCCCACCATTTTTCCAGTGACCTTGGCCTTGGCAACTATTGTATGACACATATATGTGTGTGTGTATATATATATATATATATATATATATATACATACAGGGTAACCAAAAAAAAAAAAAAGCTAAATGGAGGCCATCTAGAACATATGCTGTAGAACGGAGAAAAAAAGCCCAAAGACCCTAGTGTTTTGATGTAATGTTTTGAATATAATAAACTAGTTATGACCAAAGTTTCGTTTCATTCGGATAAAACATAAAGAAACAAGGCCTAATTAGAGTTGGGGCCCGTTTTTTTTTTGGGTCACCCTGTGTGTGTGTGTGTGTGTGTGTGTGTGTGTGTGTGTATATATATATATATATATACACGTTGAGGATATACAAGGGCTTGAAGTTCGTTTGTGAACCTACCATTAAAATACTTATAAAACAGGCAGAGGGATACAACATTTTGTCGAGGGGATAGCAGTTAAAGCCTAGCTCACAGTGCGGGACCTATCAAGTTGGCGACTCTCTTTTGAGCTCTGTCTAAGAGTGAGAGACTAGTAACAGATGCACTAGACCAAATGTGACAATAATACTCTATACATGGGCGAATTGTGGCTTTGTAGATGTACAGGATACCCTTAGGCGTAAGTAACTTTCTAGCAGAGTAGAGGGAGCCCACCTTCTTTGCAGCAGCCTTGGCAATGCCCTCAATGTATCTGTTCCAACTCATGTTCCACAATGAATGTTAAGCCGAGGAGTTTGAATGAAATATTTTCTTGTAATGTATCATTAGCCATGGCTATTAGTGGTTGAGAAGGTTTCTTGTAATTATTAAAGGAAAGAAGCTTAGTCTTAGCAGCATTGAATGTTACCATCCATTTTTGCCGACATTCCACTACAGACTGGAGGTCTTCCTCTAGCATTTCAGCCATTGTCTTGGATAAATGTCCATTCGTTTTCCCTTTATGTCTGTTATAGAGCGTGGTGTAATCAGCAAATATATCCATCTCAGAGACAATTTTATCAGGGAGATCATTTATGAATTTCAAGAATAATAAATCAGATCTCTATGGTACACCCACATTTATATCATTGTTTTGACGTACGACCTGGATTCTTCTCTTATTTAAGAAGGACTTTATTATGTTAAGCATTCGTCCAGTAATATCATAGGATCTGGTTGACAGTCAGCCCGGCAGAAATCGAGACATTTCAGGCTGATGCATCCCTTCTGAAAAGCTCTTGCTATCTGCCTGGGGCGTCTCACCTGGGAAATGCCGATGAGGATGCTCAGGCATTTTTAATAGGCCAGGTTTCTTTTTCTTTAAGAGCACTGGCTTGACTCTCACTAACTTCCGATTTTGTGTCGCATCTACCTTCGATTGGCAGGAATTAAATACTGTGATTCATAGCAGTAATGGCCCCAGAAGCATGACGTGTACTTCTGCATCATACTTTTGTAAATACAGTTTTTGTTAATGGTATCACTGTGTTTGTCTTGGTTATTACCGACATGCAAGGTCACAACAACAAATAATCAAATATGCTTAGATCGTTGGGCATGTTGGAGAATAAGACAGAAAAACAGGTGGAAACACCTGGAAAAGCATAGATTTCAGGGTAGTGAGTTGTTTGCATCTACTCCTATGCAAACACCATACCCAATGGTGTCTCTGACAGTTCAGTTCAATATGGTGCCGAAGACATTTATAGACGGGGGATGAGGAGGGGAGATAAAATGAAATAAATATATACAATATTGCTAGTCTCAGTCTTTTCTACAAATACTATAATGACATGTTCTTGCTGACTGTTTTCCTTCTACCTACATTTTTTTTTTTTTTTGTCAGGGCTAAGATCAATAGAAATCTCTTGTCTTTGCAATAATCATCTTTTGCTCTTGTTAGTTCTTTACACCAAGTGGCTTCATGCCTTGTTTCGAGCGATTTCCATTTTAAAATTTTTTTTAAAAATGAAAGCGAATGAAATTGGATTTATAATTGGAAGTCAGTTTAGAAAAGAAAACTAATTTGAAAAATGATGTATCATATGAATAAAATTGACAGATTTGTGCTCTTCTTGTTCGATGCGTAATCCTAAATGTTTTAATATCAGTGGAATGAAAGGATAATTTTATGTGTAATGTGATGTTTTTATTACCTCCCTTTTAATATCAATCTAATTTTCCTCTCTTTTTCCTCAGATTTTCTTTTACACTATTTCCGACTGTCTATAAGCTGGTCCCTCGCTCCTTTATCCATGCCGAGTTCTTTTGCAATCTTAACACACACACACACGCATACAAAACCTGTCATATATATATATATATATATATATATATATATATATATATATATATATATATATATATATATATATATATTTAACTTTGGAAATCACCACTATACTATACTGGGGTACAATCTAATAGTCAATAGAGAATAGGCTCAGTTATCATAAATACGAAATCTGTATAGATTAAAATATTATATCTAAGCGTATTTTACGACCGGACAACGCCGGAGATCTGCTAGCAAACAATATTATAGAATATTTGCTAATAAAAACTCTTAAATGCACAAAATATTTTATTTTAAATGCACACATACACACAGACATTCACGCTACAAAGTTGAGTCTTGAACCGCTCATTCATTTCGTATGAAACCCATGATTCTATTGTTGGCATTAATTTCTTAGATATCTTTCTAGTTAGAATGCTTTCTCAAAAGATATCGGGAACCACGTGAAGATTGCCAATATGCTAAGTGAAAGTGATTTTTGTCGAACGAACCGGATTCGAACTTGGCGTACCCAGGTTGTCAGACTATGTCGTTAACCAGTTTTTTGTTTTGTTTTGTTTTTACACAGGAATCACCACTTATCAAGGCTCGGAGGCCACTTGGGGATAAGGGTTAATGAGTATACATTAGTCAATGTGATTATAGCGTAGTAAACATAAGCAGTGGGAATTTTGTAAATTGGATTACTTAGGAGAACGGTTCATCAAAAACTTGTTTACGTTAGACATGAAGACAACCATATTGTAGTCAGCTGGAAAGCAGCCAATCGGTTCCACAGGCGTGCACTTCTAAGGAAGAAACTTTGTTCATGGAATCATTTCCCTTTAACTACTGAAAATTTATATTAGTCGATATAACTTTCATTTAGCACCATTTGTTGTTAATATGACTTACTGTTAGAAATTAATTCCAACTTAAAATTTAAAAAAAAAAAAGCAATTCGCATTTACTTTAAAAATAATCTTCGCAAGAAAAAGAACGGCCAAACAAAGGCAAAAAAATATTGTAAATCGATCTCAGTAATTAATTACAAATACCTAAACAAAAAATCAATAAATTTTTACTTAGCTGGTGTTCCATTCGTTCGAAGACTGGTTGTCCTTGAATTTATTTTCTTCTTCAAAGTGTTGATAATAAGAAGAGATACTACTACCTTTTAATATTCAAAAGAGAATTCTTAACTAATAAAAAGAGGAAAAAAAACGCCTTACTTATTCATAAAAATGAGACCTGCGCAAAAATAGATATTTTTGTGTTATTTTATTTTACTGTTTTTGTAAAATATCGAAGGTGTATACTTCTAATAGATCATGCTAAATTAATTTCTCCCTTTTTTGTTAAATTCTGCCGCTTTCATGCTTTATTTTTCGCTTTTTTTTAATTTTTTTTTTTTTTGTAATTCTTAGACACGCAATGTTCATGTGTAACGTTGTTGCGATTAATAATTTTTCCTCCTGGTTTTTACATACGTGAAGGACTTAACAATTTTATCGAAATGTCATATGAATTTCTAAGTCATTAATTATATATATTGACCGTATTGGGAAATGATAAACAAACTGCCACTAGCGTAAAAAAAAAAAAAAATGCGATACTCTTTGTGTAAACAAATGGAGCTTAGGCATTTGGACAATGTTTGAACATTGTTAATTCACATACCCATCTTAGCAGCAGCCGAATAGGCGGTCGAGTTTCAAACCTGGCATGAGGTAGTTGCAAAGTCTAGCCGCACTGATGAACTGTAATACAGCAAAACAGTAGTATATGTGGATGACTAATTATATATATTGTGTGTGTATTTAAGCAGCACTTTTCATTTAAGCAAACATGATAAAGAATAACAAATCTGCTGCTTGCTCATCCGTTTCTTTATTTTACCGATTTTTCTAATGATCTTGTATGTTAAGATCAAAAGATTAATGTACGTTGCATATGCATCATGAACGTTTTCGATTTTTCTTCGAATCATGATGTGGAAAAGCAAATGAAAAAAATATGCCGAGGAAAAGAAGCGAATTTAAAAAGGTAACTGTGAAACGCATGGGCGCATACGCTTAAAGTCTAACATGCGCTTACTCAAATCACACACACACACATATACACTTTTAAATAACGCGCCGGTTACCTGCCCTTGTAATTTCCGTTCGCACAACAAGTGGCGTTCTCTACTTTCGTCTCTCTCTCTCTCTCTCTCTCTCTCTCTCTTTCTCTCTCTCTCTCTTTCTCTCTCTCTCTCTCTTTCTCTCTCTCTCTCTTTCTCTCTCTCTCTCTGATTCGGACCTTCAATGTAAGCGGACGCAAATCTTGGATGTGGCTCGACAGACGTTCTACTTCTTCAAGGTAGGATCGAATACTTGTGTATACCTTAACAAACTCTTACATACACAATGAACATTCAGCGTATACTTCAATGAACTCTCGTATACACTCACGCACACATACACGTATATTTTACTACATGCATACTAGTTCATATACATACAAACACTCTGTAATGTTCGTAACCTTTCTGTGTAAATAAATATTCCTTGTACATATGTAAATGTGTTAACCTGCTTTAGCGTGCTTCATTTAAATGTCTTTATTGTGCTCGTAACACATGCCCTTATTGTTGATTGTTTTCATTATCCTGTACGATCTGCAAACGACGACCTTTGACCTTCTAGTAATCGAACTTGTAACCTTCCCAATAATCGGTTCCATAATACAGCCTATAACGGGTAAGAAAACGGATCTGTGGTTCCCCCACAAATGTGTGCGTGAAGTTACTTAGACTCTGAGAGGACGTTTTCCCGCTATTCCAGGAAATTCGACGAAGAATCTAATATGTTCGTGAATCATGTGGAACAGATATTAATTCTATTAATTTTAACATAAAAATCGGGAAAATAAAAAAAGGTATTGTTAAACACATTTCTGTTATGTTTAACAATGTCTGTTTTAATATAAATGTGTGTACGTGTATCATGTTTGTGATAAGTGTTCAGTCATTAAGAAAATGCAAAATAGGAGTGTAATATTTATTTATTTATATATGTATTACAGAAGATCGGAGCAACATCAATATTGACGGTTTTAAATACAAAGACGACCTATAATAAGTAGATGTGATTTGGGAAGGGCGACATGAACAAAGACCGGAGAGAATCCCGTAAAAGACTAATTATTGGTTCTCTATGTTAGTATTTGAGACCGACGATACCGATGTTTTTCTGATCGACTGCCATACATATATAAATAAATGTATATATCTCTATAAAGTTATGTATGCGTCTCTCTCTCTCTCTCTCTCTCTCTCTCTATATATATATATATATATATATATATATATATATATATAGGGAGAGAGAGGGAGAGAGAGACTGGGATACGCCGTAACAATATATATATATATATATAGAGAGAGAGAGAGAGAGGGGGAGAGAGAGACTGGGATACGCCGTAACAATATATATATATATATATAGAGAGAGAGAGAGGAGAGAGACCTTGTGTATTGGGAATGGTCTCCAGCAAACTTCCCTGTCAATTTTTGGTCTTGAAATTTAATATATCATTAATATATTATTAAGACCTGAGTAATAAATTCGATTTGTTTTGTAGCCGGAAAAAAAGCTGTTAAGGGGTCAACATTGAAAAATTGAAACTTGGCAGGCATAAGTCAAACTAATGTATATCCTTTACGCATGCGAAAATGTACATTTAAACGTCTAAGTAAGTTAATTTGTAAAGTTTTGATAAGCATGTGGCCTCAGCTTAGATGGTAGCAAATAACGCTGGGGAGGTAAATGTTTTGGTTTCGATTCTAGTTGATGACACCCAAGTCATATATATAACTTTTGAAACCACTACTATATATTGAATACAATCTAATAATCAATAAATAATTGGTTCTGTAATAATAAATACGAAATCTGTATTAAAATATTATATTTAAGCGTATTTTACGACCGGGCAACGCTGGGAGGTCTGCTAGTCAATCTGTTTTAGAGTCTTAGAATATCGCCGCTTCCAATATGAAGCAAACAATATAACAGAAGCTTTCCTAAAAAGAACTCTTAAGTACACAAAGCATTTTATTTTAAATGCTCCATGAAAGGTATTCCGCATTTTTTTCAGAACAGAAAAATAAAATCTATAATCGATATTTCTTCCAGATCCATTGCCACGTTTAATAACATGCACATTTATAATTAACTAAATATTGTGTCAAAACGACTACATTCTACCTCAACAAACATAAAAACTCTAGCACCGTCCTATTTCAACAATAGGCATTCACACATTCCTTTGTAATGATTATAACAATGTATACATTGGTGAAACCCAGATTCTCTATGAAAAACTAACAGATCCGTAAAATTAGTCGACAATAAGAACACTTTCGTCTCACACATCTTAATTTTCAACCACAAAATTAATCTCCGCAAATCTTCAATATTCAAACATGTAAACTGAGTCGATTCATAGAAAATTACCTCATCCCCGAATTGGATAGCTATCTCAGCTACTAACATGGTATCTTTCAAATCTCACTGGCTATAACTAAAATATTATCGGCGAACAATATATTATCTTGATAAAACTGCAGTGGTTTAACTTGTTATTCTTCCACTGCATAGTCTCATCATTTTCCACGACTCTAATTAAGATAATTATTTGAGACCGAGATTTTTATAATCAACTGAAATGAATACGCCGCTATTAAATAGACAATATGTAGGTTAAAGAATGAATCAGAATTTTCTTTACGGTGCTAGTATATCAAGCATCCGTAAAAAAAAAAGTTTACCAAACTATACTGG
Source organism: Euprymna scolopes (assembly GCF_053919585.1). Lineage (NCBI taxonomy): Eukaryota > Metazoa > Mollusca > Cephalopoda > Sepiida > Sepiolidae > Euprymna > Euprymna scolopes. The sequence continues at coordinate 76,764,507 of NC_136516.1, read as the reverse complement.
CATTGTTTTTCGCATAAAAACTTTTTATCTTTTAAAAATAATAATCATTAATCCAAATCCTTTTCATTATTTCTTTTAAAAAAAACACTTTTCTTCAGGTTTACTTTTTTTTTTTTAATATGGAAAGTATTTTTGGAATAAATCGGGCACCGTGCATTGAGTCGTTCTTCTTTCAAACACAATATAAAATTTTAAATACAAAGATTTCTTTGTCTTTGGTTTACGGATGAAAAGCCCAGTGGATTGAACCATAGCTCTTATCTCACGATTCCACACGAGAAGAGGATCAATTCAAATCCATGATTAATATTCTAGGAGAAAGCAATACCAATCTGAACAGTATGTTCCTTTTTTTTTCTATATCAATATATTAATGGGAACCGGATAGAACCAAGATTTCGAAAGATAAATTTGAAGAACTCTCTCTTTTTTTCTCTCCCTTGACTTCTTAGTCTAGTAAGTATAATCAAAACAAAGGTCGCTTATCCAAGAACAGATTCTGGACTTTAGAAACGCGGAACAGCAAACCATTTTAATCTTCCGATGCTTTTATACTGATTATTCGGATTTAAAAGGTTTTACTTTTTTATTTGAACTCTTAGAGATTCTAAATCAATCAAAGAATTGCTTAACCAAAATATTTCTTTTATGTGAAGAGATTCTTTGCAGTTCCAAAATATTATCTTTCTTTTCTTTTTGATTCTTATTCAACCCAAGCAAGGCATGTTACCACTTGGACCTAAAGGATTACTATTTGGGATGATATCTATACAGGCATTATGTATGGAATTGTGCATCGGGATGTCTGTTCACATTACATTTAAATTTCTTCGTGTTAGTACAGTTAGGGGAGGAGAATACAGAAAGGGAATTCCAAACTTTAGCAGTTTGTAGGAAGAAATTATAAGAGTACGTTTTCTGGCATTTAGTGACCTCTTCAGTAAAGGGGTGGGATTTTGTACCCTGTCTGGTTTGTCGGGAGTATTTACATCGAGAGGGGAGAACATTCCTTCATCAATACACTAGATTGGGTGTTCGGCGTTGCCTGTGTGTTTGGAGGTGTTTGTTGAGCAAAAAAACAAAGTGGTAGAAGCAGGCCGACTCGAACCCATACCGCGAAGGAGAAAAAGAACGTGAAAAAAAGTGACGTTTTTGCTGTTGCGTCCATCGCCAAACCGGAAGCGACGAATGTTTAAATTAAGGGCAGTCCATTGAAAAGAAGGGGGGACTTTCGAAAATATTGGCGAAAAAAGCGACCCCTCCCTGTAGAAAAGTGTCCAGTTGAGGGTGAAGGAATTAATGTTTTTAGCCAATTTTTCGATATTTGTCGTCCGAATGGACGATCTTTAAAGCAATACCGATTTCGTGAAAATCCGTCACCTCTATCGAAAGTTTTAGGCAGGCATACATACATACATACATTAAAACAGACAGGTGAGATTTATATTATAGATGACAATGATATACTGGAATGATTATGCTGATACACCAGTTCCTGTTAGATCAATAAAGTTAAGCGTCGTTTATTCTGACCAATACTAGATAGGTGACTATTTGGAAATATTAAATTAAGAAATTGTCCTCAATCGCATGTACATCCAAAGCAGGAAAAAGGACGCTGTTAGTTTTTTCCGTTTTTTTTATTTTTATTTATTTTTATTTTTTTATTTTTTTTTGTAGAGAGGTGTCATCGTGTTTGCAGGTACAGTGCCTGGTATTTCTAACTGGTCACCCATCTGGTACTGATCAGCCAACTAATGAGAGGATCATCAAAGTGACCCCACACCTTATTAAATAGCGGTCAAACAAAGGTTGTTAAACAGTCATGATTGAAACTTTGTTTTCAAATCATGCATACTAAAGTCTATTATTTGGGTACTAGTGCAGTTTATGGACTGTGCTATTTTTTAGATAGAATTTTCAAGTTAAATATAATTTTTACGGTATTAGTCCAGTTAAAATAAGGTTTGATCCTGAACAAATTCCAATAAACACACACATCAAATCTGTTGACAATGTTGCTGAAAAAATGGTGGGATCATTCTACTGATGCAATTCTCTACTTGTATAAGAGCCAAGTACGTGCAAGGATGGAGTACTGTTGATACATCTGAGCAGGAGCTGTTAGAAACACTTATCCTGCCTTGACAGAGTTAAAAATAGACTTTGTAACCTATTAAGGTATGCCCTTTTCTCTTTCCTGCAACCTCTTTCCCACAGAAGAGACGTTGCGAACCTGTCTGCCTTATCGTTATTTTCATAGCAAGTGCTTGTCTGAGCTCCCATCTATGATCTCCCCATGCCAAAATTTCATGAAAAACATTCGTCTAGCTGAAACCACTATCAATCCTTATCCTTACTCTTTATCTGGGCCTAAACCTAATGGGGATGCTGTATTGGAATAAAAATTTAATTGCCCTTAGTCTAGAGGGATTTCTCCTCCACTGACCGATGAAGATGAAGTGTAGTATCAGAAAAGATACTACCCCTTGCATCTTTGTTATAAAGCTCGATAAATATAGATATTTTCAAACACATCTTCATATCCGATGGTGAGGCCCAGCTTGCGGGCCTTGGGGAGTGTGGAGCCACCCTTTAATTGCCATTGCTCCCAGGTCCACTATGACCCGGAGTGGTAGTACCTGTTAGGGTCCCAACTATAGGTTAAATAGAAACCGACTTGAAAAAAAAAACAAATATATTCTATTAACATTTTTTTCTTCAAAATCACTGGATATGGCATTAAATAACCTGAAAAGGGTTGATATGTCGTAAAACAAAAATAACCAACCAACCAAAACTCATCTTTGTTGTTGGTTACATTATACATTATATTCCTGTGTGATGAGAATATTATAGTGAAGCAATCGTTGTAGAATCACGAACCTCACTTTTCCTGCAATCAATTTCTGAACATCACTGAAGTTAAGCGATGTTTAGTCTGGTCAATACTAATGGGTAACTATTTCGAAATTAGAAGTGCTGTATGTAAAAATAATCTTTTAAAATTTAATTTTACGAAATGCATACAAAAATATGGTGGACAAGTGATAAAATCCAATGATCAATTAAACTTAACCCGATTCCTGTTAGTTTTTTTTTGTTTTGTTTTTTACATAGGCGTTACCACTTATCAAGGCCGATAGGCCACTCAAAGATAAGGGTTAAAGAGTGTACAGTAGTCAAAAGGACAATATAGTAATCGATAGTAATGGAAGTTCGGTAAATTTGTTAACTTAAGTGGAACGGCTCATCAGAAACTTGTTCACGTTGGACTTGAAGACAACCATATTATAGATGGCTGGAAAGCAGGAAAACGGAAGACAATTCCACAGGCATGCCGTTCTAAGAAAGAAGCTTTGATCATGGAATCTATGTTTAGGTTTGGCCACAGATAACGAGCGGGGGGAATTATTGATAGTGTTTTCAGCTAGACGAGTGTTTTTTTGTGAAAGTTTGGCGAGGGGGGGGACCACAGATTGAAGCTCAGTCGAATACTTTCCATGAAAATAACGATAAAGCAGAGACAAACTCGTAACATCTCTTCTGTGAGATAGAGGTTGCAGCGAAGAGAAAAGGACATCTCTCACCAGGCCACAAAGTCTATTTTGAACCCTATCAAGGCAGGACAAGTCTTTTCTAGCAGTTCCTGCCCATATGTGGCAACAGTATTCCATCCTTGGACGTATTTGGCTCTTATATAGATAGAGAATTGCATTAGCAGTGAGATATCTACTGGATCGATAGAAGGATCCGACCATTTTTCCAGCGGCCTTGGCAACAGATTTGATGTACGTATTCCATTTAAGATCAGGAGTAAAGGTCAAGCCCAGAAGCCTGTCAAAACTTGAGGCCTCCCCAAGACGAGAGCCATTCATTTTAATTGATGCCAGATGGGGATCAGAACGTTGATGATGTAAAGATAGAAGCTTGGTTTTAGATGCATTAAAAGTAACCAACCACTCCTTTCCCCATTGTACAACGTGCTCAAGATCAGAGGAGAGAGAATCGGAGAGAACTTGGTCGTTTACTTTCTTAGATGTGCTACCATAGATGGTAGTGTCGTCAGCAAAAATGTTTAGGAATGATGTAAGGATGTGATTTGGAAGATCATTAATGTAGATCAGGAAAAGAGTTGGGCCCAGAATGGACCCCTGAGGGACTCCAGCATTAATACTGTGAGCTTCTGATTTTTGCCCATCAACTACTACTCTAATGAACCTATCAGAGAGAAATGATTTAATAATTGAGAAGACATTTCCAGCTATACCATAGCTGGAGATCTTGTGGAGTAAACCTTCATGCCACACCCTATCAAAGGCCTTTGATATGTCAAGAGCAATTGCCCTAGAAAGGTTGCCTCTGTCGAGTGATTCGCTAATCCTATGAGATATAACTGTAAGCACATCTACTGTAGATCTAGCAGAACGGAAACCATATTGTGTGTCACTAAGAAAGTTATTTTTGCTGAGATGGTTGATTACTTCTGTATTTAACACAGACTCCAGCAACCTACTCATGACGCACAGGAGACTTATTGGCCTGTACTGAGAGGGGGATGAACGATCAGCTGAATTCTTAAATACAGGGCATAGTTAAGCAACATTTAATTAAGCACTAAGTGGGTGACAATTTAAGAGTATCAGATGTTGTAATGTAAAAAAAAAAACTATTTTCAAAATTAAACTACAAATCGATTGTATACAAAACATGTAAGGTTTTGACATAAAATGAACCAACGTTAGTTGACATTTTAAAAACCCAACAATAAGTCAGCTACTCTATTCGTCATTGTTAAGCAATGTTGAATCTGGCAAATACTAAATGGGTGACTACGTCACGAAGAACAGTTAATGTATATAAGAAGTTTTTCAATATCAATTTACATATGAGTTGTACACAAAACAGTCTTCGAGATTTAAAAAAAAAAATGACCTGACGATGGTTTATATGCCGTAATAATCAAGAACCAATCAATTACCAGATTCTTCTCAGTTAAGAAACGTCGAATCTGTCCAATATTAGTTTGGTGACAATCAATCAGTCACCTGATTCTGCATAGTTTATTCGTGTGAATTAATTCTAAGCATGACTTTTCATTTCGTTTCGCGTTTCAAATTTAGCGAGTTCTTCCCAATAAAAATTCCCGATTCTCTTTGAGAATCAAGATTCTAAGAATGAAACGGAATGAAGTGACCAATTTATAAAAGAGTAAAAAAAAGAAAAGAAAAAAAAGAATAATGATGTAATTAGTGTCAAATGTGCTAGAAATATTGATTCTTATTCCCAGGAGGAATCAAAGACATTTCGGATCAAAGAATAGAATTCTGACCAAGACTTGAATTTATTTTTTGTTTTATTTTGTTTTTTATTTATTTTTATTTTTTTTTTACGAAATTATAATTCTTTATTATTTATCTTCTTCATCTGACTTGAATCTTAAATTTTGTTCAGATTTCAATATTTTAGTCATAAATTTTCAAGAATTCAATCGAAGAATCACTTTAAGAATAATTGCATTTGTATTCTAAATTGCAACCAACATTGAATAAGAACAGATCAACCTGAGATGCTTTCATTTAGTTTGTGCGTTTAAAAAGGCTTAGATATGTGATTTCAAAAGAAAATTAAATTTCGACAGCGTGTAAAGATGTGTATAGAACAGGAGATCCTTGGTTTAGTTATTTGAAAAAAAATGAATGAGAGTGTTTAAGTAGAGTACAAAATAGAGCTTAGGTATGCTTTCAGCAGCTCTGTAACTCTCGCAGTCCATACTTTGTCCTTTGGGCGTCACATTCCATGAACGATGTTTCTGACAAAAGGATGAAGACTTGTTTTCTGGGTTGGAATTTATCCATCTAACACTTATCGTTGGCCATTTTTTGAACTTGAAGTCGTATTTGTTTTAGTTATTTTGATCAAGTGGCCTCGTGCTTTGTCTGAAGCGATTTCCATTAAAAAAAAAAAAAGGTTGGCAGATTGACGAAAATGTTATTTCAAGCTTGAGTCTGCCATACTAACAAAAAATATCACAAGGAATCTGAGATCCAGATCAAATAATTTCTATAAAGATTTAAATTATTATTTTTTTTATTACGATACTAACTGCCAGCCCGGTATTGCCCAGTCATAAAATATGCACAAATATTGTATTTTAATTAATACAGAAACTGAGACATGTGCATGCGAGTATTATGTTTTTTTCTAAACAGTTCACTTCTTGGAAGTAAAAAAAAAATACTCAAGCTGAGATTGAAACCAAAATCTAAAGACAGTGAGTCGAGTACGATAACTATTAGACGAGCTTGACACGGACTTTACAATGTGTTTTCAAACCTACTTATTCTTAACACAAAGAAGCTGTTATGTCTCATGGCCGCGCATGTGCATTCATAAGTTTTAATCTTAAATTTTCTTCACATTTCAATATTTTCAGGAATTCAATTGAAGAATCAATTTTAAAAAAATTTCATATTCATTTTAAACTAACAGGCCGTCCGGTCGTAAAATATGCATAAAAATTTTGCTTAACAAACTCCTCTGTCAGTTTTAGGTCTACAGACATGAAACTTAATGTATAGGGTATTCGAGCCCATGCAAAACTTTATATTTGGGTTTTAGCCGGGAAAAATCAGTGCAAAAGTCTGAAAATTAAAGAAATGGAATTTGAAGGTCGAACGATGGCATTACGAATATGCATGCTTAACGTAGTAGCTATTTGTTCATGCTCTAACTTTTAGCCTTACAGCAAACATGTCTTCATAGGTCAGGCATTAACGTCAAAGGAAAAAGTAAATTGTAGGCTAAACGTTTTGGTTTCGATTCTTGGTGATGACATTTCTTTTTAACTTTTTAAATCATTACTATATATTGGGCCCAATATGATATAATAAATACGAAATCTGCATTAATCAAAATATATTTAAGCGTATTTTATGACCGGGCAATGATGAAAACTGCATTTTATGACCGGGCAGTGATGAAAACTGCATTCTTTAAGCGCATCTAGAATATCTATAGATTTCTTTTTACTATTGGGTCACCTCTTATGAAGGTCAAGAGCCACTCGAGGATAAAGGTTAATGATACAGAATGATTGTCAGTCGAAAGATGAGGAACACTGTGGAATTATTAACATTGATCAAAGTCTTCAAATCCAATGTAAACAAGTTATTGTTGAGCTGTCCCCTCCCTAAATAATCCATTTCTACCTCATTTCTATCACTAAGTGTTAATATGCTCTGTCTCAGTGACTACCGTACACTCATTAACCCTTCACCTCGAGTGGCTTTCAAACCTTTATAAGTGGTGATACCCATGTATAAAAAAAAGGGGATGGATTGTGTTTGATTACATATGGTGCAGTTTATGGTAATAATTTGTTAAGATTAGGCTATAGGACGACCGAATTGTTATCAATAAGGAAGCAGTCCTAGGGTAATGTATTCCATGGACAGGAACCCCTTTCAAAAATACTTTTCCATGGAAATTCCACCAGACCCTGGGCACATGGAGGTTTATTTATTTGCTTCCCCACGAAAGCTAATTAGACACAAGGTCGTTTTTTAATGTGGAGGAAAAACCAGCTCCCCCAAAAGGGGGCACTCTGGCTGTATCCAAATAAATAGTAATTGTCTTAGTATGAAAGGTTTCCCTTACATTGACCACGGCAGGATGATGTGACACAAGGGTCAAAATTTAATCCGAGGGAATAGCGTGTTTTTGTCTTGTCAGCCACGACGTCTTAAACAATTCGCAGTTGTATTCTTAGTGTTGCCTGCACTGAAGATTGAACCTTCAACTTTCAGGAAAGTATCGCTTATAGCTTAACTTTACCTCGTTCTTTATCCATTTCATCATGGGTCCTTGTGGTCGAAATGTTGTGTGAATAACAATGAAGATGAAAGCAGTAGTCTAAATAATATAAATTTCTCAATCCTCATCTAAAAAATTCAGAAAAATTACATTTCGTTTTTTTTTTGTTTTTTTTTTTTGGTGGGGGGGTGCTTATCCTGTATTACACATACGTGGAATATGGCTGCTAGAAAACCGCAAGAAACCGTTACAATGTACTTACTTGTTGTGGAAAATAAATACTGTTAACCAAAATTTATGCAAACCCATCCAATAGTTTTGTTTTTCTAAAATAAGTTCAACTTTTAGCCATACACGGAATATCGCTGCCATTGTCAGCATCAAAATCAATTTCATCATTGCTTACCTCCCCTTAATATGCCTCTTCATGAATAAAGATTTAAAATAGAATTATTTTCTTTTTTTTCTTCTCTCTCTCTCTCTCTCTCTCTCTCTCTCTCTTTCATCTCAAACAAGACGTATTGCTACTTGGAATGTAAGGGGCTACTATTTGGTCTCGTGTCTCACAGGGGACTTTGGGGAGTTGAGTAGTGAGATGTCTGTTCACCTTACTTTTAAACTTCTGCATGTTAGTACAGTCAGGGAATCAGGAAACAGGAAGGGAATTCCTAAGTCTAGCAATCTGAGGAAAGAAACTATTAGAGTAGAAGGTTTTCCAGCATCTAAAAACTAATTTATGAAGGGGTGAGATTTTGTTGATTATTCAGGAACATGTACGTAGAGGGGGCAGAAGCGTGATGAGTTCATCAAATCACATTCCATTAAATTGCTTGTAAAACAGACTCAGGGATGAACGTTGCAGTGATGGGACATGGGTTGAAGTTTGGGCGATAGTGTGGGATCTTTTAGATTGGAGACTCTTATTTATTTTTTTTTTTAAAGAGTGGGAGACTTGTGTCAGATGCAACAGTCCAGATGTCGCAACAATACTCCATGCGTGGGTGAATGGTCGGTTTGTAGAGATACAGGATACTCTCTGGTGTGAGTAATTTTCTTTAGATATCATGATAATGGCGACGATTTTCCATGTGCTACTAAAAGTTGAATTTACTTTATAAAATCAAAACTACTGGATGAATTTATGTAATTTTTTATGAACGGTATTTTTTTTTTTTTTTACAAAAGAGGTACCACATATCCAGGCTAGAGGCCACTCGAGGATAAGGGTTAATAAGTGTACAGTTGTCAATGGGACAATGTTGTAGTAATAGTTAGTAGTGGAAATTTGGTAAATTGGATTACTTAAGGGGAACGGCTCATCAAAAACTTGTTTACGTTGGACTTGAAGACGACCATATTATAGTCAGCCAGAAAGCAGGCAAATGGAAGAGAGTTCCACAGGTGTGTAGTTCTAAGAAACAATCTTGGTTCATGGAATCTACATCTAGGTCTAGGAACAGATAAAGAGTGTGGGAAATTAATGATAGTGGTTTTGACTAGATGAGTGTTTCTCGTGTAAGTTTGGCAAGGGGGGAACCATAGATTGGAGCTCAGATGAGTACTTGCCATTAAAATAACGATAAAGAAGAGACAGGCTTGCAACGTCTCTTCTGTGAGAAAGAGGTTGCAGGGAAGAGAAAAGGGCATCCCCTACCAGGTTACAAAGTCTATTTTGAAATCTGTCAAGGCAGGATATGGTCTTTCTAGCAGCTCCTTCCCAAATATGGCAACAGTACTCTATCCTTGGACGTACCTGGCTCTTATATAGGTATTTATTACCCCTGATTCAAGAATATTGGTAAGCAAGTAAGTACATCATAAAGGTTTCTTGCTATTTTCTAACTAACTGCCATATATCATTATGTTTATTACTAGAGAAATACTGTTTTATTCACATATGCGATGCGTAGTCATTAGTAAATTTTAGGTGTGATTTATGGTGGTTGTATATATGAAATATGGCAGTTAAATGAAAGTAAAACTTCATGAAGTACATACTTGGTATTAAAAAAATATTAATGTATTATGTTTCTAAATATTTTAATTGACGATTGATAAGCATAAAACCTGTTTCCTGAATTATTGGCTTCAACTTTAAAATATTAAATAATTTGAAGAGGTGATTTTCGGTCGATGTAACCTTCGACCTTCTTCAGGTGTATCTTGTCAAACTTGGGAATGTTTCTGTCGAACTCGGAATTTGGACGGAATTTCGAGCAGGGGTAACATACTCTTGTCCGTCAGCCGTGACAGGATAGAGGTCCTAAGTAATTCGCAATTGAAAATTCAGAAACGTCAACCTGAAAGGGGTTGATTTGCTGTAAAGCAAAATAACCAAACCAAACATCGTCTATATATATAAAAGCGAAAATGTTTGTGTGTGTTTGTATGTCTCGCAAAAACTTTCAACACAGGTCACGGATTTTCGCCAGGTAGGTATCATTTTAAAACTCCAACCTTCGCCCGACAAATATCGAAAAATTGGCCCAAAACATTAATACCTTCACCCGAAACCGGGCCCTTTTCTACAAGGAGGGTGCCGAAAAAATCGTTCCTTCATTTTCTCTCATCCTGCTATTACGACAATGACGTCATGTTTGACCTAGAAAATGTTGACGTTAGTTTCAACCACCTGCAAGTGTTTTTAAAGGTTTAATTTTATCAGTTATTAAGTGTATGTCTTTTTGGCGTAGGGGTAACGTGTCGGGCATTTTTTTTTCTGCCTTAGCCTCGATGTTTCGGGTTCGAGCCTGTCTCTCTACCTAAACCTTTTTTTCCTCTTTTACGCCTTTTTTTTTTACGTTTGTTTGCTGTTTTGCTTTGTTTTGGTTTTTCCAATTTTTTTTTAACATCGTGTTTTTTTTATAATATTAAAAGTCACACTCTCCTACATACACACCTCCAAACACCTGGGCAACGCCGGGTAACCCCGCTAGTTTATAATATAAATCTCACTTGTCTGTCTGTCTATATGTATGTATGTATGTCTGCCTAAAACTTCTGACAGAGGCGACGGGTTTTCACGAGATCAGTATCGTTTTGAAGCCCAACCCTTCGGATAACAAATATGTAAAAGTTGGCTTAAAACATTAATTTTTTTCACCCTCAACTGGGCACTTTTCTACAGGGAGGGGTCGCTTTTTTCGCCAATATTTTCGAAAGGCATCCCCTTTTTTCGATTGACTAGCCTTAATTTAAATCTACGTCACTTCCGGTGTGGCGATGGACGCAACAGCAAAAACGTCACTTTTTTTCTCACATTCTTTTCTTCCTTCATGGTAGGGGTTCGAGCCTGCCCACTATCACTTTTTTTTTTTGCTCAACACACACCTCCAAACACTCGGGCAACGCCGGGAACCCATGCTAGTGAATAAATAAACAACCAAACTTGTTTTTGTCCAATCCAGAATCCCTTGTTTTTGGAGAATTGGATATTCTCTACATTAACCTCAACTTGCATCACTTCTAGCCCTCATGGAAAGACAGTAAATAAGAATTGCTTACCAATATTCTTGAATAGACAAAATTAATTCCATGGCAACGGAACTTCTGAAAAAAAATCAATTAAATTTCTATTTGTAAATCCAAGTTGGTTTTTAGTTTTTGGTGCCATTTAGTCTGAAACTGAGAATACCATTGCTTATTTCTCTCTCCCTCTCAAAGAATTCAGTCATATTTTCCAAAAATAGTTATAGCATTATAAGACATAAAAAAGAAAATTCGAAAAGCTTTCATTTTTTTTATTTTCATGTAAATAATATTTTTTAATCTTGCTTTCAATTTATCTCAAACACAAAAGAATGTCCGGTTTGTTGTCGCTGCTGATATGCTCATCATGTGATATGATTCTAATGGCAAAATAAAGAATAACTGCAAATTTTAAAAAAATCAATCAACTTCAAAATGTTTCTTTTAGAATCCCATAGACGTAACTGGGAGTTTTCTTTCGACACCAAAACCATTGTTGAGGTGGCTTGTTTCCAGTTGCCTGATCTATGGTCTTGATCCTGTGCAATTCTAGGAGGTTCACCCCCCCCTCTAGATTTGCCTTCTCACTGTTTGAGAAAGGGTTACTTTATTGCTAATCTCTTGAGGTGTTTCTATCAGAGAATGCCAACAGCGCTGCCCAGGCAATATTTTGCAGGGCAAAGAGCCCTTTCCTTTCGGGCGCTGGCATTTCAAATCTCACTTTTCGCCGCCCTTGTGTCACACCATCTCGCTGTGAAAGGAAGATAAACAGCCTAGTTGATTTTGAAATATGTCTATTAGAATTCTGTCGTCATAGCTGGAAGTTTTGCGCTTGACCAAAGCTGATAGATTGTTGAGATGACTGGTTTCCTGTCGACTATGGTATGTGCCTGGTCTTGTGCAGTTCTAGGAGGTTCCCCTTCTTACGCTTTGCCTTCTCACCATTTGAGAAGAGGTTAAGTTTATTGCTAATCTCATGAGGTGCCCCTACTGGGGAATGTCAACAGGGTTGCCCAGACATTTTTTTTTTTGTGGGTCAGAGTGCTTTTCCTCTAGGATGCTGAGTTTTCAAAATTGTCACATCATTTTCAAAAATGTCACATCATCCTGCAATGAATAAACAGATAAACAGCCTAGTCAACTTTGAGATGTTTATATTGAATTCCACTGATAAGTTTGTGCCAAGTGAATCAAGTGCAACTCATTTTTTTTATTTTCATTTTATTGTATTTTTTTTATTCATTTATTTTTTGCTATATTTATAATTTATTTATTTTTTGCTATATTTATAATTTATTACTTTTTTGCTATATTTATAATTTATTTATTTTTTGCTATATTTGTAATTTATTTATTTTTGGCTATATTTATAATTTATTTATTTTTTGTTATATTTGTAATTTATCTATTTTTTGCTATATTTATAATTTATTTATTTTTTGTTATATTTGTAATTTATCTATTTTTTGCTATATTTATAATTTATTTATTTTTTGCTATATTTGTAATTTATTTATTTTTTGCTATATTTGTAATTTATTTATTTTTTGCTATATTTGTAATTTATTTATTTTTTGTTATATTTATAATTATTTATTTTTTGCTATATTTGTAATTTATTTATTTTTTGCTATATTTATAATTTATTTATTTTTTGCTATATTTGTAATTTATCTATTTTTTGCTATATTTATAATTTATTTCTTTTTTGCTATATTTGTAATTTATTTATTTTTGGCTATATTTATAATTTATTTATTTTTTGTTATATTTGTAATTTATCTATTTTTTGCTACATTTATAGTTATTTATTTTTTGCTATATTTGTAATTTATTTATTTTTTGCTATATTTGTAATTTATTTATTTTTTGCTATATTTGTAATTTATTTATTTTTTGTTATATTTGTAATTATTTATTTTTTGCTATATTTGTAATTTATTTATTTTTTGCTATATTTGTAATTTATTTATTTTTTGCTATATTTATAATTTATTTATTTTTTGCTATATTTGTAATTTATCTATTTTTTGCTATATTTATAATTTATTTATTTTTTGTTATATTTATAATTATTTATTTTTTGCTATATTTGTAATTTATTTATTTTTTGCTATATTTGTAATTTTTTTATTTTTTGCTATATTTATAATTTATTTATTTTTTGCTATATTTGTAATTTATCTATTTTTTGCTATATTTATAATTTATTTATTTTTTGTTATATTTATAATTATCTATTTTTTGCTATATTTATAATTTATTTATTTTTTGTTATATTTGTAATTTATCTATTTTTTGCTATATTTATAATTTATTTATTTTTTGCTATATTTGTAATTTATTTATTTTTTGCTATATTTGTAATTTATTTATTTTTTGCTATATTTGTAATTTATTTATTTTTTGTTATATTTATAATTATTTATTTTTTGCTATATTTATAATTTATTTATTTTTTGCTATATTTGTAATTTATCTATTTTTTGCTATATTTATAATTTATTTCTTTTTTGCTATATTTATAATTTATTTTTTTTGGTTATATTTATAATTTATTTATTTTTTGCTATATTTATAATTTATTTTTTGCTATATTTGTAATTTATTTTTTGCTATATTTGTAAGCATTTGATACAGAAGAAGCACAATGGAACTGTAACATTACACACATTTACACATGGGACCCACACGTTGTAGCAAAGTCTTTTTATATATGTTTTTTTCTTTTTCCTTACCGTGACGTCATTTCACACACAGCTCATTGTTTGCATGTAGCCGCCATATGCTTGTCTGCACTCTGTTGCAGAATTAATGTCACCGGGCTGGCCAGAGATTATTTTTGCAGGCCCTAAGGTGTTTGCTTTTCAAAATTCAATTTCCTGACTCGTGTCACGTAAACAGCGTGACCCCTGTCGACCAAGAGAAGAGTCCATTAGGCATGTGTACACTGCTGTAGAAAAATATAGAAAATTGTGAAGTCGGTGTACTTAGAAACAGCAAAAAAATATTGTTTTTTGCCCCCGACAAAAGGAGGGTGGACCTGTAAATTCACCCTTGTCTGTTCATCCATTCATCTGTCCGCACTTTTCTCAATAACTATGCCTTGGAATTTTTTAAAATGTTGCACAAACATTAAACATGATATGAGTAAAAAAGTAACAGAACGGATTTTCCGGGGAAAACTCCAGTTGTCCCCCTAGGTTTGCCTTACGTGTTAAAATGGCTAAAATTGACACTTTTGTGCTTATTAAAAAAAAATTGATGCCTTGGATTTTTATAAAACTTTCTGAAAAGTTGTAACTAACTGATTTCTACATAATTTTATTTGTCTATACTTCACGATTACTTTTGGATTTGCCCTGGGGGTTCTTTTAGGGCTAATAAAAATACTCCATTTTTGGGACTATTTACCACATTTGTCCAAAATTTTCTGTGTATGTCTATTTAGCAGTTTTGCATGGTGCTGAACTCAAATCTTAATATGTTAAGGCCTTGCGGAGTTTGGGGGCTAAATAGCGGGAGGTGGGGGAGGGAATGATGGACTTAGTCATTTCTTTTTTTTGCTTGATCCAGAACTCAAATTTACAAATATTAAGGCCCAAAACTACACCATTTGTTCATTTTCACCTGAATTTGACGCCCCTGGGGACTTTGGGAGCTAAATGGGGAGGGGGAGCAAATGCGGAAATTAGTTTCGTTCACAGTGCACTCACGGGGGACACTGTATGCTTCATTTGTTTTATTTAGATTTGTGAAATAATTCTTATATCTTTGTCGGTATGAAAAAAAAAGACCTGTCGTAGGAGGGAGATAATCAGCCTAGTCAACTTTGAAATATTTATATTGAAATCTCTTGATAAGTTTGTACAAAAGGAATCGGATGCAACTCCTTTTTTGTCGGTGTTTGGATACAGAAGAAGAACAGTGGAATTGTAACGTTCCATATGTTTATACACGAGACTCACACGTGTGGTGTCGTATTTCTGGTATTTTTATTAAATATAAACTAAAAATAAAAATGTATCCATATATAAATGATAATAAACTTTAAAGAATAAAAAAAAAAAAGAATAATTAACCTTTTTTCTGATTGGTCTAAAACTTTTGGTTATTTGAAGCCGCCATAAAAAAAGAAATAAAAGAACTGGCATCTGTTAGCATAGCTAGAAAGCAATCGTTCGTTTTGGAAATTAGAAGAACATCGTCACCCCCCTCCCCGGGCAGCTATACTCTGGTAAGTTGGCCCGTTATATCCTACAGTAATTTTTTGGATTCAATTTTTCAAGTTGGATCCAATTTTTGCGATGCGTTAGTTTATTAACGATGAAAATGCAGAACAGTAAAGAATGGGTTTTTACATAACACCGTTGTTCCAGTGCGGTTCGTGTTCTGCATAAGTGCCGAGGTGTGTTAAGGTCCTTCCTGATCCTGGTGAACTTGAAGAAAGAATCTGATCAACTTTAATCATCCTTCTAGTATAAGGGAGTACCTGAACAGATAAAAACCCAGTGTATTAAGTTTTGTATGCCTATTTAATATCTTGAAAGCATTCACAAAACATACACACGTTCTAGCAGAGTCTCTTCAAGTCTTTTTTCTTTTTCTTTACCGTGACGTAATTTCATACATGTTTCAGTATTTGCATATAGCCATCATACGCGCGCCCACCCTCTGTTACAGAATTACGACGATAACCAGTTTATATGCAAGAAGCGTAAGACAATGATGGATGAAAACTCATATATGGACGAAGTATGTTTGGATGATGAAGCTGTTGAAATTTTATATAAAGGGTATTCAGACATGCAGCAAGCTTTTTAATCAGTTTTTAGGTGAAAATTTGGCTGCCAAGATCAAGTTGAAAGAGTTGACCTTTGCAGATTCTACCCAACTCTTCTGCCAATTTTTTGGGTCTAAGCACTTGAAATTTTAGATGTAGGTTACCTGGACATGAGCCAAACTTTTAAATTATATATATATATATATATATATATATATATATATGTGTATATATATATATATTATATATATATATAAACTACTTAATTTACTCACATAAAATTAATATACGAAAGTATAGATTTATGCGTAAACTTTAAGTATTTACTTCAAAAGTGCTCAATACGTAGGTAGAGCTAGTTAGTAAGTCATAAGCCTGAAGAGTCCTAGAGTGGATGAAACGCGGAATATTCAGTGTAGCTTAATCGCCATATACATTTTATAACTTACTGTATGTATATGTGTATATATATATATATATATATATATATATATATATATATATATATATATGCGCACATAAAGTTATGAACAGTACATGGAGGCCGAAGAAAGCTGGGCTAGACTGCTAGTACACATTAAAAGAATTAGGTTTACAGGAAAAATCGCGAATGTGTTCGTTTGTCTGCGTTTGTAAAAAAGGAAAGAAATGTTTAAAAGATGGCAATGAAAAGGTTTCGCATATAAAGTGAAAATGACCAGTTAATAGATAAAAAAGCAGCAAAATATAGAATCAATGCGAAGCCGATGAACTTTGAAACATAAAAGAACTATACATCTTTTTAGTTTTCCGAAATAATTCTTATATCTTTATCGATATAAAAACATGAATAATTTGATTTTAGTATACGTGGCACACCTGTTGTAAAGAACACGAGTTAAAATACGCCGAGATGAATAAAGACCTTTAATTTATTAGTAGTTTGTTTACAACAGACTATAAAAACAATAAATGAAACAAGTAATATTTAAAATTAAATAGATAATACATTGTTCTTATAAATGCAGTTTAAACATCGTAAAGGACAAAGACATTTCGTTTATTAATAGTTGATCTACAACAAACTGTATAAACAGTAAATTCGATAACTGAAGTATTAGATTAATTACAGAATACAGTGTTTCTATAAAATAAATAAGTTATTTTTAATTTTAAAAAGCCATGGTACAAAGATATTTCATTTATTAATAGATTGTTTACGACAAACTATAACAGTGAATGAGGCATGTTATACACCAGATTAAACTTGTAAAATACATAAAATATAAGAAGTTACATTCTGAAAGTGATAATCAGTTTAATAAGAACGGACCTTTGTGGTTTTACAAAATTGAATACTTTTCAATCGATTAAATCGATAAATCATCAGAAAAATTACGTCTACAAGAAAAATAGCAAATGTGTTCGTTTGTCTTGGTTTGCAAACGGAAAAGAAATGGTTAAAAGATGGAAGCGAAGATGGTGCATATATAAAGTGAAAATGGCCAGTGGGAAGAGAAACTAGCAGAAAAATATGGAAGAAATGTGAAGCCTGTGGACTTAAAAACACGAAAGAAATATTTGG
This sequence comes from Euprymna scolopes, assembly GCF_053919585.1. NCBI lineage: Eukaryota > Metazoa > Mollusca > Cephalopoda > Sepiida > Sepiolidae > Euprymna > Euprymna scolopes. The sequence goes on along the minus strand of NC_136516.1, from coordinate 76,746,877 downwards.
TTTCTTCATTTTTTTTTCTTTTTAAATTTTCGACATAATTTTTATGTCGTTGTCGATATAAAAACATAAATAATTTAACTTGAGTAGTGCGTGTTACATTCGTATGTATTTTTTATCTTAGTTTTCCTGTTAGCAATTTTTACTTAGATTTTATCACTCTCTCTCTCTCATATATATATATATATATATATATATATATATATATATATATATATATATATATATATATATATATATATATATGGTCATTGTCACTTCTTGACAGAAGAAGACTATCTTTCCTTTGCTTTATTGTTGATTACTCATTCATTTTCATGTATTTTTTAAATATCTTTTTCTTTCTTTTTTTTTTAATTATATACACTTATACAGCCATACATACATACATGCGGAGATGTGATCAAGATGCATCAATTCCTATTTTCTGTGAGAACGAAGGTGGCTCTCCAGACCATCCAGTTTGTTGCAAAGATCGCACTTAAGTTGAGATTGAGAGATGCCAACTGGGGCTGCTCTACTGTGGACGCTCATATGACGCTTCAGGCCTCCACTCGATTTATAGACCACAGAGCAAACAGAACATCTGTGCCCTGCAATGTTTTCCCCAGCAAAGAAAGATTGATCACCATGTGAACGCTTGTGGCTAGCCAGGCCAGCTCTGGATAAAGTCATTTTACCGCATAAATAACAGGTGTGGTTCTGCATGGTATCCTCCGACAGACCTGATATATCTGACAGATTTTTTTTCCGGATATCACGCTTCATTTTTGCATGCTCATATTTTTTCTTCTCAAAACTATCACAGTTATGATAGACCAAGGAGCGCCACTTTTTACGATCATTGAAAGGACTTTCTTAACTGAACAAGTCAATACCAAGAGTTTTAAGATTATCTTTGATGTTATCCTTAAAGCGTTTCCTCGGTTTATGTGGTGGGCGCTTACTTGTGTAATTTCACCATAGAACAGGCGTTTTGGAAATCTATCGTCGTCCATCCTTGTCAGATGACCAGCCCACCTCATCTGGTTGCGTATAATCAACTTCTCGATACAAGGTACGTCATCCCGCATGAGAACATCCATATCAGGTATAAAAGTGCTCCACCTGATGCCCAGAATGTGTCTCAGGAATTTTATGTATATATATATATATATATATATATATATATATATTATATATATATATATTATATATATACATTATATATATATACATTATATATATATATACATTATATATAATATATATATATACATTATATATAATGTATATATACATTATATATAATATATATATATACATTATATATAATGTATATATACATTATATATAATATATATATATACATTATATATAATGTATATATACATTATATATAATATATATATATACATTATATATAATATATATATATATACATTATATATAATATATATGTACATACATTATATATAATGCATATATACATACATTATATATAATATATATATACATACATTATATATAATGCATATATACATACATTATATATAATATATATATACATACATTATATATAATATATATATACATACATTATATATAATATATATATACATACATTATATATAATATATATATGCATACATTATATATAATATATATATGCATACATTATATATAATATATATATATGCATACATTATATAATATATATATACATACATTATATATAATATATATACATTATATATATACATACATTTTATATATATATATACATACATTATATATATATATACATTGTATACATACATTATATATATATATACATACATTATATATATACATTATATATATACATACATGATATATATACATTATATACATACATATATATATTATATATATATTATATATATACATTATATATATACATTATATATATACATACATTATGTATATATTATATATATACATTATATATATATTTATTATATATATACATACATTATATATATATATTATATATATACATACATTATATATACACATACATTATATATATGATGTATGCGTGTATGAATGTGTGTGTACGTACGTATGTATATGTGTGTATGTATAAATTTAATACATATATACAAACACGTAATATATGTGATACATATATACATACACATGTTGTGTATATGTATGTATTTATGTAATACATATTTGCATATATAAATTGTGTATATGTATGTGTGTATGTGTATATTTAATACACATTGTATATATATATATGTAATACATATATATGCATACACATGTGTGTATATATGTGTGTGTACGTATATACATACATGCAAATATGTATGTCTCTCTCTCATACATATATATATATATATATTTATATATATATAATGTAGGCGTGTATGAATGCGTGTGTACGTACGTATGTATATGTGTAAACTTAATATATATATATATACACGTATATATGTGATACATATATACATACACATGTTGTGTATATGCATGTATTTATGTATATATATGTAATACATAGTTGCATACATATATTGTGTATATGTATGTATTTATGCATATATATATGTAATACATATTTGCATGCATATATTGTTTATATGTATGTATTTATGTATATATATGTAATACATAGTTGCATACATATATTGTGTATATGTATGTATTTATGTATATATATATATATATATATATATATATATAATACATAGTTCCATGCATATACTGTGTATATGTATGTGTTTATGTATATATATATATATATATGTAATACGCAGTTGCATACATATATACATGTAATACGCAGTTGCATACATATATTGTATATAGGTATTTATTATGTATGAAGGATTAAAAACAAGACCTTCCAAAGGGCGAATGAACCCTTTTTCGGGTTCAACGGCCAACTAGCACCATGTGTGTTTGTGTGTTGGGGTGGAGAGGGCTCCCGTAAGCCGTGGTGAAGGCAACCTTTCTAGGAGAAGCAAATCTCTGATTTAAAACATCGTAAAGCGGGAGACCAGTACCCGCATATAGCTGGTGTGCAGTTTAACTTGTTGCTGGCTATCTTGCTTTTGCTTGTTGCTGGATCTCAACATTTTGAACCGAGAGAGAGACTTAGCTGTCGTACAAAGCTAAGACTCTGTAACATCACCTTTGTATAGATACTCCCTCAGGCATTTGTCTGTAAAAATTGTCCTGTGGCGATGGAAAAGTCATGGAGGCTTGAAATGCTGGAAACATGTAATAATTGATCTCAATGACCGTCTTCAGTATCATGCCTGCTTGATCGTGTGAATTCACTATTAGGACTAAGAAGGAAAAAAGTCATTTTTGGGCTCATGGACATTAAGTGTCTGAGGGAGTGGCACTCGTCTGACAAGACGTTGCAATCATCATATGTAATACATATATTGTGTATATGTATGTATTTATGTATATATATATATGTGTAATACATAGTTGCATACATATATTGTGCATATGTATGTATTTATGCATATATATATGTAATACATAGTTGCATACATATATTGTGTATATGTATGTATTTATGTATATATATATGTAATACATAGTTGCATACATATATTGTGCATATGTATGTATTTATGTATATATATGTAATACATAGTTGCATACATATATTGTGTATATGTATGTATTTATGTATATATATATGTAATACATAGTTGCATACATATATTGTGCATATGTATGTATTTATGTATATATATGTAATACATAGTTGCATACATATATTGTGTATATGTATTTATGCATATATATATGTAATACATAGTTGCATACATATATTGTGTATATGTATGTATTTATGTATATATATGTAATACATAGTTCCATGCATATATTGTGTATATGTATGTATTTATGTATATATATGTAATACATAGTTGCATTAAATCCGATACAGAATTTATGTCTGCATATTTTTATTTAGATTCGTTCCAATTTCTTTACGCATATTTATTTTTGTAATGTTTCTAGATAGAACTAGCCTATGTATCCGCCATACTCACTTTTAACCCTAGTATTTTTCTTATGTATTTGGATACATCTCCAGGAGTGCTTACCAGTAAAGCTCGTGATGCTTAATATATTTATAGAAATCACGTGTTAATCGGGCATTTTGTTAGTATTATAGGCACTTATTTATATTGTCGTTGTTGTTCAAATTGGTCAGTTTTCGCTAAAAACAAGGAAATACTTTTTGAAAAATTTATTTTTTTCAAACGTAAAATTACACTTGTGGGCACGGGGCTCGTGATCTATAGAAAATTAAGTTAAATACAAAACCACCCACAAAATAATTAAAAGAATCGATTTGGCATCAGGACATAGGCACAATTTTTTCCCAAATCTATATTTCAAAAAAGTTCCTATTTTTCCCCGATTCCGATTAATTGTCCCAGCACTATTATATAAAAGAGACTTTGCCTATGTGTGTGAGGGAGAGAGTTTCACATGGACTTGACAACGTCTGGGCCGATGTTTGGAAATTTCACACAAATTTCCTTTATGTGTCTGGCAGTGTTTTTAGATAGGTTTTGTATCGGCATGTCTTCGATGAGTATAGATAATCGAAAATGTCTGACGAAAAAAGGAACAGGAGATTTTGACTAAAGTTAACACATTATACAGCCTAACATCACAAGTGCATTTGAGAAGTTTTATTACCGCACAAGCAGAAAGGCCCGGAATATAAAATTAACAGTAGGCTCTTTGCTATGACAGGGATGATCCTGAACAACTTCGTTGAAATAACTTGACGCTATCCCGAACAACTCCATTAAAACGATATGATACGATCCCGTACAACTCTGTCAATTCGAACCTGAACACTTCTATCGAAACGACCCGACACAATCACAAACAACTCTGTCGAAATAACACTACACGACACGATCCCGAACGACTCCGAACGATTCAACACGACATGTTACCAAAGCAACCTCGGCAGTTACCCCTCGTACGGCTTTGGTATCAGCTTTTTATAGCCCTTGGACGAACTCGTATTCACCATAGGTAGACTCGACTAAGTACATTGACACACGATTCTTGAACGCTTCCACGCATGCTCGTCACAACCATTAGTCTTCACTAGAATTTGAGTGGCAACAAGCCTCCCCAAGTTCCCAATCTTCTTTGCACTCATCCAATGGAGACGTTCTCTCCTCGGTCATTCCATCTTGCTTGAACTTTTACGGCTATTTGGTGTGGTGCAAGTCGATGCTGACATTACAAACGTTTTTTAGGGTGGGAGGTTGGGGGTGTAGTTAAATTACAATTTTTCTGTTTAATTTTCCTTTATTCCATGTAGTGTCCCTCTCTATTTTTGTTTTACTTCTGTTTCAGTTTTCATATGATCGGTGAGCTCATGTGGGTTGGTTTCCGCTTCTGAGGGGTTTTCTTCAGACTTTAACTGTTTTCAGCGATACTCTCTGTGTTATTATTATTATTTTTTAACATGAGCTGTGACTAACTACTGAAATCACCAAGAATTCACGGTCTAGTCACATGAGCAAAATCAGCCAATCAGATGAAGAAATATATAACACGTAATCACTTGATTCTTTTCTTGTTTGTTTTGATAAAAATAAAATCGACAAATAATATCCACTTTAATAAACTACATTGAATTAGAAAAATGTTCTTTGTTTTTTGTTTTTAATGATATTTTTTATATAAAATGAAACGCACCGGAGTGGGGCGAGGAAAAGGAATGTAAGAATGTCACACGATTGCAAATTTTTGTAAAAGTCTCCACACGTAATCACACCAACCCCTCCCCCCACCACCACCACCACCTGAGATTCTATTTATGTATGCAAAAGCTTTCTTGCCTCGTGATGTCTTCATTTAATTGATTTCCAAATGAAATGCCTAATTTTCCCGTTTGTTTTCTCAGTTTATATTTCGGTGTAGAACCTTCATTTTTCTAAAAAAAAAAAAAAAAAAAAAAATTTTTTTTTTCTATAGTCTATACTTCCGAGTAATTACACATTCAATCGTTGAACATAGTCTATATTTATTAAACTCAACGTCTGCTAATTACTTATTCTCCTTTTCGTGTTTTCGGAAAACGTTATTTGCAAATTATCTTTTCATACTCGTCTAAACAAATCATAGTTGTGCGGTTATATGCCTGCCAGATCTGTCGTGTGGCATGATGAGAATAGTAGTCCGAAAAATTCAAATAATACAAATTATCAATCAAAATTATATATATTCCTGAGTTGGGCAGAAAGATTTCCAAGTTTGAAAAAAAAAAAAAAAAAAAAAAAAAACATGCCTGAAGAAGATCAGAGGTTACATCGGCCAGAACATTATGAAAATAACAACCAAGATGAGAATAGTAGCCCGAAAAATCCAAACAATACAAATTATTAATAGAAGTAATCCAATTTATCAAATCTCCAGTACTAACGATTACTACGATATTATCCCACTGATTACTGTACACACAATAACCCTTATCCTCGAGTAGCCTCCGGGCCTTGATGACTCCTATGTTAAAAAATTATATATAGTTTCCCGAGTTTGACATAAAGATTTCAAAGTTTAAAAAAAAAAAAAAAAAAAAAAAACACTCCTGAAGAAGATCGGAGGTTACATCGGCCGAAACAATCAAGATTAGACTAGTTATCCTAAAATCCCAATTTATATAGATTCTCAAAGTCGGCAGAAAAATACCCGTTCGAATAGACATACTTGAAGACGGTCAGAGCTTATAACGACTTAAACGACCCGCAATTTCCACGACGTTAGCTCAGTCTCACTCGGCAGTTAACAGAAATAACCCGAAAAGTTCGGCCAAGCGTTCCTGTGTTTTCTGTTTTTAACTAATACGAATCTATGAAGGCTACTATTGTTTTTATAAATTGGAAAAAATAAAAACATAATTTTAATGGCGCAGGTTAAGGTTGGGTTAGATACATGTTTATAATTTTATTTATTGTATTTCCATGTTTTTTCCTGTTTATCATAATTTTCTCGCTGTGATTTAACGTTCCGCGATGTGCCGCTTCCGGTAATCCCCGTCAGCAGTTGAGCACAGCCGAGAGTTTTCGGATCGCTAAATGCAGACGTCCCAATGTATATAAGGAACGTTGGAGGTTACATCGGCCAAAACATTTTGAAAATAAAACCCAAGATGAGAATAGTCATAAAAAATATAAATAAATAAAAAAAATTATCAATCAAAATCACATATAGATTCCTGAATTCATCAGAAAGATTCCCAAGTCCCAAAAAGAAAACGCACTTCAAGAAGGTCGGAGGTTATATTGGCCAAAGCATTGTGAAAATGATAACGAAGACGAAAATAGTATATATATTATTTAATTGGAATTCATTATTGAGATGAGTATCTATTATTTATTGCGGACTATTATCCTCATCTTTCTTAGTTGCTGTTTCACGACGTTTCGGCCAACTATTCCTCTGGCCTTTATCAGGTGGTAACCGTGGCGGGATAAGAAGTTCAAATCTCCTAACTGTATTCTCAGCAATTACTGCCTTCCATAGTTATTGTCGTCTCACCATGTTTTGGCCAAGTAAGCCTCTGGCCGGCTTTGGGTAGGATTGAAAACGCTATCTTCATACAATTCTCACCTGGAACCATAGAGATTTAACGTCTCTATCCACTGCGCCATCTGACTAAGGCCAGAGGAATAGTTGGCCAAAACTTCGGGAAACAACAACTAAGAAAGATGAGGATGATAGTCCACAATAAATAAATTATTACAAGAATAGTAGTCCGAAAAATTCAAATAATAAAACGATTTAAAAGCATTCATAAATTTCTCTCAGAATTTTTCTTTTCCATTTTCTAAAAATGTGTTTACATTTGATCGACGTAAAAATCCGCTGCCATAAAATGCTGCGTTAAATCTAAGAACATTAAATCAAACCTTAACCGCTTTCTTTCTTGAAGACGTGCCAATCTTATTGCAGAACTTTATGCTGCATGTTGCACAAGTTTTCGTATCAATCGTAAACAATAACGAGCACTTCCAACATAATGGGTACCAAACTTTGCATAATAGATGAAAACCAGAACATACCATAAATTTTCTCACCCAAAGAATTGTCTGGAAGCTGAACAACAATGTACATTGGGGTGACCAGACTTCTAAATCGAAAACTTGGAATATTTCAATTTAAGTAGGTAACAAAGTGTATTTGAATGTTACTTTAATTGACTTATTTCCATACTGCAGAGAGCTTCGCCACATGCTTGAAAACAAAATTACACAATTACACGACTCATCAGAGTTTTGAGCCATTCTTTCAGCTGTCAAAAGAGACATGACAGTTTCAGCACTAATCTGAACAGCTCATCTTTTTCGTTGTTCTTCTCTTGATCTTTCTTTGATTAAATCTCCTTGCTTTCTTTATATAGAAAAAGTCTGTTAAGTAAAACACATGCCCAATGGAGTACTGTTGCCACATCTGGGCAGGAGTTGTTCAACACACCATATTCTACCTTGACACCTAGTAGGTGATGCCCTTTTTTTTCCTTGCAACCTCTTTTCCACGGAAGGGACGTTGCCAGCCTGTCTTGCTCTGTCACTATTTTCATAGTAAGTGCTCGTCTGAACTCCAATCTATAATCCCCGCTTACAAAACTTTCACAAAAATACTCGACTAGCTAAAACCACTATATATGATTTTCCTCACTTTCTATCTGTGCCTCAATGTAAACGCAGATTCCATGAACAAAGCTTCTTTCCCAGAACTGCCCGTCTTTGGAACACTGTTCCACTGGCCTGCTTCCAGTCTAAATACAACATGGTAGCTTTCAAATCTAATGTAAACAAGTTTCTGTTAGGTTGTCTGCATAAATAATCAAATTCCATCCAATTTACATCATTAAGGATTACTTCACTACTATCTTACATTCATTAACCCTTATCCTCGAGTGACCTTCGGGCCTTGATAAGTGGTGACTCCAAAGTAAAAAAAAAACTACATTAATCTCTTTTTTTCAATCCTCTTTGTTGATGAATCTGTTAATATTAATGTTCTATCTGCTACCTGTATTTTTTGGCCTATCTCGTGAACTTACTTCAAGAATAGTTCTTAAACACTCCATTTCAAAGACATTGAACATGTAACAGAGCGCTTGCGCACGTATGCAAATGCCGCGATGTGTGTGAAGAAAAAGACTATAAAAAGAGCGTGTGTTCAAAGACCGATGATCACGTTGTAGAGCACATTCGAAACAACAGAGGTCAGAGAGAAGGAGTATCATCACGTTTTATTTGAGAAAATACCCAGAAATAAATGTTGTCGTTACACAACAAAGGAGCCGAGTTATTACTTGTGCTATATTCCTTGCAACGTACTCTGCTACAACGTGTTGGGCCCCGGGTGTCTACACGTTAACGCGTGTGTATACGGTTGTGTAATGGTACAAACATCCTATCAGAATCTGCCAATATAAGTCCTGTTTCACCTACAAATATACAGCAATAGGAAACATCAATGCATTATAAACATTTAAGTTCAAGTTTTGACATGTGCTTCTTCCTCCCTGCATTCTGTAATATTTTAAAATACTAGTAAACGTACCACAACTGATTTGGTTTCTTTTTAAACTCACTATCCTTATATATGTTTCAGGATATCATCGTAAACAACTTTCAGTTGTCAGAAACGACATGCTAATGTTAACGCTTATTTGGTCAGCACATCTCTTTGGTTGTTGTTGTCTTCATCTTTAATCCATCAAATCTTCTGTATATGGTTTCTTTACATAGAGTCTGGTAGCCTGGAAACTTGTCCAAATTATTCATTTCTTTTTTTACAGAAGGGTGGACCTGTAAATTCACTCTTGTCTGTTCGCACTTTTCTACGCTTTGGAATTTTTTGAAATTTTGCACAAACATTAAACATTATATGAGTAAAATCTAACAGAACGGATTTTCCGGGAAAATGTCGATTGCCCCCCCCCCCAAGGGTAGTTTTCGGGTTAAAATGTCTAAAATTTACACTTTTGTGCTTATCTTATTATAAATTTTCTTAGTGTGTGTGTGATGCAGTTTATCTCAACCTACAGGCAACCCCCTCAGGCAAGTAAGGTACCGATATGAAACTTATGATCCAGCAGATGTTTTAGTGATATTTATATGCATGTTTGGTGTATGGAAATGCAAAAAAAAAAATGCAAAAAAATAATGATTTACTAAACATTTTATTTACTGGATATTTTTCCGGTATTCACCGGAAGTTATTATCTCCCTTAGTAAGTTCGATTTACTGTGTGTGTGTGTGTGTGTGTGTGTGTGTGTGTGAGACGCGGTTTATCTCAGCCTACAGGCAACCCACCCAGGCAAGTTAGGAACCGAAATGAAGCTTATGACCCAGCAGATGTTTTAGTTATATTTATATGCATGTTTGGTGTATGAAAATGCAAAAAAAAAAAAAATAAATAAATAAAATAACGATTTACTAAACAACGTTTTATTTACTGGATATTTTTCCGGTACAAGGACTCAAGTTTGTCCAGCTGGGCAAACTTGGGTTCTTGTTAAATAAAAATTGATGTCTTGGATTTTTATAAAACTTTCTGAAAATTTGTAACTAACTGATTTCTATATAATTTTGTTTGTCTATACTTCGCGATAAATCTTGGGTGTGCCCTAGTGGCTCTTTTAGGACCAATAAAAACACTCCATTTTGGGGACTATTTTACCATATTTGTCCAAAATTTTCTGTGCATATCTATTTAACAGTTTTGCATGGTTCTGAACTCAAATTTAAATATATTAAGGCCTTGGGGACTTTTGGTGCTAAAGGGGGGAGAGGTGATGGACTTGGTTTTGATTCCAAGTGCCATAGATATATTCTAGGGATCAAATGGAGCGATGGAGCTACCAACTAAGAAGTCAACGACCGCATTAACCAATAGGAGGTATTGTCAATAACCTGCAAACGACATCTAGGCTGGCTAAGATTGGCCTTAGAAAAAATTGCTACCCAAGTGCTCCGATAGGCTCCTGATGGAAAAAGTAGGGGAAGACCAAAACTGAACCGGAAGCAAACAAGAGAGACTTGATCCCAACAAGAAGAGGAGGGACGCTGTGGATCTGGCTTCATACCAAAAACAATGGTATACTTTTACTACCTCGTGCGTCGTAGAATGTGAAGGTCCTTGAATCTAAATAAGTCTTGTTCATATTTACATTTTTTTTTAGTCTCGAAAGATTAATAATTAATTCTTAAACATTTCATTTCAAAGACGTTGATGTTGCTCTCATGCTCTGCCAATATAATCCGTATTTTACTTGAGGATTCAGCCTTCAACCTCCAGACGAATGTCATTTACAACTGAATTTATAAAGTACTTTATCCGTTAAGCCACAGGTTTGACAAGATATGATCCATATCCATCTTAGTTGTTCTTGTGATGATGTGAAACTGTGGCGCAATCAATATAGGCGTTGAGTTCAATCAGTTCTAAATGACAGTCTTTTGGAGGTCGAAGGTTCAGTCCTCAGTAGAGACGATATTAACTAAGAATGAAAGAAAAATTAATTAACACTTCTGCCCAGTCATGGCTGACGAAATGAGAACAATGTACTGTCATGGATTGAATAAAAAACGTCAGTTGGTAATTCCACATTAATTCCCGAGTTTGACCTAAAGATTTCCAAGTTCATAAAAATGTATCTAAAGAGATCAAAGGTTACATTGATAAAGAGAGTAGAAAGTGGACCTTTGGTTTACCTTCGGCAGCCTCGTAAAAAGAAGGGTGGACCTGTAAATTCACTCTTGTCTGTTCGCACTTTTCTACGCTTTGGAATTTTTTGAAATTTTGCACAAACATTAAACATGATATGAGTAAAATCTAACAGAACGGATTTTCCGGGAAAATGTCGATTGCCCCCCTAAGGGTTGTTTTCGGGTTAAAATGTCTAAAATTTACACTTTTGTGCTTATCTTATTATAAATTTTCTTAGTGTGTGTGTGATGCAGTTTATCTCGACCTACAGGCAACCCCCTCAGGCAAGTAAGGTACCGATATGAAACTTATGATCCAGCAGATGTTTTAGTGATATTTATATGCATGTTTGGTGTATGGAAATGCAAAAAAAAAAAAAAATGCAAAAAAATAACGATTTACTAAACAACGTTTTATTTACTGGATATTTTTCCGGTACAAGGACTCAAGTTTGTCCAGCTGGGCAAACTTGGGTTCTTGTTAAAAAAAAATTGATGCCTTGGATTTTCATAAAACTTTCTGAAAAGTTGTAACTAACTGATTTCTATATAATTTTGTTTGTCTATACTTTGCGATAAGTCTTCGGTGTGCCCTAGTGGCTCTTTTAGGACCAATAAAAACACTCCATTTTTGGGGACTATTCTACCATATTTGTCCAAAATTTTCTGTGCATATCTATTTAGCAGTTTTGCATGGTTCTGAACTCAAATTTAAATATATTAAGGCCTTGGGGACTTTTGGTGCTAAAGGGGGGGGGTGATGGACTTGGTTATTTCATTTTTTGCATGGTGCAGAACTCAAATTTACATATGTTAAGGCCTAAAACTGCACCGTTTGTTCATTTTCACCAGGATTTGACGCCCCCCTAGGGACTTTGGGGGCTAAATGGGGGGGGGACTTAGTCATTTTTTTTATGCCTCGTTTACTGTGCAATCTCGGGGGACCATGCATGTTTCACTTGTTCTTTCTTTGTTTTTTTTTTAATAACGTTGTTGCTGAATTTGAAAACATTAATTCTCTTTCTGATCTATGAAAATGAAATTTGGCAGCTCACAATCAGCCAATAGAGGAAATTAAATGGTTTTGATTCCAAATGCCTTAGATATATTCTAGGGATCAAATGGAACGATGGAGCTACCAACTAAGAAGTCAGCAACTGCATTAACCAATAGGAGGTATTGTCAATAATCTGCAAACAACATCTAGGCTGGCTAAGATTGGCCTTAGAAAAAACTGCTACCCAAGTGCTCCGATAGGCTCCTGATGGAAAAAGTAGGGGAAGACCAAAACTAAACCGGAAGCAAACAAGAGAGACTTGATCCCAATAAGAAGAGGAGGGATGCTGTGGATCTGGTTTCATACCAAAAACAATGGTATACATTTACTACCTCATGCGTCGTAGAATGTGAAGGTCCTTGAATCTAAATAAGTCTTGTTCATATTTACATTTTTTTTAGTCTCGAAAGATTAATAATTCTTAAACATTTCATTTCAAAGACGTTGATGTTGCTCTCATGCTCTGCCAATATAATCCGTATTTTACTTGAGGATTCAGCCTTCAACCTCCAGACGAATGTCATTTACAACTGAATTTATAAAGTACTTTATCCGTTAAGCCACAGGTTTGACAAGATATGATCCATATCCATCTTAGTTGTTCTTGTGATGATGTGAAACTGTGGTGCAATCAATATAGGCGTTGAGTTCAATCAGTTCTAAATGACAGTCTTTTGGAGGTCGAAGGTTCAGTCCTCAGTAGAGACGATATTAACTAAGAATGAAAGAAAAATTAATTAACACTTCTGCCCAGTCATGGCTGACGAAATGAGAACAATGTACTGTCATGGATTGAATAAAAAAAGTCAGTTGGTAATTCCACATTAATTCCCGAGTTTGACCTAAAGATTTCCAAGTTCATAAAAATGTATCTAAAGAGGTCAAAGGTTACATTGATAAAGAGAGTAGAAAGTGGACCTTTGGTTTACCTTCGGCAGCCTCATAACTCTTGCTTCTCTTATTTTGTCCTTTAGTCCTCACATTCCATGAGCAAAGGGAAAGAATTGTTGTTTTATGGATTGGAATCTATTCATCTAACATGTTGGCTTGTTTTTGGACTTTAAGTATTATTATTTTTTTGTTTTATTTTAGCTCCTTAGATCAAGTGGATTCATGTCTTGTCTGAAGCAATTTCCATAAGATAGAACGTCATTAAAAAGCCAATCAAGATGAGAATACACCAAATAATACAGATTAAACAATGACTTTTACTTAATTATGGTAATTGGATGAATAAATTTGTATTTTAATCAACTCGGCCATTTTCTAATTATCCAAAACAATTCAGTCAATTATAACCTGGAAGAATGACAACGTAGACACCGTTTAGATTTTCTTTCAACTTTTTTTTAACCTTAACTTTTTTCTTTTTCTTTTTAACTTATTTCCCTGCCTTTTTTTTTCAATTTTTTTCTTTTTCTTTTTTTTTTCAACTTTTTTCTTTTTTTTCAACTTTTTTCTTTTTTTTCAACTTTTTTCTTTTTCTTTAACTTTTTTCTTTTTCTTTTTTTTCAACTTTTTTCTTTTTCTTTTTTTTTCAACTTTTTTCTTTTTCTTTTTTTTCAACTTTTTTCTTTTTCTTTTTTTTCATTTTTTTTTATTTTCTTTTTTTTCAACTTTTTTCTTTTTTTTCAACTTTTTTCTTTTTCTTTAACTTTTTTCTTTTTCGTTTTTTCAACTTTTTTCTTTTTCTTTTTTTTCAACTTTTTTCTTTTTCTTTTTTTTCAACTTTTTTCTTTTTCTTTTTTTTCAACTTTTTCTTTTTCTTTTTTTTTCAACTTTTTTCTTTTTCTTTTTTTTTCAACTTTTTTCTTTTTCTTTTTTTTCAACTTTTTTCTTTTTCTTTTTTTTCAACTTTTTTCTTTTTCTTTTTTTTCAACTTTTTTCTTTTTCTTTTTTTTCAACTTTTTTCTTTTTCTTTTTTTTCAACTTTTTTCTTTTTCTTTTTTTTCAACTTTTTTCTTTTTCTTTTTCTTTAACTTTTTTCTTTTTCTTTTTTTCAACTTTTTTCTTTTTCTTTTTTTTAACTTTTTTCTTTTTCTTTTTTTCAACTTTTTTCTTTTTCTTTAACTTTTTTCTTTTTCTTTTTTTTCAACTTTTTTCTTTTTCTTTTTTTTCAACTTTTTTCTTTTTCTTTTTTTTCAACTTTTTTCTTTTTCTTTTTTTTCAACTTTTTTCTTTTTCTTTTTTTTCAACTTTTTTCTTTTTCTTTTTTTTCAACTTTTTTCTTTTTCTTTTTTTCAACTTTTTTCTTTTTCTTTTTTTTTCAACTTTTGTCTTTTTCTTTTTTTTTCAACTTTTTTCTTTTTTTCAACTTTTTTCTTTTTCTTTAACTTTTTTCTTTTTCTTTTTTTTCAACTTTTTTCTTTTTCTTGTTTTCAACTTTTTTCTTTTTCTTTTTTTTCAATCTTTTTATTTTTATTTTTTTTCAATCTTTTTATTTTTATTTTTTTTTCAACTTTTTTCTTTTTTTCAACTTTTTTCTTTTTCTTTAACTTTTTTCTTTTTCTTTTTTTTCAACTTTTTTCTTTTTCTTTTTTTTCAACTTTTTTCTTTTTCTTTTTTTTCAACTTTTTTCTTTTTCTTTTTTTTCAACTTTTTTCTTTTTCTTTTTTTTCAACTTTTTCTTTTTCTTTTTTTTTCAACTTTTTTCTTTTTCTTTTTTTTTTCAACTTTTTTCTTTTTCTTTTTTTTCAACTTTTTTCTTTTTCTTTTTTTTCAACTTTTTTCTTTTTCTTTTTTTTCAACTTTTTTCTTTTTCTTTTTTTTCAACTTTTTTCTTTTTCTTTTTTTTCAACTTTTTTCTTTTTCTTTTTTTTCAACTTTTTTCTTTTTCTTTTTCTTTAACTTTTTTCTTTTTCTTTTTTTCAACTTTTTTCTTTTTCTTTTTTTTAACTTTTTTCTTTTTCTTTTTTTCAACTTTTTTCTTTTTCTTTAACTTTTTTCTTTTTCTTTTTTTTCAACTTTTTTCTTTTTCTTTTTTTTCAACTTTTTTCTTTTTCTTTTTTTCAACTTTTTTCTTTTTCTTTTTTTTTCAACTTTTGTCTTTTTCTTTTTTTTTCAACTTTTTTCTTTTTTTCAACTTTTTTCTTTTTCTTTAACTTTTTTCTTTTTCTTTTTTTTCAACTTTTTTCTTTTTCTTGTTTTCAACTTTTTTCTTTTTCTTTTTTTTCAATCTTTTTATTTTTATTTTTTTTCTCAAAGTTTTTTCTTGTTTTTAATCTTTCTTTTTTTCTTTTTTCAACCTTTCTATTTTTCTTATTTTTTTTAACCGTTATCATCTTATTTCCTTTTTGCAACCTTTTTTCTTCCGTCTGCCATGTGTGTGTGTGTGTTATTCTAATATCATTCCCGTCTGTATGCCACACTTTTAGTTCTAAATACCATATCCTTTTGTTTGTCACACTTACGTTTTTAAAGAACAATTTATTTAGTTTGCTACCATTATTTTTGCATAACATTTTCATCTGTCTGCTACGTGGATTGATTTAAATTGCATTTTCGTCTGTCAGTAACGTTTTTAGTTTGAAATAGCATTTTCATTTGTCTGTCATGCTTAAGTTTGAAATGGCATTTTCATTTGTCTGTCATGCTTAAGTTTGAAATGGCATTTTCATTTGTGTGCCATGCTTAAGTCTGAAATGGCATTTTCATTTGTGTGCCATGCTTAAGTCTGAAATGGCATTTTCATTTGTGTGCCATGCTTAAGTTTGAAATGGCATTTTCATTTGTCTGCCATGCTTAAGTTTGAAATGGCATTTTCATTTGTCTGCCATGCTTAAGTTTGAAATGGCATTTTCATTTGCCTACCATGCTTAAGTTTGAAATGCCTTTTCTGTCTATCTGTTACACTAAAGTTTTAAATAGAATTTTTATCAATCTGTAACATTTTAAAATGATATAGTTTGTTGACACTTATTTTTAATCCATCAGAGCATAAGAGGTTTTGTCGGTCCGTCTGTCATGTTTTTAGTTTCAAATAGCATT
Organism: Euprymna scolopes; assembly: GCF_053919585.1. Lineage (NCBI taxonomy): Eukaryota > Metazoa > Mollusca > Cephalopoda > Sepiida > Sepiolidae > Euprymna > Euprymna scolopes. The sequence continues at coordinate 76,730,079 of NC_136516.1, read as the reverse complement.
TTCATTTGTCTGCCATGCTTAAGTTTGAAATAGCATTTTTATTTGTCTGCCATGCTTGTTTGAAATAGCATTTTCATTTATCTGCCATGCTTGTTTGAAATAGCATTTTCATTTGTCTGCCATGCTTAAGTCTGAAATGGCATTTTCATTTGTGTGCCATGCTTAAGTTTGAAATGGCATTTTCATTTGTCTGTCATTCTTAAGTTTGAAATGGCATTTTCATTTGTGTACCATGCTTAAGTTTGAAATGGCATTTTCATTTGTCTGCCATGCTTAAGTTTGAAATGGCATTTTCATTTGTCTGCCATGCTTAAGTTTGAAATGCCTTTTCTGTCTATCTGTTACACTAAAGTTTTAAATAGAATTTTTATCAATCTGTAACATTTTAAAATGATGTAGTTTGTTGACACTTATTTTTAATGCATCAGAGCATAAGAGGTTCTGTCGGTCCGTCTGTCATGTTTTTAGTTTCAAATAGCATTTTTATTTGTCTGACATGCTTAAGTTTTAAATGGCATTTTTATTTGTCTGTCATTCTTAAGTTTGAAATCGCATTTTCATTTGTTGGCATGCTTAAGTTTGAAATGGCGTTTTGCTTTCATCTCACACTTTCTGTTTGAAATAGCATTTTCTTTGCTTTTTCATGCTTAAGTCGAAAGTAATATTTTCCTCCGTTTGTCACGCTGAAGTTTTAAATAGAATTTTAATGTATCTGTCACACTTTATTTTAAAATGACATTTTCCTATTAAATAGGCAGTTTAAATTTGGCAGTTACTTTTAATGTGTCGGATTTTTTTCTATGAGAGGTTCTGTCTGCTCGTCTGTCACGTTTGAGTTTTACATACCATTTTTATTAAATTGAATGGACACATCTTATGGACGCGTCCATTATTTTTCTACCTTCTTTATTATTTAAGCATTCGATATTGCCGTTCCAAATGAACATCGATTGTCTTTGATAAATCCGATTTGAAATTGTCAAAATCAACTTTTATAGTTGTCAAAAAAAGCAATTAAGATTTTGCGTTTACATGTGAAAAAATACAGTCACTTGCACACAACATTTTAGTTAATATTTGTACTAGCAACCATACCCACTAATATTGAATTAAAAAAAAATACTGTTAATCTCTTCTCCGTTATTTCAAGTATAAATTATCAATTTTTATTAGATTATTTGTACCACGGTTCTCACATATACAGGGTGACCCCAAAAAAACGGTCCCTAACTCTAATTAGGCCCCGTTTCTTAGTGTTTTGTCCGAATGAAATGAAACTTTGGTCATAACTAGTTTATTATATTACCAAAACATCACATCAAAACACTAGGGTCTTTAGCCTTTTTTTCTCCGTTGACTGTAAAATGCTCAGAAAAATAATTGAATGTCCTCTGTTTTTTTTTTGGGGGGGGGGGTCACCTTGTATTACTTAATTGTTATTAAATATTAATTACTACTTAATTATTATTAAATATTAATTATTTAATTTATTATTAAATATTAATTATTTAATTTATTATTAAATATCAATTATTATTTAATTATTGGAATCCTTTGAGATGAGTAATTTTGTATATTTTATTTATTTTCTTTTTGCAGATTGTTATCCTCATCTTAATAGTTGTTGTTTAACGACATTTCGGCCAACTCATCCTCTGGCCTTCATCAGGTGGTTAACAACGACGGGATAGGAATGATGAATCTACTAACTGTATCTTCAGTAATTACTTTGGGGCCCATGGCGCAATGGATAGACACGTTGAATCTCTACAGTTCCAGGTGAGCATTGTCTGAAGATAGCGGTTTCAATCCTACCTAAAGTGAGCCAGAGGATGAGTTGACCAAACTGTGGTGAGACTACAACAACTATGGAAGGCAGTAATTACTGAAAATACAGTTAGATTCAGCATTCTTATCTTGTCGACGTTAATCACCTGACAAAGGCCGGAGGAATTGTTGGCCGAAACCTCATGAAACAACAACTATAAAAATGAGGATAACAGTCCGTAAATAAATAAATAAAATATACTGTTCTCACATTTCTGAATTTTTAAGATGAGGATTGATTATTTGAATTATTTTAATTCATCGGACTACTGTTCTCATCTTGAGTGTGATTTTCATAATGTTTCGGTCGATATAACGTGGAAGGCTGACATACTCGTTCATACTTACGATGAAAATCCACCAAATAAATATCACCATGACATTTATTGGGTGAATTTCTATTAGTATTCTGCTTTATTTTAGAGTTTGGAGCGATTCTCGAGACTCCAAAGACGGTAGCCTCATGTATGTTGTTGTTTTTAACTTAAGTGCTCGGCACTACTTGCGTTTCAGACTTAATAAACGCTTTAAAATATGTTAAAACACCGAAAACTTACCCAAGTAGATAGAAGAGTAACTTATCTTGCCTTTGGTAACATTTATTTGTTTTATATTTGTTTCTTGAGCACTTGGTTTGATGTCTATTGTAAATCATTCCCAATGGATATTATTCGTATCAATGCATATAAATGAATGTACCGTGCGGATACACTTATTGTATCAGCCATCTTGGATCATTTCCAAGAAGATATTTTCTAAGGTTACGGGTCTTTAATTCAAAACAAACTTCTATTAGTTTTAGTGTTCTTTATCATGTCATTCGATGTTAAAATAAATTATAGTTAAACATCATTTTAAATATGTTGTCATAACAGTTTATATTGCCTCTCGTTTTTTTTTTTTTTCTTTTTAGTTTAGTTTCTTCTCAATTTCGTTTGCAAGATGTTTAGCTTTGATGCAAATGTTGCTTGTAAACTCCACGTTCTTGGAATATCCCATTACCTTAAAATCGGTTCCATTCAATAAATATTATCGAATTCTGCCATTTTCCCATTCCTTGCAATCAGATTTGACAACGTTGTCGTTTCAAATTGAAATTCGCCGTTTAAATATTTGATTCCTTTTTCCTCCTGTTTTCTTTTTAATGTGATCGCTTTCGGGTACCGACTGTCAAGATTAAAGAGATGATTTATGCAATACGTTTGGGAATTTAAGAAACTGCGAGAACGGTTAATGTTTCTTGTATATCTGCTAGCGTAATGTAACTTCGGTGTTCATTATATATATATATATATATATATATATATATAATGGGGAACCAGAGATTGGAGCTCAGACGAGAACTTTCCATGGAAGTAACGATAAAACAAAGTCAGGCTCGCAACATCTCTATTGTGGGAGAGAGGTTGCAAGGAAGAGAAAAGCCCCCCCCCCACTAAGCCACGAAGCCTATTTTGTACTCTGTCAAGGCAGGATAGGCTGTTTTTAGCAGCTCCTACCCAGATGTGGCAGCAGAACTCCATCCTTGGACGTACTTTTATATAGATAGAGAATTGCATCAGCAGTGAGATATCTTCTGGAGCGGTAGAAAGATCCTACCATTTTTCCAGCGACCTTGGCAACTGACTTGATGTAACTGTTCCATTTCAGGTCAGGAGTAAAGGTCAATCCCAGAAGCTTATCAAAACATGGATCTTCCCCTAGACGAGAACCATCCATTTCAACTGATGCCAGATGGGGATCAGAGCGTTGATGATGTAAAGATAGGAGCTTGGTTTTAGATGCATTAAAAGTAACCAGCCACCTCTTCCTCCACTGTACCACACGCTCTGGATCAGAGGAGAGAGAATCAAAGAGAACTTTTTTCATTTACGGCCTTTGATGTGTTGCCATAGATGATCGTGTCATCAGCATAGATGTCAACGAATGATTTAAGTATGTGTTTTGGGAGATCATTGATGTAGATCAGGAAGAGAGTTGGGCCCAGGATGGACCCCTGAGGGACTCCAGCATTAATACTGTGGGCCTCTGATTTCTGCCCATCAACCACTACTTTTATGAGCCTATGAGAGAGATGATTTAATGATTGAGAAAATATTTCCAGTTATACCGTAGCTTGATACTTCTTCGTCATCGCTGTTTCATTTAGTGGTTGCTGTTGTGGTGTGGTTCCTAATCTTGGTAGAGACCATCTTTCGACGATGACAGTATCATTTTGAATAGTTAAGATCAACACCAACATTTAATATAATTTTTAATATAATTTTTAGTAGAAATGTTATCGTTTCAGTAAAGGAAGAAATTGAGGATGTTGTTCAGGTGAGCATGCGTAATGAAATGCGAAAACATGAAATATTGAGAGAAGAGAAGGATCATCAGGTAGTAAGTATTACCTAAAAACATGAACAAAGTTTTGTAAATGAAAATTGTGTAAGAATGTGTGCACGAGATGAATAAAGCTGATATGTGAGTCATTGAGTTCATTGTAAAATTTATCAAGTACTAAATTTAACAATGTGATTTTTTTCTTTATTAGCTTATGTAATATAACTGCAGTGTTCATTATATATGTGCGTTCGTGTATATATATATATATATATATATATTCTTCCTTGTTTTTTTTTTTTCTTTTATAAAAATGTTTTCTTGTAAAATTTCGTTTTTCTCATTTTTTTTTTAATTTAGAAAACTCTGTTCATGTTTTAGATAGCACTTGCTAACTGGTGACCCTTCTATTCTCTCAATGTTTCAATTTATTTTTATTTTATTATGCACGCATGTCTGTATATATTCTTCATGTTCATTCTTTCGCTAAAGCATAACTGTTATAAACAATTTATATATTTTTTTTAATAATGAAAATCTTAATGTATAAATTCGTCTTTGATAAAGAAAGTTCATTAAATAGTCAAACCGCTTTTTTTTCTTTTTCCTTTTTTTCTTTTTTTCTTTTTCCTTTTTTTCTTTTTTTCTTTTTCCTTTTTTTCTTTTTTTCTTTTTCCTTTTTTCTTGTTTTTCTTTTTTCTTTTTTTTTCTTTCTTTTTTTTTTTTTTAACTCCACCCCTTACAAAGCATATCGCCACTTGGACGTAAGAGGCTACTATTTGGGGCCATGTCTAGGAAAGATTAACAAGATATTTGTTTATGTTACATTTAAACTTCTGCATATCAGTACAGCCAGGGAAGCAGACAGAAAGAAGGGAATTCTAAAGTCTAGCTGTTCGAGGGAAGAAACTATTAGAATAGAAAGATTTCTGGCATTTAAGGACAACAACAGTGAAGGGGTGAGATTTTATTGCTAAGCGGATTTGTCGGGGATATGTATGTCGAGAGAGGTATAAGTGAAACAAATTCATCAGAACACATTCCATTAAAATATTTGTAAAACAGGCACAGTGATACTTAGAAATGTGTAGATCAAAAGTTTTATAGTGTGAGTAATGTGTTTGCATAAGTAATATATTTATGTGAGTATTTGGCAGCGTGACATTGTATGTATGCATGTTGGTTTACCTTGTTCTTGTTAGTATACGTATAGATGTGCACAAGTTGAATCCCTTTTTTTTTTTTTTTGGATTTAACTCCCTCAGCCAAAAAGGGCACGAGGGGGTGTTAAACGATGTTGCTGGGTGCTTAATCGCCATTGGCACACGGTCTCTAATATGTAAATCGTTGTAGATGCGTGGATGTCCAAAAGTGTTATACTGGCTCGTCGAAATTAAGATCGAAGCGAAACCTGCTGGCTAGCAAATTTGATAAATCAACTCCTATGTTTTCTTCACTCTCTTTAACTTTACTCGTTCACAACAACCTAGCCTATAAAGATATGCCTTAATATTTTTATACATAACTGTTCGCCATTATGAGATATCAAAATAGTGAATAGACGATGACCACTAGATCAACGAGTTAAATAATCTGGAGCAAAGGAAGTAGGGAATAGATCAGACAATTCTGAAAAATATGCCATAATAGTATTATAGGAAAGACTGAGACTAACAGCATCATGTCTGTGAGAGATAGTTTGCAGAGAAGAAGAAAGGGTAGGGCCAATCAAATTAAAGATACGAACTGGGTCATTGAATATCAGACATGTTATCTAATGTTGTATTTCAATGAGGTATCAAAACAGCGAGTTGATTGAGACCACTAGACCAGCAAGACCAACGAGCTGGAATAAAGGAAGCAGAGAATAGACCAGACAATTCTGAAGACCACATGCAGTAATAGTATTTATAGAAAATACTGAGACTGTGGCAGGGAGGGTGCAGATCAGAAGAAAGGGTGGACAGGTCAATCAGATTAATGACACTTGACTAGTCAGTGTCGACATCTTATATGTCAACTCAAATGCTACTTGGGTCCAAGTTTTAAAATGTCACAAGCGACCTTTATATGTTAGACAGCATAATTATTGGGTAAATAGCTTACTTATTGCTGTGGTTCCATAAAGGTCCGAAAGAAAAACACGATTCAGCCTTTAGTGGAAACAGGAAACATTGAGCAGTAAAATAAATATAACAAATGAAGTATGGTTATACGTCAGTTCGACTGCCACGTGCGCATGACTTTTGCATAACTTGTTTGCAAACTGCAAGGGGCATCTTATGCCAGTATTTATAGTAAGTGGAAAAGTCAATTATTATCCGTATGGTGGGCACAGCGCAACACATATAACACAATTATAATATTGATAATATAATTTTAAGATATTCAATCAAAATGAAAACAATATATTATAACACATTATTTAAAAAAAAAAAAAAATTCCGATTAAGCAAAATGGTGTCAATGTGGAAAAAATGGTTAACCAATCAAAAACATGTTCGAAACTGCTGCATACAAAGAATGTATCTTCTGTTATATAAAGGGCAGTTTTTGGTGTGTTTGCATCTCCAACTAAAAGTCAAAAATTATAAAACAAAGACTCACAAAGTTAGTATATTCTTGATCAGCATTGTCATGGATGAATAATATTTAAAATTTAGAAAAAAATATTCATTTTTTGATAGTCAACTGGGCCGGGTTTTGTCGAGTGGCGGCACATTTTTCCGCGTTATTAAGTACTACCCTGGAAAGAAAGTGCTGACTAATTCCACATGAAATCTGTGATATAAATGAGTTGTCTGTGTGTGTGTGTGTGTGTGTGTGTGTGTGTGTGTGTGTGTGTGTGTGTGTGTGTCTAGCTACAGAAGAATAGGCTTTGCAGAGGAGAAAGAGAGGTTTGAGAAGAGTGAGAGGAGAAGAAAAGATAGAGAGCTGTAGAGAGATAGGTTTTAATAGACATATGTTACATTTTTGTTCCGTACAACGCCAGGTAGTCCTGCTTGTATTTTAATAAAATCCGATTTTTAATGAGCGGTAGGAATAGTAGTCCTTAGTGTGAGATTAAGACCTCTCTCTCTCTCTCTCTTTCTCTCTCTCTCTCTCTTTTCCTGGTTAATTATACTAATCCAAATTAAAATATTTACAAGACTGAATATTAAAATTGATGAGATCGGTTCATATAAACATATCAGGTTCTGAATAAGGATTGATAATTCGTTTTATTTTGGATTATTCGGACTACTACTCTCATCTTGAGTGATATTTTGAAAAAGGTATCCGTCACTGGAACCTCTGATATTCTTCAGATGTATCTTGTTAAAAAGCTTTATTTGCATTATAACTTGTAACTTACAAGGACCTGTAACACATTAGATAAAGTACTCGGCAAAATTCTGTTGTAAGTTACACTCTTCTGGAAGTTGAAGGTTCAATCCTCAGTGTGGACGACATTCATGAATACAACTGCAAATCACCTAAGATGTCTACCCAGTCATGACTGATCAAATGAGTACGTGCTACTCCCACAGATTAAATAAAAGGGTTCCGTTCGAAATTTTTTGTGCGTATTCCCGAGTTCAACAGAAAGATTTTCGAGTTCGACAACATACAATATGAAAATAGTAATCGAATAATACAAATAATGCGAATGAACATATACAGATTTTCGTTAAAAAAAACAACAACAAAAAAAACACTTTATATAGTTTTCAACTTTTGTTACATTAAAATTCACTTGCAGAGATTTTAGACCGTCCTACCCCCACCAACCATCCTCTACCACGCCCAAAATTTACAGAAATGAAAAAAAAAAGTCTTCGGTTGCAATACACACGATCAATTTGACTAAAATTATAAAATTTACAAAGTTTTCTTGCTAATTTTTTTTTTTTTTTCTGATTGGGCTTTTAAAACAATTAGTATTTTATATATTTTATTTACTTTTGCCAAAAGCAAAAATTAATAAATTTGCTTTCAAATTACGATGTGACTTTTTTATGAAAATAATTTTGCCTCGAGATGAAACGAGAAATGAATTTAATTTCAAATCGAAGTTCTGATATTAATTAGCTTGAAGCAACTGCGATTTTTGAAAAATATTATTTTTATAAATTTTTCTTGTTTCGGTGTTAATTAAAATAACTTTACTTTGTGTAATAGAATTTATGCACTCGCAGTCGGTAGTAATCTACCAGTATTGCTTTGTCTAGAGTACGAAGTAAAACAGATGATTGAGCACTAATTTAGAAGTTTTAGTAAATGTTGTGCTACTCTAAGTTACAAGTAATAGAGTCGCTAGCACTGTTAGCAGCAGTTGCATAAATATATGCAAATGACCAAGTCGGCTGCACGAAGTGACGTAACAACAGAGACAGAAGGACACAGGTTGTCAGAGAAGTACGTATTCAAGACGTGTTCGAGGTGTCGAGCATTCGAGACATTAAAGATCGGGGAAGGACATGTTGTAGATACGAGTGTTCAGAGAACTGAGATTCAAAACGAGTTCGAGATATGTGGGTGGCGTCAGACACAAAAAGTCCCACGCGCCTGGAAAAAGAAAAAAAAATGAACTGTTTAAATATATATTTCTTTTTAAATGCGTTGTTGGAAATATTAGATATAAAGGCTTTGTTGAAAACTGAAAAACGAGTTTCTTTCTTTTCTGTTTTTTTTTTTTTGTTTGTTTGTTTAAACGACTTCGTTACACTCTTAAGTCTACTCGAATCTAGAGTTGTACGGCCTTAAATGGAATCTGTGCTGTGTATGATGTTAAACATTATCTAATCTCTATATAAATAAAATGAACTCATTTTTTCCCGTATGATTTTGACATTAATAGGATTAAAAATCAAGATATTTCATGCAAATATAATATGCGCAAACGGCAGAACAATATCTGAGGTGTGTTATAGGCTTATTATTTCTCAAATTCCTCGATAATCTTAGATTGCTATACTTTTTCTGCTGAGAAGTCACGGCCAAAATAGGTTAAGATCAATGGAAGTGGTAAAATATTTTCTCTCTCAAAAATTCCTCCTCCCCCTTAACCACTTAACACCGTTTGGGGATCGTTCACAAGGAACAGTTGAGAAGAGAACACCGGTTTGGCTTCGTAGTTCTTTCATGTGAAGTTATTTAAAATCACTAAACTAAGCTGCATTGCTCTGTGGCATAGTGGTTAGCGTGTTGGACAATTCACATTATATTTTCACGTTCGCGCCGACCTACCGTAGTCGTTTTTTTTTTCCCCCCTAAACAACTGGAATGGACTTTTCTTGGTTGCCGAACTGTTAACGTTGCAGATGTTTTTTTGTTTTGTTTTTTTCACACTTTATTTTCCTACTTTTACTCATGACTCCGGGTTTGATCCTTCCTACTTACCTACCATAACATTTTTTAAAACTCCCCCCCGTCCCGGAAACAAACACTCGGGCAACGCCGGGTACCCCCGCTAGTATAAAATAAAAAGAATTTGCCATATGTGACATTAAATTGTAACTCGTATCATACATATAAATAGAATATGTCAGTTGAAGTTTTAGAATCAGGTTTGCCTTTATATCCACTTAAATATTATTAACTTCTTTTTACTTCAAGCAGAATCGATTCCGACTCCATTCGTGATTTTTGTCTAAAACGTATCCTACTTTTGGTCCCCCCCCCACCGAGAAAAGGAGGGTGGACCTATAAATCCACCCTTGTCCGTTTGTCTGTCTGCACTTTTCTCAATAACTACGCCTTGGAATTTTTTGAAGTTTTGCACTAATATTAAACATGATATGAGTAAAAAAAGTAACAGAACGGATTTTCCAGGAAAACTCCGGTTGCCCCCTTAGGGGTGTATTTCAGATTAAAATGGCTAAAATTGACACTTTTGTGCTTATTAAAAAAAAAAAAAGATGATGCTTGGATTTTTATAAAACTTTCTGAAAAGTTGTAACTAAATGACTTCTATATAATTTTGTTTGTCTATACCTCGCAATAACTCTTAGGTGTGCCCCAGGGGCTCTTTTAAGGCTAATAAAAACGCTCCATTTTAAGGACTATTTTAACGTATTTGTCCAAAATTTTCTGTGTATGTCTATTTAGCAGCTTTGCATGGTTCTGAACTCAAATTTAAATATGTTAAGGCCTTGGGGACTTTTGGGGCTAAATGGGGGGGGGGGCAAATGATGGAAATTTCTTTTTTTGCATGGTGCAAAATTCAAATTTACATATGTTAAAGCTTAAAACTGCACCGTTTGTTCATTTTCACCAGAATTTGACGTCCCCTGGGGACTTTTGGGGCTAAATGGGTGAGGAGGGGCAAATGTTGATCTTAGTCATTTTTATGCCTTGTTCACTTGTGTACTCATGAGGGACCATGCATGCTTCACTTTTTACAGATTTATAGAAATAAATATATGTTGTCTTATATGTACAGTAGCAAACGTACCCACCAACATGAGATGATATGGTCAAATTCCTTACCAAAATAAAGTTTCTACAGCAATCAGCATCAGACAAAGCCAAACTATTTGCAAAGAACTTTGCAGCTAATTCTACCCTATGCGACCAAGGCCATCAACTCCCCATATTTCCTCCTATAACAGACAACACGTTATGCAACATACAAATACCTGTGCATGATGTCGCCAAGCTAATCAAGAACCTTGATTCCAGTAAAGTAACTGGCTCTGACAGCATTCCAATTATAGTGTTGAAAAACCTTCAACCAGAACTTGCCCCCATACTTACAAAACTGTTTAAGCGTTGTCTTAAAGTTTCCAACACTCTGGAAAACCTCATCAGTATGCCCTGTGTATGTATAAGAATTCAGGTGACAGGTCTTCTCCCTCTCAGTACAGACCAATAAGTCTCCTGTGTGTCATGAGTAAGTTGCTGGAATCCATATTAAATAAAGACGTAGTCAACCACCTCAGGAGAAATAACCTTCTTAGTGACATGCAATATGGTTCCCGTTCTGCTAGATCTACAGCAGATGTGCTAACGATTATATCCCATAGGATTAGTGAATCTCTCAACAAAGGCTTCATCTTCATTTCTAGGGCAATTGCTCTTAACATATCAAAGGCCTTTGATAAGGTATGGCATAAAGGCCTACTTCAGAAGATTTCCAGCTACGGTATAACTGGAAATGTTTTCTCAATTACTAAATCATTTCTCTCTGATAGGCTCATAAGAGTAGTGGTTGATGGACAGAAATCAGAAGCCCACAGTATTAATGCTGGTGTCCCTCAAGGGTCGATCCTGGACCCAACTCTCTTCCAGATCTACATCAATGATCTCCCAAAACACATACTTAAATCATTCGTTGACACGACCATCTATGGCAACACATCAAAGGCCGTAAATGATAAATTCTCTCTGATTCTCTCTCCCCTGATCTTGAGCATGTGGTACAATGGGGGAAGAGGTGGCTGGTTACATTTAATGCATCCAAAACCAAGCATCATCAACGCTCTGATCCCCATCTGACATCAATTGAAATGAATGGCTCTCGTCTTGGGGAGGCTCCATGTTTTGACAAGCTTCTGGGCTTGACCTTTACTCCTGATCTAAAATGGAACACGTACATCAAGTCAGTGGCCAAGGTTGCTGGAAAAATGATGGGATCCTTCCACTGCTCCAGTAGATATCTAACTGCTGATGCAATTCTCTATCTATATAAAAGCCAAATACGTCCAAGGATTGAGTACTGCTGCCATATCTGGGCAGGAGTTGCTAAAAACAGCCTATCCTGCCTTGACAGAGTACAAAATAGACTTTGTAGCCTAGTGAGGGATGCCCTTTTCTCTTCCCTGCAACCTCTCTCCCACAGAAGGGATGTTGCGAGCTCGTCATTGTTTTATCGTTTCCATGGCAAGTGCTCGTCTGAGCTCCAATTTCTTGTCCCCCCCCCTTGCAAATCTTTCGCAAAAAACACCCGTCTAGCTGAAACCACTGTCAGTAATTTTCCCCACTCTTTATCTGTGCCTAAATCAAAACGTAGCTTCCATGAACAAAGCTTCTTTCTTAGAAGTGCACGCCTGTGGAACTCTCTTCCGTTTGCCTGTTTCCCACCTGACTATAACTTGGATATCTTCAAGTCCAACATAAACAAGTTCCTGATGAACCGCCCCCTTAAGTAAGACACTTTCTCAGATCTCCATTACTAGCAATTACTACGATATTATCCCATCATAATTGCCGTTCTGTGTACACACACTTTTTTCTCGGTTCTTTTCTCAGAAAAAAAATTGTTTCCTTTCAAATCACAATACTTACCTGGCATAGCGTGAGTAAGTTACATTCATACCAATCTAAGATTCGTCCTCGACAGTCTGACAGTCTTGGTCATTTTTGAGTAGGGAGTGTCTTTGCATCTGTCGGCTGAAGTATTGTTCTGAGAAATCCTAGTAGCTCCACCCTCCCAGTTCATTGACTTCCATCTTTCGGGCAAAGTTTATTGCTTATTGTCTGAGGCGCCTCTACTGGAAAATGCCGACGGGGCTGAGCAAACAATTTTAAAAAGGCCAGAGTGCTCCTTCTTCATAGCTGCTGGCTTGATTCTCCCTTTCTTCTGATCTTGTGTCACATCTGTGGGAAGGAAGGAAATAAATACTTCTAACCTCAAAAAAAAAAGAAACTCGATTAAATGCAGCGATTGACTGATTATATAGAAACTCACCGGTTAGATCATGATGAACCAAGGCTGTAATTAGATTTAATCTTGATTCGATTTTAAATATTTACGTTTTGAAAATTTTTACGAAATTGATTTTTCTCCACTATTTTTTTTTATTTATTTATTTATTTTTATTTTATTTATTTTTTTTTTTTTGTAAAGACGGAATTAATTTAAAATGTCCAATTTACTTGCGTCTGCATATGATTGGCAATGGTAGTATATTAAACAGATGTCTATACTGATTGATAACGCTCTCTATTTTGGCCCCGCTTCTCACCCGGATGAGTTGAACTATGCAGCTGATCCAAAAGTTGACCTGGATTCAATTGCGGATTGGCATACGAAAATGCTTGTTTCGTTTAATCCCGTTAAGAATCCTCTCTTGTCTTTCAATCGTACTAATGGGTGGCTCTGTTCTTAAACTTCTTCGTCTTTCTTTCTCATCACATCTTACTTGGAGTTCCATTGCTCTTTCTGATTCTCTCTGTCGCTCTAAACACTTTCTTGCATCCATCAGGCATAGAATACTGCACTTACACCCCAAGCTATTCTCTATCTCTACAGATCAGACCGTATATAGAATATTGTTGTCATGTTTGGGCTGGTGAATCTCGGTTCTTTTTAGAGGGTTATTGAAAAGGTACAGAAACGCATCTGTAATTTGATTGTCCCACCCTCACTCTTTCTTCTTTTCAACAACTTCTTTCTCATAGATGTTATGTTGCTAGTCTCAGTCTTTCCTATAAATAATAGCATCTAAGCTTCAGCCTCTGTCCCATCGACGAAATGTTGCATCCCTCTGCCTTTTCTACAAGTATTTTAGTGGTGAATGCTCTGACGAACTGCAATCACTTGTGCCCCCACGACGTGAGCACCCTCGACAAACCCGACAGGCTGCTAAATCCCACCCCCACACTGTAGAGATCCCTAGATGTAAAAGATTTTTTTACTCCAATAGTTTCTTCCCCAGAACCGCTAGACTATGGAATTCCATTCCAGGTCCCTGCTTCCCCAACAGTACTGACGTGCAGAAGTTCAAGTGTAACGTGAACCGACACCTTGCTGCCCAAATCCCTACATAGTACCCCAGTAGTTATTGCCCCTGATAGTAGCCCCTTACACCAAAGTGGCAATTTGCCTTGTTTGGGGTGAAAATGTAATAAAAAAAAAAAAAAATATTTTAGCATGTGGGATCTATTCTCTGTTTCCTTTGTTCCAGCTCGTTTAACTCGTTGGTCTAGTGGTTCCCATTAATTTTCTGTTTTAATACCTCATTGCAATGTAGTTTCCTATTCCAGTATCTTCTTTCCGAGAACTACAAGATTGTGGAACCCTCTTCCTTATGACTATTTTCCTCGTACGTATAGCCTTGATCTTTTCAGAAGGCACTTCCTGTTTTTGCAATTGAAGTGATAAAAACAAATATATTTTTGTGCTTTTTATTTTTTATTTTTTGTATAGTTTGGGCTATTATTCTCATCTTAGTTGTTTTTTTTCACAACGTTTCGGCCGATGTAACCTCCGGCCATCTTCAGGTGCATTCACACTGGATGTTATTGGTGAATATTGAAAAAAAATTTCTAACCGCTGCGTTCGTTGAGAAAGCAAACAAACCAAACAGTTTTTCAATATTCACCAAATAACATCCAGTGTAGATGCACCTGAAGATGGCCGGAGGTTACATCGGCTGAAACGTTGTAGAAATAAAACAACCAAGATGAGAATAATAGTCCAAGTAATACAAAAGATAATTATAAATCCTCATCTCAAAAATATTCAAATTCATCATATTTTTGTGTTTTCTTTTTTTTTTTTTTTCATTTTTCTTAAACTTTTTCTTCTAGGGAATGGGACATCCAACCAGATGTCTGACATTTACCCCTATTTTAGTAAGTCAAACCAAGAGATCTTTTCAGGATTCTAGCCGTCCCTTTCAGTGCAATCGTTTGTATTTCACTTGCACTTGGTTCACCGGGTATGCTTGCTATGTACTTTTTACAGTTCTTTTTCATACGCCCAGTTGCTCCTATGATGACTGGTATAATTGAAACGTCTTTTAATTTCCAATTTCGTTTCATATCATACATAAGTCCTTGATACTTTGTTATCTTTTCCCTCTCAACTCTGTTAAGCCCTGTATCATTGGGTACACTGACCTCTATTACGGTCGCTTTTTTGTTTTCTCTGTCCCAAATCACTATATCTGGTTTAACAGCTGCGTTTTCAAGATATGTAGCAGTAGGGATTATGTAGTCATAGTGAATAGTGTAGTTGTCATTCCCAACTGTTCGTTCGGGTATATGTTCCCAGGAGTTTTTACTACACTGAATGTTGAGTTTCTTACATATCTTCCAGTGAAGGTATTTGCAAACTCCATTATGGCGATCTGTATAATAACCGTCTCCAAGTAGGACTTTGCAACCAGAAATCAGGTGGCCCACACTCTCAACCTCAGTGCTACAGAACCTGCATTTATTATTGTTGCTTAGACCACACATCTTTTTGAAGGCGTTTGTCATGAGGCCCTGGTCTTGTGCAGCCAATATCAACCTCTCTTGGTCGTAATGGAGGGATCCTCTTTTGAACCATCCCTATCAATATATTCTTGGGATAGTTCAGTCGGTAGGTATTTTGCCCGTTTATGGTTGGTCCATTCTTCTGTTTTAACACTATAGAACTGGCTAGTGTATTTTTTCCGACTTTTCTGGGCTATGTCAGTGGCAGGCTTGTTTGGGTTCTCAGTATCATTTGTAAGGCAATCTTTTCCAAAATGAGTGGCAAGTTGTGTTATAGATGTTGTACTACTTGCTCAATTCTGATAATGGTCTTTAATTTTCATAAGCTTGGGGTTACAGGAAATTATTATGTACTGACCTATGCTGACGATTGTGGCTCTGTGTTGATGATTGACTTCCGAGAGTCCCATACCTCCTTCTCGCCTGGGTAGGTACAAACGAGGCATGCACTAATTTCGATAAATAACTCGGTACAAGGTTAGCATTTTCCTTGTCTTTATGTCAAGCCAATTTATGTCTTTCTGAGGCCAGTCAATAATGCCAAAACTATATGTTAGTACTGGCATGGCAAGTTGGTTAATTGCCGTAATTTTGTTCTTGTTTGTGATTTCAGTTTTGCAGATTTTTCTTACCCGGCGTAAATATTCTTGGCTTAGTTTCTCTCTCATCTTTGAATGCTGGATGAACTCATTTTCATCAATGCCGAGGTATTTGTATGTTTCCTGTTCATCCAGTTCTCTGATTACACTATTTTCATCGTGCTGTATATTTTCAGTAGATATCTTCTTGCCAGCTTTCAGAGTACACATAGCACACTTATCCAGTCCGAGCTTCATTTTGATATCATTACAAAAAGTGTGGACAATTTTCATTAGATTATCTAAATCCTTATCCGAGCTAGCATAAAGTTTAAGATCATCCATGAAAAATAAATGGTTTATTAACTTGGAGGATTCTCTTTGGCGGCTGTAGCTTAGATTATAAGCACCTTGGTAGTTCTTTAGAAGCTTACTTAGAGGATCAATTGCCAAGCAAAATAGTAGAGGAGATAAACTGTCTCCTTGGAAGATTCCTTTTTTTATTCTTATATTTGGGATGGATATCCTTCCCCCGTTATGGTTTAAGGTAATGGATGTTTGCCACTCCTTCATTTGGGCAGCTAAAATTTCTCGTATGGTCGGGTGGATTTTATATAATTCAAGGCATTTTAGTATCCACGAATGGGGTACACTATCAAATGCTTTCTGATAATCTATCCATGCCATATTTAGATTTCTTTTTCTTTTCCTGCAATCTTCCAAAATGGTCTTATTAATGAGCAATTCATCTTTGGTGCCCAGGCAGTTTTTCCTACATCCTCTTTGTTCCTCCTCAAGATAATCACCGGATGAAAGATGGTCATATATGCTGTCAGCTATTAATCCAGTGAACAGCTTGTAAGTCGTGGTTAGGCAGCATATTGGGCGATATTTGCTAGGGTTTTTGGTTTCTGTGCTTTTAACTATTAAGCTTGTATCGCCTTTTAATAGCCATGATGGTGTCGCTTCATAAGCTTTCAACATTCTGGTGGTCATAGTGGTCATGCAATGCTGTTAGCTGTTTTAACCAGAAGTTAGATATGTTGTCGATGCCAGGTTTCTTGTGATTTGAAGCTCGTGCCAGCTTTGATCTTATTTTATCTGGCGTTATTTCTGGCTCTGGCATTTCTCTTTTATTTTTGTTTGCATTGATAATATCCCCGATCCACTGGGCCTCTTCGTTATGTACTTCCTCTTTTTCAAATAAGGGTCTCCAGTAATCGTCTAATTCCTGTTTACATGGGGGATCTTGGATTTTAATTTCCTCTCTTATTAGATTCCTGTAGAAAGTTCTGGGATTGTTTGCAAAAAGCTTATTCTGTGTCTTTGCATGCATCTTTACCATGCAATGTTTAATTCTTTGGGCAATGGCTGGTATTTTGCCTTCTAGTTCCTTTACTATGCTTCTGATATTTTTACAATTTGTTTTAAATTTCGCACAGATTCTTTTGACGATGTTTCTGAGTCTACCTTCCACTGTGGGATTATTCATGAACTGCTTTAATTGGCTAAGTTCCTTTCTACAGGTGTTTATTTTTTTTATCAGCTTGGCTTTCCATTTTGGTGTTGCTTTGGTTACATTAGGTATTTTATTTCTATTTTGGTGTTTATTCAGAGGAAGTATTTTGTTGCTAATGTAATTTCTTTAGTATAAGTACAATGACGTACCAAACCAGCGAACTGGAAAAGACTGAAAAGTTACCATAGATAAGTCAAGGAAGAACGAAAAGAAAGCTTCTGGGCTTGACCTTTACTCCTGATCTGAAATTGGACACATATATCAAATCCGTTGCCAAGGTCACTGGAAAAATGGTGGGATCCTTCTATCGATCCAGTAGATATCTCACTGTTGATGCAATTCTCTATCTATATAAGAGCCAGGTACGTCTAAGGATGGAGTACTGTTGCCACATCTGGGCAGGAGCTACAAGAAATGACTTATCCTGCCTTGATAGAGTTCAAAATAGACTTTGCAGCCTCATAGGGGATGTCCTTTTTCTCTTTCTTGCAACCTTTTTCTCACAGAATAGATGTTGTGAGTCTGTCTCTGCTTTATCGTTATTTTCATGGCAAGTGCTCGTCTGAGCTCCAATTTATGGTCCCCCTCGCCAAAATTTCACGAAAAACACTCGTCTAGCTGAAAACACTATCAATAATTTCACCCACTCTTTATCTGTGCCTAAACCTAAACGTAGATTCCATGAACAAAGTTTCTTTCTTAGAACTGCACACCTGTGAAACTGTCTTTCGTTTTCCTGCTTTCCGGCTGGCTACAATATGGTTGTCTTCAAGTTCAGTGTAAACAAGTTCTTGATGAACCGTTCCACTTAAGTTAACAAATTTACCGAATTTCCATTACTGACAATTACTATATTGTCCAATTGACTACTGTACACTCTTTAACCCTTATTCTCGAGTGGCCTCTGGGCCTTTATAAGTGGAGATTCCTATGTTATGAACTTGAGAGAAATATGGATGAATAATTAAAACACCGGCTACAATGAATGAGTTTGAAATATTTGATTTATCATTGTTTTATCACACGCAAGTTTACAATGGCATTTTTGTTAGTTTGTCATGCTTAAGGTTGAAATAGCATTTTAATTCGTCTGTCATGCTTAAGGTTGAAATAGCATTTTCATTCGTCTGTCATGCTTAAGTTTGAAATAGTACTTCTGTTGGCCTGCCGTGCTTAAATTGAAATAAGATTTTCGTTAGTCTCTCATGCTTAGGGTCGAAATGGAGTTTTCATTGGTCTGTCATGCTTAAGGTTGAAATAGCATTTTCATTGGTCTGTCATGCTTAAGGTTAAAATAGGATTTTTGTTGGTTTGTCATGCTTAAGTTTGAAGTCACATTTTCGTAGGTCTGTTATGCTTAAGTTTGAAATAGGATTTTCGTTGGTCTGTCATGCTTATGAATGAAATGGCATCTCCATTGGTCTGTTATGCTTAAGCCTGAAATAGTATTTTCGTCAGTCTCTTATGCTTAAGGTTGAAATATAGTTTTTGTCCGTATGACCTCTGAGATGGGTATATATGCTGATGACACCATGCTCTATAACAGGCACGACAGGAAAACAAATGAACACATATCTAAGGAAATAGCAGAAACACTAGAGATGACCTCCAATCTGTAGTGGAATGGGGACAAAAATGGATGGTCATATTGAATGCTGCCAAGACTAAACTTGTTTTCTTCAATAATTACAAGGAACCTTCTCTACCACAAATAGCAATGGCCAAAGACTCTTTATCTGAAATCCCTTCTTTTAAATGCTTTTACCATGCTAGAAAGCTACTAACGCCCAAAAGTATCCTGTATCTCTATCAGGCCACTATTCGCCCATGTATGGAGTATTGTTGTCATATTTGGGCTGGTGCATCTGCTACTAGCCTCTCGCT
This sequence comes from Euprymna scolopes, assembly GCF_053919585.1. Lineage (NCBI taxonomy): Eukaryota > Metazoa > Mollusca > Cephalopoda > Sepiida > Sepiolidae > Euprymna > Euprymna scolopes. The sequence goes on along the minus strand of NC_136516.1, from coordinate 76,710,759 downwards.
CCTAGACAAAGTTCAAAAGAGAGTCGCCAATCTGATAAGTCCTGAACTGTCATCTAAGCTTCAGCCTGTGTACCACTGACGAAATATTGCATCCCTCTGCCTGTTCTACAAGTAGTTTAATGGTGAATGCTCTGACGAACTGCAAGCACTTGTGCCCCCATGACGTAAATACCCACAACAACCCCGACAAGCAGCTAAATCCCATTCATACACAGTAGAGATCCCTAGATGTAAGAGAGCTTTCTACTACAATAGTTTCTTTCCCAGAACCGCTAGACTTTGGAATTCCCTTCTTCCCCAACTGTACTGACATGCAGAAGTCTAAGTGTAACGTGAACCGACATCATGCTGACCAACTCCTTACATGGTACCCCAGTAGCTTATGTCCCTGATAGTAGCCCCCTATACCAAAGTGGCAACGTGTCTTGTTTGGGGTGAAAATGTAATAAAAAAAAAAAATAAATAAAACGCATAGATTGGACGGACGCATCTTAAAAATTTCTGTTTCTTGTTTCAATAAGGAAGAGACATTTTATTCATTCGAAGGAATCCTCTGTCAAGATTATTGTTGTATGGAAACCGCCATATTTTTTTTTTTTTTTTATTCTTTCGATATTGGTTACTTCAATTTTTCTGTTTTGCAACGAAAGCTACAATTGACACATTTTCTGATAGAAACAAAATTTTCAAACTTGGAATAAACAAATGAGTTGTTACATCTAAAAAAAAAAAAAAAAAATTGGAAAATAAAATAAACGAATCTTCTCATGCAACTGAGATTATGAATTTAATATCTGAAAACGAAATAGACAACAATGTAAAATATGAAGAATGTCTTTCATCAGACTTCACCTGAAGTACTTGTAATATATAACAAAAAAAAAAAAAATGTGTCTGTATTAGTGACAGGACGATTATACTATTTTTCTCGATTCCGATTCTTTTTTTTTTTTTTTTTTTTTTAATTATTTCTAAATACTCAGCTATAGGGTTATTTAGTTTAATTTTCGGACTACTGAAGAAGAAAATATATAATTTGTGCATACATATTCGCATTAGTAAAAATACGTTGGGGGGGTGTATTACACGTGTAGAACTAATTTCTGCCAAATAATTTCCTCATAGTTGATTGAAAATACTAATGAAACTTAAAGATGTATTTCTCTTTTAAAACAATAGCCGATTTTTTATAGTTCATTGGAAATTGAAAAAATGTTATTTGAATTTTTCCTAAAAAAATGAATATAGTCGACCAGGATTTTTTTTTAGCAAAAACTAGCTGGCAGCCCTGCGATGCTCGGGCGTTACGCTTAAACATGATATTTTAATTTATGCAGATTACGTTTGTATGATTATAGAAGCAATCCTCTATGGAATATTACAAGGAATAATTTGCCCGGTGCACTAATTCACAAAAACAAAAATTTTAAATAAAAAATTAATAATGATATTGTTGTTAATCAAATTCCGTCTGTGTTTGTTTACAATATCACGTCAGATGATATTTGGGCTTGACGATGAATGCCCTGGAAAAGTTACTTCTGATTAATGTTCAGTTTTATATTATGCAAACGAAGAAATTGTGGCGATTTTAAATGGTATCTCTTCTTTTATCGTAAATTGAACTCATTAATAAGAAAAAGTTTTAAAAAAAAAGATGGTGATATACACCCGGGCTTGAACAGGGGATCATTCGATCTATAGTCGAATGCTCTGTCACTAAGCTATATCTTTAGATTATAATAAATCTGTGTTTTTTTGTTGTTTTTTTAGAAGAAATGATTTTCTGCAATTTTATTATCTCCCTTGGCCAGTGTAACATAAAATATTTCCCTGTAAAATTATTCTTTTTTTATCTATAAGAGAGAAAAGTTATTTTTAAGATCGGATTATTTTTTTTCGATTTTTGATAATTATCGGATGAATTTCTCTATAAAACCTATCTAAGAACACTGCCAGACATATAAGTTACCTTTGTGTGAAATTTGCAAAATTTCGGAACACATGAGACAGGAGCTTACACACAAAATGACTTTATGTAATCGTAGAGATAACACTGCAAAGTAAAAAAAGGAGGCAGGAAACTATCCTCTTTTTTCTTTCGCCTTTCTTTGGAGATTACACATCATAATGCTTTATTGTTCATTTCTAACAAACAACTTGCAGAGGTGATTTGGTGCCCAGATTAACGAAGCCTCTAATCTCTCCATCCGTTGTCATACCTTCTAGGAAAATATTTGGTAATCTTCTATAATATAAATCTCACCTGTCTGTTTAAATGTATGTATGTATGTATGTATGTATGTCTGCCTAAAACTTTCGAAAGAAGCGACAGATTTTGACGAGATCCGTATCATTTGAGGCTCGACCTCTCAGACGACAAATATCGAAAAATTAGCTACAAACATTAATTCCTTCGCCCTCAACTGGGCACTTTTCTACAAGGAGGGGTCGATTTTTTGCGAGCTATTTTTGCAAATCATCGTATCGGTTCGATTGATTTTGCGTAATTTTAACGTTCTGAACTTCGGGTCGCATCATGGAGTAGCGGTAAGACATCAGATTTTCTTTCACTTCTTTTCAACCTTTGTGTCACGGGTTCGAACCTGCCTGCTGACTACCACTTTTTTTTTTTTTTTTTTTGCTCAACAAACACTTCCAAATATCCGAGCAACGCCGGGCACCCATGCCAGTTTATAATATAATTCTCACCTATCTGTTTATATGTATGTATGTATGTATGTATGTATGTATGTATGTATGTATGTATGTATGTATGTATGTCTGCCTAAAAGTTTCGACAGAGGCGACGGATTTTCACGAGATCGGTATCGTTTTGAAGCTCAACTCTTTGGACGACAAATATCGAAAAATTGGCTAAAAATGTTAATTCCTTCACCTCAACTGGGCACTTTTCTACAGGGAGGGGTCGCTTTTTTTTTCTTTTTTTTTTTCGCTGATATTTTCGAAAGTCAGCCCTCCTTTTCGATTGACTAGTCTTAATTGAAACTTACATCACTTCTGGTTTGGCGATGGGCGCAACAGCAAAGACATCACTTTTTTTCACGTTCTTTTCCACTTTCGCTGTACAGGTTCGAGCCTACTTGCCTACTACTACTATTTTTTTTTTTTTTTTTTGCTTGACACACACCTCCAAACACCCGAGCAACGCCGGGCATTCAGGCTAGTTATGCATAAAACCAGACTCTAACCTTCAAAGACGCCGGAAGTTGGCACTCGAGTCTGTCAATTGAGTTATGGAAGCACAAAATAGATACAATACTTCCGCTATTCTTCCAAATTGCTTATTTATATATTTGGTCAAAACATTAAGATATTTTTTATTAATATATTTTTTTAAACATATTGACTCTTTTTTTTTTTAAATATAATTACGTTTTTTATGTATTTTATTTAGTTGTACTTTATTGAAATGTACTTTATTGAAATTTGCTCGATTTAAATATATTTTATTTAAACCTGTGTAATCTATTACGATCTTTGCCAGCAAAATATTAAGATATTTTTTGTAAATATATTTTTTTCAAACATATTGCTTGATGAGGGTAGAGAAAGAAATGTTAAGTTATTAGCTAAATGAAAACATCATTGGCATTTATATAAACTCATTAGCAACATAAAGTTTAAAGTGTGGGAGATATTTCTGCTGCATCCTGTACAACTAAAATTCTGAAGTGTTTATGATGTGCAGTTTACACGGATAGACGCTTTTTACACGAATAGACGCTTTTTACACGAATAGACGCTTTTTATACGAATAGACGCATTTTACACGGATAGACGCATTTTACACGAATAGACGCATTTTACACGAATAGACGCATTTTAAAAAAAAAATTATACTGAAAATCACTCATACGCCACTACACAGTGCGTAAAAATGTTCTTTATAGTTTTTTATGTTACTCTCTAGTTTTTTATGGTGCTCAAAATTGAGTGACAACTTCTAAGATTTAAAAAAAAAAACTTTGGATGAACTTGCCAGTATTTTAGAGGGGTTGCGAAGTGGGCAACCATCTTAGTTTAATATACAGTAGCGTCCAAAAGTTAAGGAACGGTCGATCATTTTTATTGAGTGACTTCTAACTTTATCTATGAAAAAGGAAAAAAAAATTTGGTGAATTTTCCCATGTTTAATAATGGTAGTTAAATAAAAAAAAAAAAAATTATTTTTGATTTTGAATACATATTAGTCTTTTACATATAAATAAATTTTAATTAAATTACAGGCGTCCAAAAGTTAAGGAACGGGGAAAATTAATACAAACTTTAGCAATTTTAATAACAACTTAATAAAACGTCGACTCCGAATATTCGAAAAAAATCTATCTATACAAGAAAAACAGCTTATTTGTGACCATTGTGGTGAAAAAAAAAGACCATAGGGGTGATTGCTAAAATATTGAACAGGTCTAAAAGCGTTGTTTTTCGGGTAATTGAAAATAGAAAAAAAAAGGTTTACCATTACCTAAAAAGAAAAAAGTCGGGCCGACCCTGAATAACAACTAAGAGGGAGAATAGAAAAACTGGACAAAAAAAAAAATCCAGGCAAACGATCTTACGAAGATTAAACGAAGTTTGATTATTTCCAAGAAGCCTTTAATTTCTATTAAAAATAAAAAGGCCAGATTGTTATTCGCCGAAAAACATTTGTTTTTGGAAGAAAAAATGGGAAAAGATTCATTTTAGTGATGAATCTAAATTCACTATTTTCGGATCAGACAAAAGACTACATGTCAGAAGAAAAAATGGAGAAAGACTGTCCCCTAAGTGCGTTAAAAGTACAGTAAAATTTGAAGGGGGTAGTATAATGGTATGGGGCATGATATCTTCAAAAGGAACTGGCCCTTTTGTGAGAATTCACAAAGGGGCCAGTAAATGCCCGAATGTACAGAGAATTGATTAGAGAATATGTGGTTCCTAATCTTTCTGATTCTGATATCTTTATGCAAGACAGCGCACCGTGCCATAAAGCAAAATAGTTTTACAAGAGCTAAATAGATTCAATATTTGCATTATGGATTGGCCAGCTCAGAGACCCGACCTTAAGCCAATTAAAAATATTTGGAAAATTATTGGTGATTAGATCAGAAAAAAAAACAAAAAATTTTGATGAATTATGGGAATGTATAAGAAAATCCTGGAATAATATTTCACCTATAACATGTGAACGATTAGTTCTGTCTTGCAGCAAAAGATGGCATAGTGTGATTGAAAACAAGGGTCTTTTCACTAAATACTGAAAGAATTCTTTGTTTTTTCATTAATAATTTCCCTCGTTCCTTAACCTTTGGACACCAGTAATTAATTAAATTTGTTTATATGTAAAAAAACTAATATCTATTCAAAAGCAAAAATCAAAAAAGCTATTTTTTTATTTAACTGCCATTATTAAACATTGGAAAATTCACCAACAAAAATGTTCCCCTTTTTCATAGATAAAGTTAGAAGCCATTTAAAAGAAAATGATCGACTGTTCCTTAACTTTTGGACGCTACTGTAGATTCATCACCTACACGAAAAAATATCACCTCGTTCTATCTAGAAGCATTAAGCCAAACTTATATAGTAAACTGACCTCTCCTCGTGATCTAAATATTAAACAGGTAAGTTTTTCAATTTTCTTTCTAATCTGAATATTTATGGTGTCTGGAAAATTTGGTCATTTTCGCAAGGTAGGCAATTCCAAATTCGATAATTACCAATTGGAGCAGAACAATTAAATCATGCGAATTATTTACAGTGAAACTGAATGCAATTCTAATTTGGTTAGTTGGTTTTGTTTTACAGCATATCCCCCTTTTTTTACGTTATTTAATGCTAAATCCAGTGATTTTGAAGAAAAATATTTTAATAGGATATATTTATTTTTTTTTTTTTCTTCAAATCAATTTGTATTTAACCCATAGTTGGGACCCTAACAGGTACTACCACTCCGGGTCAGAGTGGACCTGGGAGCAATGGCAATTAAGGGGTGGCTCCACACTCTCCAAATCCTGCAAGGTGGGGCCTCACCATCGGATATAGTATAAGGTTATTTCCAGGACTAGAATGTAATTGTAATTTGGTTCTAATTTGATATTATCTACTACTATATAAAAGGAACTTGTGTGTGTGTGTGTGTGAGTTCGTTCCATATGACGTCCGAAACAGCTGAGCCGATTTTTATAAAATTTCATACAAATGTACTTTATGTATCTGACAGTGCTTTTAGATAGGTTTTATATTGGAATGTCTTCGATAAGGATCGATAATTGATAATCGAAAAAATCTGATGAAAGAAGGAACAGTCGATTTTGACCAAAGTTAACACCTTATACAGCCTAACATGGCAAATACATTGCAGAAGTTTTATTACCACACAAACAAAAAGCCCCGACATCTAAAATTAACACTAGTTTCTTTGATATGACAGGGGCGTGTTTGAAATAAATGTTTATGTTCAAAGCACAACTGAACCATGATACTTGACTTTTTCAGTTTAAACTTAAATGCAAACCATTATCATCGCATAAACAGAAAGATCAGGCATATAAAATCAATAATAGGTTCTTTGATATGACAGGTGAGCGTTCGAAATGAATGCTCCTGTTTAGAGCTTAAAGATGATATTTGACGTTTGCATTTTAAACTTTCATTTAAGCCATTATATATAAAAAATAATTTTATAAGATCAACAATAGGTTCTCTACAGTGCAATGTAGAATACAATGTATTGTGGACTAAGTCACTGCGGGGAGACATGCCAAGCTTTCTCCCTGTGCACAGCGATGGATCTCCAGCAGACAATCAATCGATTTAATTGAAAAAAAATTGAAAAAAATGGGCGATTTGACGGATTTCGATGACAATAAAAATATAGAATTATGAAACATTCGTTGATCATCATTCAATCCCGGGCAACGTCGGGTCTCCCTGATGATAAATTAATAAAGCATTAATATTCGTGTAAAACTACTTCACTTGCCCACAGTCAGCTGCTACGAGTCTGCTAATATTTTCTTTTAAATTCCGAGTAAAGTTATTAAAGTGTCCACTTGAGAAATATGCTGTTTCTTTTTGTTTGTTTTTTTAAATAAAATATATCATAGCTACTCGAACGGTGGCCTGCTTAAGGAGAAGGCCTTCTTTTTGAGTCTCGTCTTTCTGCTGACGTCACGGTGATTAGTACTTATCAGATAAACAAGCTACTTCGAAGAGAACGGTTAACACGATACATATGGACAGTACAGTATTAGAATGAACCATATGATTATTGTTAGCATTCGTTTCCCAGATATCTTTTTAGTTAGAATTCTCTATAGAAAGACGTCGGGTATTTATGAGAAGGATCATGTGAAGGTTGCCAACATCATTAAGTGAAAGCGTTTTTGTGGAACGAACTGGATTCGAACTTGGCACACACAAGTTGCCAGACCGTGTCGTTAATCACTATGCCGCCATCACCTCTCTCTCACCCCCCCCCGGCTGCTGCTGATGTTACATTACTTGGGCCATAATCACAGACAGATCTCGCTGTTTTATCAGAATAGCAAGATACATAGAAATTGAAATTTAATACAGAAACGTGTATAAGGTTTTTCATACTGGAACAAGAAATGTAAAGATATCAATATGAATTAAACAAGATGAAAATTCAAAAAAAAAAAAAGAAAGAAAGAAAAAAAGGTAATTGAGGAATTTGACTTGCGAGGAAATTTTAATAATAAATTCAAATCTCATAATTATATTTTGCCGAATTGTCTCAAAGGCAAATAAAATGATTCCTTCGATGATTAAAAGTTTTATTTCAATGCAAGAAAATGATATTGTTAGAATATTCAAAACTTTTTTAAAAAATCTAGAATCTATATACTATAGCATAACCCATTTATACACTACGTTGCATGGTGTATAAAAAACTATTATGACATGTGTTCTTCACATTTGTCCATTGCTTTCTTTGTTTCAACTCGTTTGATTCGTGTTCTTCATAAATTCGCTGTTTTGATATGACATTTTAATATATCTTCATTTTTTTATGAAAATCGCTCCAGGCAAGGCATGAAGCCACTTGATGTAAAAAGTTGTTGTTTTTTTTTTAATTGTACAAAAAAAATTGCCAATAATATGTAAGATGGAATAGATTCTAACCCAGAAAACAGCAATTCTTTCCTCTTTGTCAGAAAGATCACTCCTGGAATGTGAGGACTAAATGGCAAAATAAGGGAAGCGAAAGTAAACCTAAGGTCCACTTTCTATCCTCCAGTATCGACTCTGAAACTTCTTGTCAATCTTCATTTCAAAAACCCATATATCTATAATATAACGCTGAGTGTGTGTGTGTGTGTGTGTGTGTGTGTGTGTGTGTGTCTAATCACAAATAGGCTCCTATATGGTTGACGATTTTAAAAAAAAACGGATTACATATAATGATAGAAGATGTATTGAGACACAGGAATGGGTATGTTTAATCTGACAGAACGATTGTTCATTAAAATTGTGGGGTCTGCGTTCGCGCCTGGTCTACAAAGTGTGGAAATAAAAATTTAAAAATTATTAAAAAAACGTTTACAAGTGTTTTTGATATAGATGTACATAACAATACTTTGATAAGTATGTTTTAACTTAAATAGGAATCGTATAATAAAATTGTTGGGTCTGCGTTCGCGCCTGGCCTCCATAGAATGGAAATAGGCACAAACTTTAATAAAGACTTTTCATATCTATCTGCGTAAGTATACTTTGATAATTATGTTTCAGTTTGAAGAAATATGGTATAATAAAATTATGGGGTGTTCGTTCGCACCTGACCTCCATAGAATGGAAATATTTCACAAAGTTTATACAAGGTTTTTTAATATAGATCCATAGAATATTGTGATAAGTGTTTCAGTGTGAACAGGTATGGTATGATAAATTATGGGGTTTATCTATTTTATTTTTACTTTCATCATATTTTGCTTTGGTTTTGATACCCCCAAATTCGAAGCTATCTCTTTATAACCCTTCCTTTTCATAACCTATGATACTTTCATAAATCAGAGTCCATTTTCTGTAGGCTGTTTTTGAACCCAGTCAACAACGGGTACTTTTGCTAGTATATATATATATATATATATATATATATATATATATATATATATATATTAGTCTAAAGAAGGTTTGAGTAAAATAAAAATAAAAATGTAAAACTAAAAATAAAAAATGCAGTTTAAATTCCGGAAAGCAAAAAACTAAAGTTAACCTATCGCAGACTTAGCACCTACATAATCCGACTTCTAAAATGTTTATGATACAACTATACAAGGATAAAAAAGAAAGAAAGCCTTACTTAAAATTGTTAAATAGAAATAGATTTAGCACTTGCATAAGCCGACTTCTCAAAAGTCTACAATTATAAAAGAGAATTACACTATGTAGGAAGAAAATAAGAAAACCATAACTAATTTTTTAAAATAGAAACAGGGATCCTCAGATATATATATATACACTCCAACTGCTATTCTAATTGTATCCAAAATGATAATAGTAGTTCGAATACTCCAAATTATCACTCTTCATCAAAAATGACGCCAGTCCCAATACTTTTCAGACAAAACTTGTAAACATTCAAACAAATTTGATTAAATAAAAGAGACAGCTTTCAATTCTTCGATGCTTCTAATGTGTCTTTGCGTTCAGTTTCTAAATGTATTATTTTACCAAATATATCGTTAACATTCCAAGCCTAAAAGTTAAACATTCCTCCTCTTCAAACATATTTGTCTTCTGTCACAAAGAATGAACATTCCTGTTGTCTTCAGAATGGCGGAATGCATTAAGTTTATAAAACTTTGTTCGCCATTGTTCTCCAAGAAAGCAGTTCGAAAAGTAAAAATAAATTTGGGTAAGTTCCATTTAAGAACCGAATGTTTTTACATTTGATTCTGTGACAAAGGAACACGGAATCTCTCGGTTCTTTCGTATTCTTTGACAAAGGTTATTTCTAGAATTACCATTATGGGATTTAAATAACTTCGAATATATGCAAGGCTGGTAGAATTATATAATTGCAGAAAGAACTGCATACAATGCGTAGTTGAAGCAGAATAAATTGTTTTCCAATATGAAAATAATTTTTAACGCTGTTTATAATGTCCACCGAGTCATTTATTTTTACTTTATTTATTTTTGATTATCCCTTATGCCCGAATTCATGAGTTGAGATATGACACATATCATAGATGTCATGCCAAAGCTATAAGTATTTTGTTAAGCTCTATTTATACGAAACTCCAAATACGAGGTGCCTTCAATAAGTTTCCAGACTTTTTCCCATGGGCACTTTTATTGATAGTACACACATGAAACTCCAGTCCCCTTCAAAGTAATCTCCTCCGGCTGCAATGCACTTGTCGTACCGTTCCAACAACTTCTGGAAGGCCCCATGAAAGTCCTCTTGTGCGAAAGTGTCAATGGCCCCCATCACAGCCTCTTTCATCTCCTCAATTGTCTCATCACAACAGCCTCTAAGGTTTTCCTTGAGCTTAGGGAATAACCGAAAGTTACAAGGAACAAGGTCTGGACTATGGTGGGGGGTGAGGGACTGTCTTGATGCCCATATTGGTCAAATAGTCTGTAACAAGTATGGAGTTTTGGACTGGTACATTCACACAAATCTTCCACATCTTCTGTTCCTCTCGAATAATTGTGTATACAGTTCCCACACTGACATCAAACTGTGCACTAATTGTCTCTGTAGACACACGACTATCCTTATCCATGAAATTTTTTTATTTGACCAATCAACTCTGGTATTCTGACTTCCTTACTCCTCCCACACTTCTCATCATCTCTCACAGACTCCCTGCTTTCCTTAAATCTCTTATGCCACTCGATTCATGCAAGATGTCCCAAAAGATGTTTGAAGCATTCCATACGTTTCTGTGGAATTCATATCGTTCTTCTAAAGTATCTTTATGTTCAGATTGCATTTTTTAAATTCACCAACTGTGACAATCGGGCTTTAGTAGAGTGTATTCCAAGTTCTGCTGTCGCTGTTCATTTGAATCTGAAATCATAAAAATTAGTCAGCCATCTCATAAGATGTATAGCAATAACATACTGAATTTTCAAGAATCTATGACAATTTTAAATGTCTGTAAAATGTCTGGAAACTTATTGCAGGCACCTTGTAAATCAGTTGGTAGAACCTCAGACCGAAAACCTCAACGTTTTTGTTTCGGCTTTTAAACGTAATAAATACATTGTGGAAATCATCTCATTTCGAAATATCAGAGATCTTAACTTTTAGAAACAAGGAATATCGCATTAAAAGTTAAGAATAAATTCCAAGCAAATAAAGCAGATGCCATGACCGGAAATTGAAACAGAAACCTTGAGATCTTCAATCCGAGATTCTACAAACTGACCAATTGGAATTTCTTTATAAATAGCTTAAAATATTACCTTAACAAAACAATTATAGCTTTGTCGTGACGTCAAAGATTTATGACTTACGTCATGTTTCAAATCGTGAATTAAAATATGAGCGATAATAAAAATAAATAAATGAGTAAATATCTTTAATAGCGTTGGAAATTATATTAATAGTCGTAGCTAGTGAAGTTTACATTTGGTATCCAAAATCAAAATGCTTAAAATGGTTTCTGTACATATATATCTTCGCATACACTCGTCGGAATTAATAAAAACAAATAAAATAAACATTCTGAGCCAATCAGATTCATTTCACTGAATTTATAAACATTGTTGTTTGCAATCCATCATGAAATTTATATAAAAGCCAGATCTTCAATAAACAGTTGAACCAAAATCCACGAGAGGACCAATATCTACTTTTCCTCGGCTTTCCTCGCTTACTGAGATGTTGGGGGGAGGGGTATTTCTCAAATCACGCATGCGTACACATATAGTCATAAGCATACGCACTCTAACTCTAACTCACACAAATATACAATACACATTAATTCTTTTCACTGCTCATCAAAAACAAATGTATAAAACCTTATTCATTTAAATACTCCTAACTTTTCTCACTGAACTTTCTTTCTACAGTGAAAACAAATGAACAGTGATTCTTATTAATAACTTTTTAATCAAATATCATTTGTGTAATTGAGTTGGGAGGTTTTGATTTCGATTTTAAGACTCATGAATAATTCACGGTCCTTAAATCATCGAATCAAACTCTTTCTTTTATATCTTAGCGGGTGAACACCCTGCAAATACTTTAAGATATTAACAAACATTCTATGTTTATATATCTATGTCGGATTGGTGCTACTATCTCAGCTAACGCATACACACAGCCATAAGCAAACCTACGCAGACACTAATTAACACGCATATAGACAATTTATTAACTTTTCTCATTGTCGTTTGTTCATTACAAACAAATGTATTTATTTTAAATACTCCTCACTTTTCTCGTTGAACTTTCTTTCTACAATGAAAACAAATGAACATTGATTCTTATTAATAACTTTTAATGAAATATAATTTGTATAACTGAGTGGGGAAGTTTTCATTACTAATTATCGATTCAGACTTTTTTTTTAATATTAATAAAGAATTCTTTTGTTTTTACAAGGACTCTAAAATACTGAGAAACCTTCTATGTTTTTATATCTGTAAATTTCCATTTTAAAAATACATAAATATTTTATATCTATGTAAATTTCCATTTTAAAAATACATAAATATTTTATATCTATGTAAATTTCCATTTTAAAAATACATAAATATTTTATATCTATGTAAATTTCCATTTTAAAAATACATAAATATTTTATATCTATGTAAATTTCCATTTTAAAAATACATAAATATATTATATCTATGTAAATTTCCATTTTAAAAATACATAAATATTTTATATCTATGTAAATTTCCATTTTAAAAATACATAAAATATCTGTGTGAATTTATGTTTTTTAACTTATTTATTTATTTTTTTACATAGAGGTCACTACTTATCAAGGCCCGGAGGCCACTCGAAGATATGGGTTACTGAGTGTACAGCAGTCAGTAGCATATTATAGTAATCCGTTAGTAGTGGAAATTTGGTAAATTTGATTACTTAAGGGAACAATTCATCAAGAATTTGTTTACGTTGGACTTGAAGACAACCAAATTGTAGTCAGATGGAAAACAGGCGATCGGAAGAGAGTTCCACAGGCGTGCAGTTCTAAGAAAGAAGCTTTGTTTATGGAATCAACATTTAGGTTTAGGCACAAATAAAGAGTGGGGAAAATTATTGACAGTGGTTTCAGGTAGACGAGTGTTTTTCGTGAAAGTTTGGCGAAAGGGGGGTGACAATAGATTGGAGCTCAGACGAGCACTTGCCATAGAAATAACGTTTGTTTGTGTTTATCGTATAACATTTCTCTCGCTCTCACACGTTTGGGAATGAGACTTAAAAACAGTTTTCACTAAGAATGTCTCCCTAAAATCGGCTCTTCCGCAAAAAAATCTTCCTCCCAGATCGGCAACCCCTAAAAAGGGATCTCCAGAGTTCAACGCAATTTATTTTGCCTTAACTACGTATTTCATGTAGTTTCTTTTCATCCCTTCCCTATATATATAAAATGAAATCATTTTTCCCCTCTGATTTTGACCTTAATAGGATTGAAAACAAGACATTTCATGCAAATGTAATATGCACAAACTGCAGCACGATATCTGAGGTGTGTTATAGGCCTATTACCTTTCCACCTCCTCGATAATCGTAGATTTCTATACTTTTTCTGGTGAGAGTTCACTGCCAAACTCGGTTAACATCAATCGAAGTGGTAAAATCTTTTCTCTCTAATAAATTCTTCCTTCCCCCGCCACCATATTACACCATTGTGGGATCGTTCACAAGAGACAGTTACGAAAGGACACTGGTTTGAGTTTTCTTTACTTCTTAGTTGCTTAAAAAACCTGGAATGGACTTAACCGAATCGAAGGGTTATTTATGCCATTTGTTTTTTCGCTTTCAGCTGTTTTTTTTTTGTTTTAGTTTTTCTCCCTGATTTTTCCTTTCTGTTTTTCTGATTTCTTTTTTAAAGAAGTTTTACGCTTGTTCGCTGTTTTTTTTTTTTTTTTGTGGGGTGGGGGGTCGCCGATTTTGTACAGAAGTTTACCATCGTTTTTTTTTTTTCGTTTTTTTCGTTTTTTTTTTTTTCGTTTTTTTTTTTCGTTTTTTTTTTTTCGTTTTTTTTTTTTCGTTTTTTTTTTTTCGTTTTTTTTCGTTTTTTTTTCGTTTTTTTTTTTCGTTTTTTTTTTTCGTTTTTTTTTTTCTTATTTAAACAGGGTTACTACTTCTCTTATTCTTTACTTTAACCCCCCCTTACACACACACCTCCAAACAACCGGGCAACTCCGGGTACCCCCGCTAATAATCAGATAATTCGTCAAGCCTAACAAAAGCATATTTGTTACATTTTCAAGAAAATATACTTGTTTGTTTGTTTTTTTTCTAATTTATGTCCTTTTTAATTAAAAACATTCTTATCTTTATCCGACTGATGAAAAAGTTTTGCGAAATTAAAAGCTCAGAACTTTTACTGCTTGCGATCAATACAAGAAAAGAAACAAGCAATCAGTATTGTGGTTTACCTAAAACATTGTGATAATATTCTACATAATATTATGTTGGTTTATTCCTTAACTCTTAAAACTTACTAAAGTAAAATAAATTTTAAAAAATAGACAAGGCCAACAATTTTATGAGGATGTGTTGCGATTTAGACCACCCAATTGATCGAAAAAATATTATAGTTAACAATTTTTTTCTAGATTATTCTCATTGTATTCTTATTTTTCTCCATTCAACACATGTCCTCAGCCCTTACTGGGCAAGTTTTGCTTCCATACATTACACTACATACACATGCCTTAAAAAACTTGTCCCTTAGTCAACAGTGGTCATATTTTGCTAATTAGTAATGGATGAAATTCACTGAACTTACTTCATCCATTCCTAATTCTTGCAATCATACTAACACCTTCTCCACCCCGTGCTCCAATAGTATTATGAAGGTAACAAAACTTCTGAACAACCTCAACAGTTCATCATGTAAGTTTTTTTCTGTCTTTAGTGCCTTGAAAGCAATATTTCTATATACATCTCTTTAAAGTCATTATTTAACACACTCCTATATAACTGATGCACTCTCCAGATTTAATCTTCATCTGAGATCATGAAATCAAACTTTCTTTAAGATTTATATCACACGTCCATCATATCATTGTCAAATCAGTTTTTGGTTCCCCAATGTATCGGAGAGGGACCTATGTTTTCAGTTGCGTCTGTGCATCTGTTAATCCGGACAATTACCAGATAACTGTCTATTAGTTTTTCCTAAAATTTTGCCACAAATTGTATTTCATTAAATAGATGTGCACAGTGAAAAAAAAAAAATTGCGAAAATTCCCGTTGCGTCCCCAGTGGCTCAAAAGAGGTAAAAAAAAAAAATGTCCCAAAATGTCAAAAAGTGACACGTTTTTCCCCATAACTTTTGATCCATCCATTAGATTTTTCTGAAACTTAGCCAAAATGTGGAGCCCATTGTTCTTAATATAAATCAAATAATATCTGTTGATTGCTCTGTAAATCTGCAAGCGGTTTGACAAGACACTCAAAGGTGTACAATAAAGTCCCTCCACAACCACTACTAAATACTGGCAAGTTCCCTGCCACATATGTGAACGATTATGCAAGAGTAAAACTGGGTTGAAAAGCTATCTATGTGCACATGGGTGGTCGACCTCAATCTGAACAAATGGTAAGCTTCTGTCTAGAAGTGGCAATCTCGTCATATACGCGCGTGTGTGTGTGTGTGTGTGTGTGTGTGTGTGTGTGTGTGTGTGTCTCACTATCTAAATATGACACCGGTCAAAGAAGCATTAGAATTCCTCAAGTTTCAGAAGATCCATATCATAGATTAGCATCAAATCGCTGCCAGTCTCGGTATTCTACTTTCCACTATTAACCGAGTGATTGTCCAATTTATCAGAGAGGGAAAATAATTAATATTATTTTCCTGTGTCTATACAGAACCACTTCTTTCATGTCTCTGTATTTAAATCATTTTTTTTTTTTTTTTTTTTTTGCTGAATAAAAACTCGCTTACCATCAATATATACTGGTAATATACATCACTTATTCCTTTAAGAATTTTTTTTTTCAATTGGAGATCAAAGCCAGCATTTTTTTAATATTTGTTCTGATATCCTGGACGAACACATACCTTCTAATAAGAATGTAAGAAAAATAACTTATGGAAAAACTTTTGTCGTTTGTCTGGAATCAAATGTTATATATTTGTTTCTTCATTACTATGCATCATAAAAATTGACTAAACGACTGTAGAAAGCAATTTCATGGTAAATATCAGAGGTAATGACAGGTTGGTCAAAGCCATAAATCAAAGGAGATCACGTGATTTGAATCAACCAATCAAACCTGTTCATTCGTGACTTTGGTTTAATCAGACAATCATATCGTTTAGGTTTTTTTTTTGGTTTTTTTTGCTTACAAATAAATGTTTCAAAAAGAAAAGTACTGTTCACTTTGGAATAATGATAATGTGCGGAAGCTGTACACTGGGACTATGCATACGATTACATCTTGAACACGTAGACACGTGGTACAGACCAAAACCGCAGGCAGTACTGGAAAACGAAAAACCACTAAATCCTCTGGGATATGGCAGTACAAACAGATAAACCAACGAAGAAACCCGGACATCATCATAATAAACAAGAAGAAAAAAATGCCAAATTTTGGATTTTGTCGCCGCAGCAGACCATAGGGTAAAAATCAAAGAGACAGAAAAACGAAACTAGTACACGGAGCTTGCCAGAGAACTGAAAGGAATATGGATGATGAAGAAACTCAGTATAATACCAGTAATTCTAGAAGCACTTGGAACAGTGCCCCCCAAAAAATACTTTAAAAGACTAGAAATTGGAATCAAAGGGAAGACTGAGACTCTACAGCAAACAACAATGAGCCTGTTTTACAAGTATATTAATGGAATGTGCGCTGATGAACTTGTTGTATTTGTACCCTCTCAATGTACCTGTTTAGCAACAAAATCACACCCCTTAACTGTTGAGTCCCAAACGCTAGAAAGATTTCTAATCTGATACTTTCTTCCCTCGAACAGCTAGACTTCCTGCTACCTGCTTCTCTGACTCTACTGATCTGCATAAGTTTAAATGTAATGTAAACCAACATCGTGTTAATCTTTCCTTGACATGGTTCCAAATAGTAGCCCCTTACGTCCAGGTGGCGATATATCTTGTTTGAGATGAACGTAAGTAAAAAAAAATGAATAAAAACAGCTGAAATCTTTAAAAAAAAAGAAAACCTTAAATGCGGGAATCAACTCACATGGAATATGAACACTAACCATCCACAAAGAAACTACAACGAATGTAAAACAACCCAAGCGAACTGAAAATGCAAAATATCTAATCTTGCATATATATTAAAAAAAAAAAAATCTTGCATATATATATTAAAAAAAAATCTTGCATATATATTAAAAAAAAAATCTTGCATATATATTAAAAAAAAAAAATCTTGCATATATATTAAAAAAAAAAAAATCTTGCATATATATTAAAAAAAAAAAAATCTTGCATATATATATTAAAAATAAAAAAATATTGCATATATATATTAAAAATAAAAAAATATTGCATATATATATTAAAAATAAAAAAATATTGCATATATATATTAAAAATAAAAAAATATTGCATATATATATTAAAAATAAAAAAATATTGCATATATATATTAAAAATAAAAAAATATTGCATATATATATTAAAAATAAAAAAATATTGCATATATATATTAAAAATAAAAAAATATTGCATATATATATTAAAAATAAAAAAATATTGCATATATATATTAAAAATAAAAAAATATTGCATATATATATTAAAAATTAAAAATAAAAGAAAATAATAAATGAATGAAAAATAGATTAAAAATAAAAAATCTTATATATATATACATATATATATATATATATATATATATACTAAAAATAAAAAGTAAAATAAAATATATTAAAAATAAATAAATCATAAAATAAATATATATATATATATATATATATATATATATATATATATATATATATAAAGCATCAGTCTCGTGATATGACACAAAATAGCTGTGAAGGGTCAAGAGATCAAGGAGGGAGAGCACTAATCAAACCTCCACTGAAACACTGGAACCTTGAGGAGGCTTTTCTACCGAAATTCTATAGAATACCAATGGCCGTTACCAGCGAGAACTCAATGGTAAGCAGCGGTTGCGATAATGCAAATTTATTTCCACTGGTTAACAAAAGAAGTGGAGAGCACTGAAAATTTGGGGAAACTTGTTGTCCCTCAGACCTCAGGGAACACTACAGGTTATTGTCAGTGAGCTAATGACGGTCTGTGTGAGAACTAGTCATTAATAATAATAATAATAATAATAATAATAATAATAATAATAATAATATGTCTTCTATATTATACTAGCCTGGGTGCCCAGCATTGCCCGGGTGTTTGGAGGTTTGTGTTGAGCAAAAAGAAGAAAAAGTGATAGTAGGCAGGTAGGCTCGAACCCGTAGCTCGAAGAAGAAAAAGAACATGAAAAAAAACGTGACGTCTTTGCTGTTGCACCCATCTCCAAACCGGAAGTGACAAATGTTTAAATTAAGGCTAGTCAATCAAAAAGAGGGGGATGACTTTCGAAAATAACGGCGAAAAAAGCGACCCTCCCTGTAGAAAAGTGCCCAGTTGAGGGTGAAGAAATTAATGTTTTTAGCCATTTTTTTTGTTATTTGTCGTTCAAAGAGTTGAGCTTCAAAACAATACCGATCTCATGAAAATCCGTCGGCTCTATCAAAAGTTTTTGCGCGACATACATACATACATACAGACAGGTGAGATTTATATTATAGATTTCTCTGAGCCTATCTGACTGTTCCACTTTTTGTTGGAAACTACTGGATCGATCTAGCAAAAATTTTGAATGTCTTTTCAACCTTTTTTTATTATGAAATGGAGCAAACTAAGTATTATGGTATCTGTTCAATGCACAGTTAGGGATTAATAAAGATTAGTCACCAAAATACCACATTTACTCCAGAAAATTTCTCGGAAGCTACTGGACTGATCTGACTGAAACTTTGTATGGACATTTATGCTATTATATTAGGATACCTGAATACTTAGTTTGCAGCACTTTATCATAGCAAAGATCCAGATCGGCCTTTAAAAAAAAGTAGAACAGACAGACAAAGAGAAATATACTATAGTAGTGTATAGTGATCAATATACATAGATAATGTTGGCCTAAATTTAAATTTTGGAGTTCATGGGGGAGGGTTACCGTAACAGTAACAAAAGAATTTTCAATTTTTTTATTATTCATAAGTCACAATATATTAAAACCAAAAATCGCTGAAGACCAAGTGATAATAATGAGATAGATAGATTGATAGTTAAATGATGATGAATATTATGAGAGGATTGTGAATTTCTGCATATCACCAACTCAAACAACAATCAAACCAGAAAACAGCAATTCTAAACTTTTTTCCCTCAGAAACATTGCTTATGCAATGTGAGGACTAAATGCAAAGGGATTATCTATAATCCGTGATGAGAAGAGAAATACCCCCCCCCAAAAAAAAACATGCTAGTTTGTGGGAATTGAAACTCACAGGCTAACTCGATTGTCGCCCTTTAACTCTGATAACCAGAGAACGACACAGCCACGTGACTTCCTATCTCTTATACTTCTCTCTCTCTTGTCCGTTGAACTCTTGCCCACTCAACATGTAACTCGCTATTTGGTTATAATTAATTACGGTTGGAGTTATTGAACACGTTTTTATTTCTTTATCGATCGGCATATCCGATCCCAACAATTGTAGGAATATAGGGATAGGATTAACCCGTCAGCCCAATTGTTACATGGATGCATAAAACATTCATTGTTTTTTACTTAAGAGTCAACGTTTATCAAGTCCTAAAAGCCACTCTTAGGATAAGGATTAATGAGTGTTAGGTAGAGGTGAGGCAACACAGTGATGATCAGTAATGGTGTAACTTGAGTAGTGTTTAATTGTATAAGGAGACGGCTAAACAAAAACTTATTTACATTAGACTTGAAAGCGACCACATTATAGTCAGCTAGGAAGCAGCCACACGGTATTGTGTTCCACAGAGATACAGTTCTAGGAAAGAAACTTTACTCATGGAATGTTCATTTAGTTTTAGGCACAGATAGAGATTGGGGGAAATTTTGTTGCAGTTAGACAAGTTTTTTTGTTTTTTTTTTTTTTGTTGCAAATATTTTACAGGAGGGATCATAGATTGAAGCTCGTTTGAGCAAATACTATAAAAGTAACAGTAGAGCCGGGATAAACTTACAACGTCTCTTCTGTAAGAAAGAGGAAATGCGGAGGCGTAAAGGTTCTCGCCAACTAGATTTCAAAGACAGTTTTGTACCCTGTCAAGGCAGGAAAATATATTCTTAACATCTCCTCCCCAGATGTGGGGACATTATTTCCTTTTAGGGCACATTTGGCTCTTGTATAGGTAGAGGATTGTTTCAGGAGTGAGATACTTTCTGGAGCAGTAGAATGATCCAACCATTTTTTTTTTTTTTTTTTTCAGCGATTTCAGCAATGGATCTGAAGTAGCTATTCTATTTAAGGTCAGGAGTAAAGGTTAGTCTCAGAAGTTTGTCAATGCAGGGTGCTTCCTCAAGACGAAAGCCGTTTATTTATGCATCTATTTAGCCTGAGCGTTTAGTGACAAAAATTTTCTGTAGCGTTTCTGACTGACAGACATTATGACTGACATTTATTGAAATTCATGGACACATAAAAAAAAAACTTCAGAGATTCTTGCGAACATCTTTATATTAGAAACCATTAAATTCATTGATTTTTTTTTTCAATTCCTTTATACATACATACATACATATATATAGCCTGAGTGCTCGGCGTTGCCCGGGTGTTTGGAGAGGTGTGTTCAGCAAAAAAAAAAAATAAATAATGTGGTAGTAGGCAGGCAGGCTCGAAGGCGGAAAATAAAGTGAAAGTAAACCTAACGTCTTACCTCTACTCTACTCTACCGATGCGACCAGAATTTCGGAACGTTGAAATTAGTAAAGTCATTTCAACCGATACGATAACTTGCAAAAATGGTGATGCAAAAAAGAAAAAACGACCCTTCTTTAAGAAAACTGCCCAGTTGAGGGTTAAGTCATTAATGTTTTTAGCAAATATTTCAATATTTGTCGTCCGAAAGGTTGAGCTTTAAAACGATACCAATCTTGCGAAAATCCGTCAGCTCTGTCGAAAGTTTTAGGCAGACATACATACATACATACATACATACATACATACATACATATATTTAAACAGACAGGTGAGATTTATATAATAGAAAAACTCTCCCATCGATTTCGACGTATGAACTTCCGCCACAAAAACTAAATTGCTCAGAAATCCACACAGATGATTTGTTTATAGTGGTGAAGGCTTTGTGTAGAACCATCCACACTTTCTGGTATTACTGCTAACCTTTGTCGGTGCAGATGACAGCCACAGGACAGAGTATACAGTAGACCGCAGGTTTTTACATCAGAGTTTAGTTCTCTTAGATGCATTTCTTAACAAAGACTGGGGGTGCATCTCTCTCAATGAATTAATGCACCCCCAGATACTAACCTGGAAATTTCTATTACTCTGCATGGTACATAGCCTTCCCAAATTAGTCACCTATCTGGTACTGGCCAGGCTTAATGTTGCTTAACTTCAGTGATCTGGCGAGAACCGGTGTATCAACATGATTGTGCCATATATATATATATATATATATATATATATATATATATATATCTCGGAAGTAGAGTGAAAAGCACATCTTATTTTTCTTTTATTAATATTATTTTTTTCCTTGTACACATTTTTGTGAATTATTCCATGGATTTCTGCCTTTGGATTATTATGGGCCATCTTCTTCCAATTACGGGATTTCCTTGGATTTTACTTGTACAAATGGAAATTCTTTTAACTTTCTTGAAGTTTTACATTTGGATTTTACCGTCACTGGATTTTTTATCTTCCACCAGACTATCCATTCATGTGTAATCACCTTTTTCTTTACCATATTCCCTCTGCTTAACTTATTTTGTTTTCAAGTAAGATCTTTGACTTACTTGTTGTTTCATCAAATACTTCTGCATGCAAAATCCGATCCCGCATTTTGCTAATTCCTACCCTCTGATGAGAAGGAGAGTATTTCTTCGAAACTCCGCGGATTAAGGACTATCAATTTATCTAGTGTTTCCTTTTCAGATTAAATATGTGTTTAACTCATTTCAAAGTGTTTTTTAACATATTTTATTAACTGTTTGCTCATATATATATATATATATATATATATATATATATATATATAAACCTCCTGTAAATTTTCATTACGAACTTCACTTTTGTATAAGTAATATCGTCTAAAGAGATCTAGTTACTTGTATCTGGATGACTGAAACATGCTCCTGAATGTGTAGCGATATAGTAATGCTAATCTAAAACAAAGAAAAAGTATATCTTGCCTTACTTCAGCATTGAACTTCATTGGTTGTTTCATCCCTGCAAAATATTAACCTGATATATATATATATATATATATATATATACAAATGGAAATTCTGAATTAAATTATGCAGATTTCCAACAAAATTTATTGTTTGACAAAGAAGTACAGACAATTATTAAAATATTTTTTTTCTTAATCCATGAATTTTCAGTGAATAGATCATCTCATCAGAGGAAATGTGAATAACAAAATAAATATGGATAATTATAAATTTTGCTTATTAGCACATAAATTGAAAATTAAATTTGAAATATATATACTAGCAGGCTGCCCTGCATTACTTGGTCGTAAAATATGCTTAAATATGACATTTTAATTCATGCAAGTTCGTATTTATTATTATAGAGTCAGTTTCCTATTGATTATTATATTGTACCAATTATATATAGTAGATATTTCAAAAGTTTTTAAAAATATGACTTTGGTTATCAGTTAGAATCGAGACCAAAACATTTAGCTTTCTAGCACTATTCACTACTGCCTGAGCTAAGAACAGATGGATATCAAAACTTTAAAAATGAACGCAGTTTAAAGTAAATGTGCATAGAGGAGCACTTTAAGTCGACTTGGGTCAGCCTAGTTCCATTTTTTTTTTTCAATTGTGACCCCCTAACAGCTATTTTTACTTTCTAAAACCCAAGTCTAATTTGTTTCACAGATCAAAATCCCCTATATATCAAGTTTCATCTCTATAGACCAAATATTGACAGTAGTTTGGTAGAAACTGTTACACACACACACACGGGTCACTAGATAAAGAGAGAGAGATTATTATTATTATTATTATTATTATTATTATTATTATTATTATTATTTCATGTATCCACATACAATTTTATAATGAAATATATTTTTCATATCCATTTTTAGTATTTACTCCAACAGTGCTCAATATTTGAGTAGAGCTAGGCAGTAAGTTATGAAAATATATATATATATGGAAATTAAGCTACACAGAATTTTCCGCATCTCATCCTCGTGAGAACTCGTCAGGCTACTGCATGAAATTGATATTACTGTGTGTTTTTAGATATACACATGGTATTAAGGTTTAATAGTTAACCAATCAGATTCTTTGTTATTCTCACTTATTATTTTATGTTATTCCTCCATCTGGGCAACGCCGCATATTTCTACTAGTTCGTTAATAATTCTTTCTCTTTTTTTTTTTTTTTTTCAAAAATGCATTATACTATATTCGTTTTCAATTTTGGTGAGAAAATTTCTGCTTGCGAATAACTAAAAGCAATCTAATTTGTTTTCAAAATTTCAATTTTATTTTGTATACAATTAATGTTTTCTTTTCATTTTTTTTTTTTTTTTGTTAATAAATATAATATAATTCACGAAACGCCGTAGCTGTAAGAATTTAAAATATTTAGGGCTATTATTAGTGTTGTTTCATTCTGTTCATACAGAGTTTTACATGTTTTTCAAAAAGAAAAATTCAAGATGGAGGATATTATCTTCTGTTTCGATCAGGTTTTTGTGATTTTCTCGCTTTTCGTTTTTTTTTCTTTGTTTTTTTTTTGTATTTTTTTTTGTAATTTTTTTTTTTTTTGTAATTTTTAGTTTCCTTGAATTTATTTCCAAATCAAAAACCTATTTTTGATAATAATAATAAAAAATGAATCTATAAAAGAATTTAAAAAATCAATGAATTTAATGGTTTTAATAGAAAGATATTCGCAAGAATTTCTGTGATGTTTTTTATCATACATGTCTATAGATTTTTATAAGTGACTTTGTCTGACCGTCCGAAACGCTATAGTTTGAAATAGGATTTTCGTCATTAAAACCACTGGCTATATAGTTGCAGAGATTTTTTTTCATGTGTCCAGGCATCTTTATAAAGGACTCTGTCCGTGAGTCTGTCACGTTTAAGTCTGATATAATTTTGTTAGTCTGCCATGCTTCAATTTGGAATAGCATTTTATTTTGGTTTCTCATGGTTAACATTGGGGTGGCAATTTCTATGGTCTATCGCACTTAAATGTGAAACAGCATTATTTTTGGTCTATCATAATTTAATTTGGATTAAAACTTTTATAAATTAATATTTTTATGTGTGTATTATGGATAAACTTATACACCTATTTTGTAAATGGACTAACCTAGTGATTATAAATATATTAAATAGTTGTGTGTGTGTGTGTATATATATATATATATATATATATATATATATATATATCGAACAGTATATCGTCGAGTGTGTTTCTACCGTACGTGTTGTATATTGCTGCTGACTGGTGACGGTGTTGCGGGTCAGGATATAAATATCCTAACTCGCTAGAAAAGAAAATAATGAAACGAATGGAATGAAGGAAACAAAAACTCAATTGCTGGATAAAATAAACGTGTTGTTTATTTTCTGTTGAAAAATGAATGTTTTAGGTGTAACACGTGTTCATGTCCGCGTTCGGGTGTCACCATCGTTTGTTGCGGGACTTGTAGTATAGAAGGAAAAGGAAATGCGTGTTCATCTCACGTTTGGGTCACCAACGTTTGTTTGCACGTGGCAAGAAAAGGAAATGGAGTAGAGGAACGAGAAATGGCAGTCCGGCATCTAGAAAGGGAAAGAGAAAGAGAGTTGACATCAGTTAAGCTGTGTGCCATGTTAGCAGTCAGCTATGCGGAGTTGTTCTCAGGCACGAGTTGTAGACGCGAGTTGTCTGGTTGATGGACCAAAGCAAAAGGGGAAAAAAGAGTGAGAAAGTTAATTCAGTTCATGGAGAGAGAAAGCGTATAAAGTGTATGTACTGTAAGCTTTTGCCCCACATAGTAGCAGGGGACGTGACGTGCGCGCAGGCGCGGGCGCCCCCGAAAGGGGGGGGGGCGAATGGTCCGATGACCACTCAGCTCGAGAGCTAAGTCAAAAAAGGAGGAAGCAGCTTATTGCTCTTGCTTTTATAGTCGTTTCTGGTGGTCTTTTGCATATGTGTGGATTGGAAGGAGAAGTGACATTATCCATGTGTGTACATTAGCGTGTGTGTGTATGCACGTGAATGTGAGTGTATGTACGCGAACGTGAATATATCTACATGTGTGTACGTGTGCGCGTATGTTTGTGTGCGCGTATGTGTATGACAAGAAAAATGTCTTGAGATGTGAACGCGTGTTTTTGTGTGAGACTAGAAAGGGCTCGCACAACGGGGATACATTTTAACAAGGGGGAGACATTTATAACGGAGGCTGAGTCATTACTTAAATGATGATGGGACGGAACAGGCAGTTAACACTTAAAGGGAGTTGCATAAAGTTCATCTACAGATGATATACAAAACACATTTACCTTTAAGTTGTAATGACGACGAAGACAAGTTTACAGATATAAATGATGATACTTTATTCTTCAATAGGGCATTAGAATACGCTGACTTCCCCCTTGCAGAGGGTAAAAATTCCTCAATGGGGGTCCTGGATATGACCTTAAACTATATCCAGTGGTGAGGCCCCAGCTTGTGGGCTTTGGGGAGTGTGGAGCCACCCTTTAATTACCATTGCTCCCAGGTCCACTCTGACCCGGAGTGGTAGTGCCTGTTAGGGTTCCAACTATGGGTTAAATAGAAACCGACGTGAAAACAACAAATATATTCTATTAAAAAAATTTTTCTTCAAAATCTTTGGATTCAGCATCAAATAACTCGAAAAGGGTTGATATGCCGTAAAAAAAAAAACAACCAACCAACCAACTTTATTCTTCATCCGGATGATTGATGAATCAGGAATTTTTACAATTACATGGTCTTATCTTTTCTCCTCCAAGAGGACGTCAGCTAACTGACTGTCTCTGACCAAGTCACTCTCTGACTCTGTCTCCTCTTCTCGCTAACTGACTCGAGCCTATTTCAATATATTAGGAATTCCCTTCTTTATGACGTCAGAGGCGTGGCCAATAATATGATTCTCTCCCGCTCCAAATTACACGTGGGCTTTGCACATGCATCCACATGCCTTTGGTAAACAAAGAAATTCCTAAATTGAATTTTAACCTATTTTGTTAATCATTATTTTTAAACTCGTATTGTCCATTCTTTTAACTGACATATTTAATATCCAGTTATTTCTAAAAGAGCACGTTATCATGTAGCGATTCACGACAGGTCTCAGAATCATGACGTGTACTTTTATAACATTTACTAATGCACTTTTTGCTATTTATATCAATGTATTTGTTTGTTTTTTATTACCGGCATGATATCTGTAATACGAAAATTAGAATATTTTATTTTGTCTGCCATGTTTAAATTTGGAATTACATTTCATTTGGTAGGTTATGCTTTATTTTGGATATTTTTAATTTTTGTCTGTCACGCTTAAGTTTTGAATACTATTTTTGGTTTCGTTTTTATCGTTAATATTCAAGATTGAAATAGGGTTTTTCCTTGTCTGCTATGTTTTAATTTGGAATAGAATTATCTTAATTCTGTCAAACTTAAATTTTCGAATAGCAATGTATTTGCACTGACACGCTTAAGTTTGAAATAGTATCTTTATTAGTCTGTCATACTTAAATTCGGTATACCATTTTCTTAGTCTGTCATACTTTAATTCAGAATACCATTTTCCTGGATCTTTCATGCTTGAATCCAGAATACCAATTTTCTTTGGGCTGTCATGCTTAGAATACCATTCTCCTTAGTTTGGCTTGCGTAAATTCGAAATATCATTTTCCTGAGTCTGTCATGTTTTAATTCGGAATACCATTTTCCTGGATCTTTTATGCTTAAATTCAGAATACCAATTTTCTTTGGTCTGCCATGCTTAAATTCAGAATAACATTTTTGTTTGGTCTGTCATGCTTAAATTCAGAATAACATTTTTGTTTGATCTGTCATGCTTAAATTCAGAATACCATTTTTCTTAGGTCTGTCATGCTTAAATTCAGAATACCACTTTTCTTTGGTCTGTCATGCTTAAATACGGAATACCATTTTCTTTAGTCTGTCATGCTTAAATTTTGAATTTCAATTTCAAATAGCATTTCAATCGCTTAACTCTCTGATTGAATGGACACATTTCAAGAATATTGACTTTTCTTTCCTTTTAAAAATCTATTTCTTTCTCCAAGATTGAAATATTTTCCAATTTTTAATTTTACTATAAATTTGTTTAAGTTCCATTTTGTGAAACTTTTATGAATTTTTCCCCTCCTGATATTTTTGTCATTGTAAAATCACTTTTGCATGCCAATGTAAACGATTTTTTTTTCCTTGTTTGTTTTGTACTTTTGCACAGAACATGCAGAAAATGCTATAATTATGGATTCTTGGATTAAGAGGAGAATATGAAAAGAATCTGAGAGAGAGAGAGAAAAGTTTTCATTATTAAAGTTCTAAGACTAACACGGCTTGGTTGAACATAATGTAGTCTTTACACTGATAATGATGTTGATCACGATGATAGAAAATGTCTGTAATTAACAATTCTAATGTAGTTCTATGATTAATACGACTTTGGTGAAAACACTTCAGTTATGATGATGATGAACAGGAAATGTCTAATAATGCTAATGTAGTTCTAAGTGAAAATATTGAAAATATGTTGTTGTTGGTGATGATGATGATGATGGGCAGACAATATCTGCGATTAACATTTCTAATGTAGTTATAAAATTAATGGCTTTGAACATACTGCAGTTTTTTTTGTTTTTTTAATACAAAATAGTCACCACTTATCAAGGCCTAAAGGCCACTCGAGTATAAGGCTCAATGAGTGCACGGTGGTCACTGAGACAACAGCATAGTGGTCGATCGCTGTGGAAATTGTGTAGAACTTGGTTATTTAAGAGGACGGCTCAACAAGAACTTGTTTATATTGGACTTGAAGACGACCATGTTGTAGTTAGCTGGGAAGCAGGCCAGCGGAACAAAGTTCTGCAGGCGAGCAGTTCTAGGAAAGAAGCTTTGCTCATGAAATTTGTGTTTAGACTTGGCCACAAGTAGAGAAGGCAGGAAATTGTTGATAGTGGATGTCACTAGACGAGTGCTTTTTGTGAAAGTTATGCAGAGGGGGACCATAGATTGAGGCTTAGACGAGCATCTACTATGAAAGTAACAATAGAGCAGAGCCAGGCTCGCAATGTCTCTTCTGTGGGAAAGAGGTTTTAGGGAGGAGAAAAGGGCATCCCCTACAAGGTTTTGAAGCCAGTTTTGACTGTCAAGGCAGGATGGGATGCTCCAAGCAGCATCTCTCCAGTGAAAATAATGATGATGAGTATGATCATTGCTCTTATTGAGTACCATTCATTTCCCTGATATCTTTTTGGTTAGAATTCTTTCTAGGAAGAAATTGGGTACTTATAGTTTGCCAACATCCATAAGTGAAAATTTTTGTGTGGAACGAACTGAGTTCAGAACTTGGCACATCTAGGTTATCAATCCATATTGGTAACCACGTAGCCACCGTGTTTTTCTTTGTCTTCGTCTTATGATGATGATGATGATGACAGAAATTATCTGTAATTAACACTTCTAACGTAATTCTAAGATTAATACGGCTTTGTTGAAAATGCTGCAGTTAGAATAATAATAAGAAAATTCAATTTCTTTCTGAAATATATTACCGCTCTGATGAACTCCTCGCACTTGTGCTCCTTCAACGTACGTAATCCTGACAAACCTGTTTAGCAAGAACATTCCACCTCTTTACTATTGAGGTCCTTAGGTGCCGGAAAGCCTTCTACTCTAATAGCTGATATTTTTGTCATTGCAAAATCACTTTTGCATGCCAATGTAAACATTTTTTTTTTTTGTACTTTCGGACTATTAGACTATGGAATTCCCTCCCTGTTCCCTGCCTTCCTTACTGTACTAACATGCAGAAGTTTAAGTATAATGTGAACTGACATCCCGCTCATCTCCTTAAATAGTTCCCCCGCACACATGCTCCCAAATAATAGCTTCTTATGTTGAATTGGAAATATAGCTTGTTTGGGGTGAAATAGAGTAAAAAAAAAAGGGTTTTTAAAACAAGTAAAAATATATTCTAAATTGGTATCTATATAACAACTGTGTGTACACTTCCCTTAGTTTGTTAGCACGGTCTTATGTTGCTAACATAAATACTCTAAATGAAAGGGATACAATTCATCTAAACGCGACGCAATAATAGTATTAGTAAAATACTAGAAAATAAATGCATCAACAAGAGTTGACAGTAACCCAAAGGCTCTATTTTCATTGGCTACTGTATCGAAATATAAGTAAGGGTGCTACTCTTTTCCCAGGATTACTCCACTTGCCCTTGATCTTCATCTTATAATGCTGAGTACTTAGCAAGAGGGCATCAAGTACGATTTCTTGAGCCTTTGGTATGACTCAACAGGCAGAGAAAGATATTACATATTAGGAACCCTGCGTCAGTAAGTAGCGATCAAGTTAGCTAGTATGGATTTTGACAAGGGTCACATTTGGTGCATATCAGGATAACTCAGATCTGTGAAACAGAACCATTTCCAGGGTTGAATAAAGGATGGGCGACAAGGCAAGGGTTAGAGGTAAAACGCCATAGACAAAACAGGTGTTGAACGATGACATGGGGTCACGTTTTCAAGCAAGAAAAACAAAGGTTGTTAAGGCAGTTCTCTCTGTGGAAGCTTGCGAATGAGACACGGCAATAATATAGAAGTAATCTAAGCTGAATGTTACCTTGAGTCTCTGTCCGTCTATGTCACTCATTTTTTATGTTAGTAAGAAGGAAATAATTATTTAGTCTCTCTTCCTCTCTCTCTCTCTCTCAAGTCCATTCTCTCCAATAAACCTTTAAGAAATGCTGCAAACGTCTTCTTGTGTCTTTTATGCATGAGAAGTTTATTCGT
Source organism: Euprymna scolopes (assembly GCF_053919585.1). Lineage (NCBI taxonomy): Eukaryota > Metazoa > Mollusca > Cephalopoda > Sepiida > Sepiolidae > Euprymna > Euprymna scolopes. The sequence goes on along the minus strand of NC_136516.1, from coordinate 76,680,254 downwards.
CTTAGCTTAATGGATGAGACGATCAAAAACCACTAGATAAAAAGGTCACGACAACGACAACAAGAAATGACTATAAAAAAAAGAAAGACCTACGAAAAGATCAAAAGAAAAGAGCACAAATATAAATCCATTTAAACCCTGAAGGCAATAGAGCATTTTTAAATGAGAAAGCTTGTTGAAGGCTTTCGCCTGACTGAAAAAACACGCCGTTCTTTGGTGTTACTAAGAAGTTTCTAAAATAAATGTATTATTATACTTAGAGCTCTTGTACTTATCACTATTGAGCTTTCAGTTCACTTCTATGACATTCAGAAATTTAAAATAATATATTATAATCGGACGATTCCAATATTTTTTCCGATTCTGATACAATTACCGATTCTGGTTCCGATTCTTTATCAATCTCTAAATATTTAACTAGAGTTATTTTCCTCGATTACCGTAAAAACGCACGATAAATGTGCAGATATATTCTCAAACGTAAAACTACAAGTGTATGGTATAATCTATAGATTTTAGTTTTACTGGTAGTTTAAAATCGATGAAAATTTATTTTTGTTATTATTCTTATTACTACCAGAAGTGGAAGATTTTGTTTTAAACAAAATAAAATAATAAGAAAAAAAACAGTTAAAAGCATCGTTTTTGACAATGGAAAATAGGCACAAATTTTTCCGATTCCGATGCCCCAGCAGTTCCGACTGTTTTGATTCTCGATTCCGATTAATCGTCTCAACATTGATATATGTACAGTAGAACCCCGGGATACAGTGGCCATAGGATACAAATTTTTTTTTCAGGTGACGATGTGGAATACGATGTTTTTTCCGACCTCTGGTTACAGTATTTATCCGCCTTACGGTGTTATTTATAATGTTATCTGATTATATACATGGGTATTATATACTGTACTGTATTTTGTTACTAATTTTTAATGCCGTACCCCAGGCTTGTACTATATATATATATATATATATATGTGCATATATTTATTTTATCTTTCTTTTCATTTCATTTGGTGTCCTTTAATAACTCCTGCTGATAATTTAATTCTTAAGAAATAACTTGTATATTTCAGTTGACCCCGTTCTTGCTTTTTGGCGCCTTTTAACGTCATCTTGTCTGGGTCATTTTGACTTTGGCTTTTCTACTTTAAGATTAATTCAATCACCTTTCAATTTTTTCTTCTTCACTCATTTTTCTTAAGCCTCGCCCCGACAGTCAAGTTTTATATTTCTTCCATGTCTTTTTTTACGCACATTTTACCTTACTTTTAATAATATTATTAGATTTCATTCCCGTTTCCTTGTACCTATTTGTGAATTATTCCACAGATTTCTGCCTTTTGGATTATTTTGGACCATCTTCCAATTACGCGATTCCCTTGGAATTTACTTGTGCAAATGGAAATTTAACTGACTTTCTTGGATTCTGCATTTTTGGATTTTACCGTCATTGGATACATCAGACTACCCATTCACATGAAATCACTTTTTTATTCACCCTGTTCCCTCTGCTTCATTTTTCTTGTTATCAAGTAAGATCTATGACTTACTTGTAGTTTCATCAAATACTTTTGCAAACAAAATCCAATCTCGCATTTTGCTAAATCCTACCCTTTGATGAGAAGGAAAGTATTTCTTCGAAACTCCGCGGATTAAGGACTATCCACTTAGTGTTTCCTTTTCAAATTAAATATGTTTTTAACTCTTTTTTAAAGTGTCTGTTAACATGTTTTATTAACTACTTGTTCTTATATATATATATATATATATATATATATATATATATATATATATATATAAAGCAAATAATAACGCAATCGGTCACTGATAGTCTAGTATACATAATCCATAAAAAAAAAAATGAAATGTATTCCTCCCGGGAGACCTCAGTGCCATCAATTTAGGAAATGTCTTGGATTATTGATTGGCCTCTTTTTAGTTCATTGCATTGTCCGAAGAATGACAATGAATGGTTGTCTTTTTTGAACCTGTTGCTCTCAAATCAAGCAAATAATTTTCTTTGACTTGTCCATTGCTTCTCGCATTTACCATTGTTCGGAACACTTTTAACTGCTTTGTTTTTTGTTTTGTTTTTTTGTATTTTTTACATTTTCTTCATCGGTAGTTAGATGCGTCCTCGCCGCTCTATGATAGGCTGTGTCTGTCGGTATATCCTGCATTTGCTTTTTCTTACTGCTAGTCACTGTTTATCACACCCAAAACTACTCTAGAATAATGGTTTTTCAAGATGCATAGATTGATTGTTGAATGCTGGTGAACACTTCAAGAGGATTAGAAATCTCTACATACCATCCATCCATCTAAAACAATAACCGACCAGAGGACAGTAATTATCCCCCTTTGTCAGAAAACATCGCTTGTAAAATCTGAGGACTAAAAGACAAAATAAGAGAGAAGTGAGAGTTACACAGCTGATAATCTGATAGAGAAAAATGAAATTTCAAACTTAAGCCTGACAAATAAACAAAAATTCTATTTTAAACATTATGTTCGGAAAAAATTTAATAATACATTTCGATGGTCTGTCACACTTATTTGTACAAATTAATTTCGATAGTCTGTAATGCTGACTTTTCAATGGCATATAACGATTATTTTTAAATTGCATTTTCGATGGTCTGTCATGCTTATTTTTAAAATGCATTTTCTGATGATTTGTAATGTTTACTTTTAAAATGCATTTTCGATGGTCTTGTAATATTTTTTTTTTTAATGCATTTTTAATGATCTTGTTGATATCTTTTTGAAATGCATTTTTCATGGTATGTAATGTTGGCTTTTAAAATGAATTTTCGATGACTTCTAATGCTTAACTTTAAAAATACATTTTCCATGGTCTGTAACGATCACTTTGAAAAAATACGTTTTTGATGACTTAATTTTAAAAATTTATTTTTATAACCTGTAACGCTTATTTTTAAAAATGCATATTTTTTTTTACTCTTATTCACCCCAAACAAGGGTAATTACCATTTATACACAACGGACTGCTATTTGAAACCATATCTACAGGGATCCTATGTAGGAAGTTGAGCAACGAGATGTCTGATCACACCACAATTAAACTTCTGCATGTCATTACAGTTAGGGAAGCAGTAGACCAGGAGGGAATTCCAAAGTCTAACAGTCGATCGGTCTGTCATGCTGAGGTTTGAGATTGCATATTTATCATTTTGCCATGCCTAAGTTTGTAGAAGTGTTTTCGTTAATTTGCTATGCTTAAGTTTAAAATAATTGTATTTTTTACGGTCTAGTTTTCATCCCAAACAAGGCACAGTGACACATTGACGTAAGAGGCAGGGCTGCTATTTGGAAAAAAAATCTAGTTGAGCAGCGAGATGTCTTCACATTTCATTTGAACCTTTGTATGTTTGTACAGTCGAGGAAGCAGGGACCCGGGAGGGAATTCCAAAGTCAGTTCAAGAAAAGAAACTATTAAAGTAGAAGGCTTTCTGGCATCTAACGATCTTTACTGTGTAGGGGTGGGATTTTGCTGCTTATCTGGTTAGTCAGGAGTATTTACTTCGATGGAGTACAAGTGCCTTGAGTTCGTTAGAGCAAATTCATTAAAATACTTTAGAACAGGCACAAGGACACAATATTTCAGTGATAGGAAGGTAGGTTTGAGTTTGGTTACTAGTGCAGGACCTGTTAGATTGGAGACTCGTACTCCATGCATGAGCGAATGGTGGTCTTGTAGAGATACAGGATAATCCCAGTTGTGAGCAACTTTCTTGCATGGTAGAGAGAGCCCACCTTCTTCACAGCAACCTTGGCAATGTCCTCAACGTATTTGTTCCAATTTATGTTGCCTATGAATGTTAAGCAATGGAGTTTGAACAAAGAGCTTTCAGGTAGGATATTATTAGTCATTGCAACATGGTTGAGAATGCTTCTTGTAATTGTAAAAGGAAAGAAGCTTAGCCTTAGTAGCATTAAATGTTACCATTTATTTACGTCCCCATTCCACTACAGACTGAAAAGCTTCATCTAAGATTTCAGCCATTGCCTTAGATATGTGTTCATTCGTTTTCTCCTTGTGTCTGTTATAGAGTGTGGTATCATCAGCAAATATACCCATCTCAGAGACAATTTTATCAAGGGAGGTAATTTATGAATATCAGGAATAACAAATTTCCAAGGATCAACCCTTGTGGCACATCTGCATTTATAATTATGTTTTAACGTTTGACAATCGAAGACAACCTGGATTTTTCTCTTGTCTAAGAAGGATTATATTATATTAAGGCATTCGGTTATACCGTATGACTTAATTTTCATGAGAAGACCTTCGTGCCAGACACTGCTAAAAGTCTTAGATATATCTAGAGCTACTTGTGACGCTTTAATTTGAAATAACATTTTCATTGTTAAACGTCTAGATTGAATGGACGTCTCTCAACAATATCGGATCCTGCCACCGCTCTTAAAATGCAACAACTCAACTAGCTACAGCCATTATGTACGATTTCCCCCACTCTCTACCTGTGCCTAAATCTAAACACAGATTCCATGAACAAAGCTTCTTTCCCAGAACTGCCCGCCTGTGAAACCCTGTTCCGCTGGTCTGCTTCCCAGTTAAAATACACCATGGTAGCCTTCAAATCCAATGTAAACAAGTTCTTGTTGAGCCGTCCCCATAGATAATCAAATTCTATGCAATTTACACCATTAACGATTACCACACTACCACCTTACATTCATTAACCCTTATCCTCGAGTGGCTTTTGGGACTTGATAAGTGGTGACTCACAAGGGGAAAAAAAAAAGAAAACGATTTGCCTTCGAGATTTGTGATATTCATAAAACAGCTTTTAGTTTTTTTTTTGTTTTGTTTTTTGTTTTTGTTTTTACTTTTTATTTTTGTTTTTATGAAAACGTTTTTAATATAAACCAAGCTTTTTTTTTTGGCACTTTTCCGTGTGAATTTCAATTTGCTTGAAAACTATCGATGAATCATTCGAAGATTAATATCGATCTCCTTTCGTCCTCCGACGCTTTCTATTTAATTTTCTCCGTAAGTTCAAAGCACGGTGTATTGTTGAGCATTGACAGACTGCAGAGTTTCTATCATCAGTTTGGTGCAAAGGTTTTCGCCGATTTAAAATTCCATCTTGAAAATGAAAAAACTGTGTCCTTTCAAAAATCATTTATTCATAGCAATAACGACCTTTGATTCCATCTGTCAACAAGCTTATAAATGCCTCGTTTGTAAAATTCTGTAGGCTTAGACGTAAGCTCTTCGTTCAAACTCCTTGGCTTAACATTCACAGACAACATAAATTGGAAAAAAAAGAACACGTTAAGGATATTGCCGAGGTTGCTGTGAAGAAGGTGGGCTCTCTCTACCGTGCTAGAAAGTTGGTCACACCTGAGAGTATCCTATATCTCTGCAAGAACATGAACAGGGCTTCTTTCTAAGAACTGCGCACCTGTGGAACTCTCTTCCGTTTACCTGCTTTCCAGCTGACTACAATATGGCCGTCTTCAAGTCCAATGTAAACAAGTTCTTGATGAGCCGTTCCCCTTAAGTAATCCAAATTTCCAAATTTACACTTCTAGTGATTCCTATGATTATGTCCTTTTGATCACTGTACACTCGTTAACCCTTATCCTCGAGTGGCCTCTGGACTTTGGTAATTGATGATTCCTTTGTAAAAAAAAAAAAAAAGAGACCACCATTCGTTCATGCATGGGGTACTGCTGCCACATCTGGGCTGGTGCATCTGCTACGTATCAGATGTGAAACATGGATCTAACTTATGTTCAATCTCCTCTCATAATATTAACCTCAGGCCACATAAATGGTTTTGTAATACTCGAGAGGGTAAAGCCAGGAGAATATGCAGGATTTACCAATAACATTCTCTTGGGAAATTTTGGGTTAGTCGTGCTGTGTAAGGATAAGCATTATCAATGATGGAAGATGACTTTCTTTCTGTTGACTATTGAAGGTCGTTTTCAGGTCAATATAGGTGAAGATATTGTAGAAAAACATGAATGATATTTTAACAATCTGAAATAAATAGCCATTAATCAATCATAGTGATATGCTTATGTAATAAAAATATGCATAAAAATACATTATAATGGTCTTAAATGTCTCTTCTATAAACCGGTAAAAACTTTTTCTCCAAACTGATATAAATATGAATGTTTTTCTTTGTCCTTAAAACATATATTTATTTTCAGAAGCTTAGATAAGCCATCTGTACCGTCGGTTGCAAACCTTATAATAGGGAACCGTTTTAGGTCCCAATATCAAGCTCTCTCCAGCCGATCTATCTCATCTGTCTATAACCGGAAGTGGAAACATACACATGCATTACAAGATCTCGTGCAACTCTCGTGTTTTTTTTTTAACTTAAATTTTAAATGATTAAAATTTAAAAAATGATTCGTTTAATATTTTGAACGTATAATAATTTGACGTCGAGTATGGAAAAAATTTCGATAAGTATACTTTAAATTTATAAAAGATAGGTACTCTCAGACTAATTAAAAGAAATTTACACTTGACCCATATTAGATTAGGTGATTTGGAGGAGAATATAAGCATGTATAATATAGTACATATAGAAGAGGGAAAAAAGTTGCATTTAGTATTATATGAATAAAAATAATTATTATCCGTTCGAATTAGGATTGAAAATATCTGTTTTAAGTTGTAGTTTTTTTTGTTTTTTTTTGTTTTTTGTTTTTTTGTAAAGTCGATCAGTTGTCTCCCTTAGACTAGTTTACGAATAAGTTAGGGTATAAACAATTCCATTTAAGACCGGAAATAATTTTAATTTGATTAATTAATAAGTCAGATTTTTTAATAGGTAACGTGATAAATAGTTCACATTTATTGTAATTATTAATAACAGGACCATTTAAGTATATACAAGTTTTTGTTTTTCTCTTTTTTCTTTTCCTTTTCTGTTTCTTTGGCATCCAAAATATTAAACGGACAATTTTTTAAAACTTTTAATCATTTGAAATCAAAGTGTTTGTTTTAAATAACGAGATTTGTATGAGATCTTGTAATATATGTGTACGTTTCCACTTCCGGTTATAGGCAGATGAGATAGATCAGCTGGAGAGGGCTTTATATTGGGACTTTTGGCTCTATTTCCTAGGACGTTACCTGAGTTAACAGCAATTAACACAATAGAATTAAAGGAGATTAAACACATATAAATGCCAAATGCGAGCATAACAGTAAAATATTATTTTAAAGATATGGCTAACACTACAGGTCCAGCATTATATCAGATTTTGACAGTTGTTGCTTCTCATATTGTTCAAAACTGAACTACAGCAGAATAAACATTTAATTGTCAACTACTACTAATTACCCGATGTAATGTTGAATCTGTGAGGTTAATCTTAACTTTAAAAATTATATATGTACTAACAGGTCTCCCAGCATTGCCCGGTCATAAAAAACGGATAAATATTATATCTTAATTCATACAGAAACCGAGACATGTGCATGTAGGCATTATGTTTTTTTCTAAACAGTTCATTTCTTGTAAGTAAAAAAAATATGCGAACTGAGATCGAAACCAAAAACCTAAAGACAGTGAGTCAAGTACGATAACCTATGGGTCAGCTTGCCACGACTTTAAAATATGTTTTCAAATCTACTTATTCTTAACATAATTTTCACATGTGCATTCATGAAACAGTTGGCAAAAAGATAAAAATCCAATAACTCCCCAAATACTCAATTTTCAATTTTGACCCTTTAGCAAACCTTTTTTCCGGATGAAAACCACTTAAAAGTTTTCCACATGTCTAAATACCCTTTATACTAATTTTCAAGTATGTAGATCAAATATTCGTTGAGTATATAGGTTGAGAGTTGTCCTCAAACACACACACACACACACACACACACACACACACACATACTCACTTTTATAGATATACTAGAAGATGTATCTGCCGTTGCTCGGCAATAAATGTAACGTTAAATTCCTTTTAAAAAAAATTAAGTTAAAAAACAGAAAGCGGAAAGAAACTGAAGCACGTGCATGCAAGTGTTATGTTTTTTTTTAAACCGTTCAATTCTTGTAAGTAAAAAAAAAAAAAACTCGATCTGAGACTGAACCCAAAATTTAAAGACAGTAAGTCAAGGACGATAACCATTAGACCAACTTGCCACGATTTTAAAAAGTATTTTCAAACCTCATGAAACAGATGACAAACGGATAAAAATCCGATGACCCCCCAAGTGTTAATTTTTTTCAATGTTTACATCTTAGCAGCCCTTTTTTTTCTAAATAAAAATTGATGAAAAAGTTTTCCACGTGTCTGAATACCCTGTATACCAAATTTCAAGTTTGTAGATCAAAAGTTCGTTGAGTATATAGGTTAAGAAGTGTCCACACACACACACACACACACATTCTCACTTTTATGGATAGATACGAGAGAGAGCAAGCAAGTGTATTTTACAACTTTAGACAGCAGAAGTTGGATTATATGAGGTTGGTTGGTGCTCTTGCGACGAGGACAGGGATAGAAGCCCCCGCTGTCGTCTTGAAAAATCCCTAGTGTGTCTGGCTAGTCACTTGGCCGCTTTCTCCACACTGTCTTTTTATGTTTTCATCACACCTATACAAATCACTTGAGATTTGGACAAAATTTTTCATTGTAGTTTACACCCGGGCATCTTCAAGTCCATCTGCTAGTACTCAGTGTCCACAGGGATAATCAAATATTTGTCGCCAGACGATGAAGTTATTGGCTCACAAATTTTATTAAACTTCTAAAATCTCATCTTTTTTTTTTTTCTTGAAACTTTTTTTTTTCTTTATGAAATTTTTGAGATGAGGATTGATAATTTGTATTATTTAAATTACTGTTCTCATCCTGAATAGTATTCTCACGACGTTTTAGCCGCTGTAACCTCCGACCATCTTGATGTGTATCTTGTTTAACTCAAGAATTTTTCTGTTGAACTCAGAAATCGCTATAGAATTTCGAACGGGACTCTTTTAGTGAATCCATAGGGTTAGCATGTTCTTGTTCCATCAGCCATGACACAAGGATCCATACTGTAACAAATAAACTATTACTTAAAATTCAGTATTAAATTCAGTGACTTCTGGATATTGAAGGTTCAGTTTTCAGTGCGGGTGATACTACGAATATAATTGCAAATTATTTAAGACCTCTACCCGGTCATGGCTGACAGAACAACAGCATGCTACCTTAACGGCTTAAATAAAAGGTTCCATCTGAAATTCTGTACAGAATGTTGTAAGTTTTTGTTGAGCCGTCCCCATAAATAATCAAATTCTACCCGATTTACATCATTAGCGATTACTACACTACTGCCTTACATTTATTAACATCTATCCTCGAGTGGCCTTTGGGCTTTGATAAATGATGACTTCTTAATAAAAAAAAAATATCTGGTCAAAGCTGATGCAACAAGAGCATGCTACTTTTGTGTACTAAACAAAACGTTCCGTTCAAAATTCCATGCAGATTCCCGATTTCATGCAACTTATTTTCATCTTTTAGAAATGTCCCTGCATTCTATTAGAGGCTTTATCCGTCTGTACATCTGTCACGCTTTAGTTCCAAATAGCATTTTTCTTTGTCTGTCACATTTTAGTCTGAAATGGCATCGCAAGGTAATAAAATTGTTCGAACTCGTTAAAGTTCTGATTATTTTAACTTTTAAAATCCTTTGCATTGTTTGGATTCTTCGGACTACTGTTCGGTCGATGTAACCTCCGACCTTCTTCAGGTGCATCTTGTCGAACTCGGGAATGTTTCAGCTGAACTCGGAAATTTGAAGACGGTCGGATGTTACATCAGCCGAAACGTTGTGAAAATCACACTAAAGATGAGACCAGTAGTCCGATGAATCCAAAAAAATGCGAATAACTAATCCTTATCTTAAAATTTCAGAAACGTTAAAATCTTTTGTTTTAAAATTTTTCGGGTAAGGATTGATTAGCCGTATTTTTTTTTTTTGGACTACTGTTCTTATCTTTGATGTTATTTTTAAAACGTTTCAGCCGACGTTACCTCCAAACTTCTGTAAGGTTCGTCTTGTCGAACTCAGGAATGTTTATATTGAAACCGAACGCTTTATTTAATTCCTGGATGTATCTTGTTCTCGTTCTATCAGTCCTGACCGAGTAGAAGTCTTTAGTAATTAGTGTGATCCATGCTGACGATTGAAACTCAAACACCAAGCTAAACAGTTTTTATTCTCTGATCTGGTATAACTTCCTTTTTCATTTTATTTCTTTTTTTTTTGTGTGTGTGTGTCATATTCACACCAAATAAAGTACATTACCGCTGAAACGTAAGGGGCAATTGGGAATTCTAGACCATGCCTACAGACACACTCTAAGTAGGAAGTTGAGCAGCAAGATGTTTTCAAATTACTCTTAAATTTCTGTATGTTATTACAGTCAGGGAAACAAGGTACAGAAAGGGAGTTCCAAAGTCTAGCAATCTGTGAGAAGAAACTTTCAAAGTAGAAGGCTGTCCGACATTGAGGGACTTCTGCAGTGTAGACGTGAGATTTTGTTGCCTCTCAAGTTAGTTGATGGTATTTACATCATGGGAGCACAAACGTTACAAGTTCGTCAGTTGGGAATACGTCATCGACAATCAGTCCGATGGTGATTTTGTTGCTATCAGGCTGGGGAATGGTTCTGTTCAATCTTAGGAGCTCTATACTATCAGGCTTTACTTTCACTCTAAGAAGAAGTTAGTATGTTGAAAATCGCCTGAGGCGTCCCTCCGGGGAAATATCGACAGGGCTACTCAGGTATTTTTCTAGGTCAGAGTGTACTTCATCTAGTACGCTGGTGTTATATTGGTTTTGTAGGTTAACTTTGTTGTTACTGTGACATTTTCATACTTCGCTAGCGAGCGTTTTCATATTTGTTTATGTTTTGGAGACTGGCGGGAAACAAGCTCAGCATCGGTGCAGACATATGGGTGTCTCGCTTTCATTACTTACTTTACCTCACTATTTATTTTTGTTGTATATGTACATTGTTCATGTGTCACTGTCTTTACTATATGTCTCAGGAGCGTTATGTTCTTTTGTATTGCAGGCTGTACCTTGCGTTTAAGTTGAGTAAAGCTTGGTCTGCACAACCAAGTTTCCTTACCCTATAACAGCTGGCTTTTTAAAACCTCACTGTTCTTGTGCCTAACTTCCATCAGAGGAGATAAAGAAACATAAAAATTGAATGGGTGGAACTTATACTTTATTTGATATAATATGGCTATAAGTTTTACAACTTTTTGAACGTATCATACCTAAATTTAAAAAAAAACCACCTTTCTTGTTGTGTTACACTTAAATTAAAAAAAATAACACTTTTTATTGTAGTCTCACACTTGAATTTAAATAACACTTTCCTTTGTTCTGTTACACTTAAATTTTAAGTAAAGACTTTCCTTACTGTGTCACACTTGCTTCAAATAACACATTTATAGTCCGACTACACCGGAGTTGAAACTAGCATCAATCTCTATAATGTTCTAATTGTTCCTTCCTTAGTTAGTCCGCACGTTACGCTTTGAAAAAAGGTCAAATACAATTTTTTTGAAAGTCAAACTGCTTCAAAAAAAAAAAAAAAAAAAGGCCAAATTCGCAAAATTTCGTTAAAATGGCTAATCTGGCAACCGCGGACAAAAATAACAGAGTGGCTTCCCTTTCATGTAGCCTCGTTTTCGAATATCATGATTATTGTTGTGATCGTCTGAGGAAGGAATCCTTAGTAATTTTGACATACAGCGGTTCTTTACTGAAGAAAGAAGTCAGTGAAATGTTACGTAATAAAAGCAAACATTGAAAAGAAACCAGGAAAACAAAAGAACATTGTGTGCCTGTAGAACACAATACTGTGGGGGATGCTTATCAGCTGAATATAACATGGTCCTTCTCAAGTTCAATATAAACAAGTTCTTGTTGAGCCGTCCTTTTAACTAACCAATTCTGTCCATTATTACCTATCATCACAGTGTTGTTTCACCGTCCACCTGATACCTATTAACCTTTATCCTCGAGAGGCCTTCAGTCATTGATAGATGGTGACTCCTTTAGTAAAAAAAAAAAAAAAATCCTCTTAGAATTTACAAGTCTGTTTCCAAATTCACAAGCTAATCAGAAGTTTGAAAAAAAAAACAAAGCAAAAATGGTAAGAAATTTCCTTGGGTACCAAAACCACCTGCAGTTAGTGTTATGAACAAACCTGAAAAGAATAATGGCAGATTTAAAATAATGAATTAATTTCTTTGTTCTTGGCACAGAATTCTATTTTTTTTTTTATTATTATTATTATTATTATTATTATTATTATTATTATTATTTCTATTATTATTATTATTTTTATTATTATTATTATTTTTATTATTATTATTTCTATTATTATTATTTTTTTATTATTATTATTATTTATTATTATTATTTATTATTATTATTATTATTTTATTATTATTATTTTATTATTATTATTTTTTATTATTATTTTTTATTATTTTTATTATTATTATTATTATTATTTCTATTATTATTATTATTTTTATTATTATTATTATTATTTTTATTATTATTATTTCTATTATTATTTTTTTTTTTATTATTATTATTTATTATTATTATTTATTATTATTATTATTATTTTATTATTATTATTTTTTATTATTATTTTTTATTATTTTTATTATTATTATTATTATTATTATTATTTTTATTATTATTATTATTATTTTTTATTATTATTATTTTTATTATTATTATTATTATTATTTTATTATTATTATTTTTTATTATTTTATTATTATTATTTTTTATTATTTTTATTATTATTATTATTATTATTTTTATCATTATTATTATTATTTTTTATTATTATTATTATTTTTATTATTATTATTATTTTATTATTATTATTATTTTATTATTATTATTTTTTATTGTTATCATATTCATTTATTTTTTGGTTTTTGTGTTTTGTTGGCTTTTGTATTTTTTTTTTCGAAGTCTTTATTTTCCTTTCTGCCACCAGGCAAAGAGAAAAAAAAATCTTGTTAAACAAAGGATGGATTAGATTAATTCATTCTCGTTCGTTCATTCGTTTGTTTGCACTTTTCTCAATAACCGCATCTTGGATTTTTTTTTAAATTTTACACAAACATTAGTCAGGGTGAAAGTAAATTTTTGCCAAATGGATTTTCCGAGATAACTCTGGTTGCCCCTCCCCTACCCCCACTTCTCAGAGGCCATTATAGGGGTAAAATTGACTCCAAATCGTTCATCTGTTTATTTGTTTGCACTTTTCTCAATAAGCGCACCCTGGATTTTTTTTTTTTTTTTACACAAACATTAGCCATGGTAAAAGTACATCCTTCACTCGTGGAAGGGGACCCCGCATGCTCGGGTTGTTTAATTCGCAGTCAACAACTGAAATATCAAAGAAATGTCCAGGCATATTCCATTCTATCAATTCAATTGGATATTCACTCTGATCTCATTGAATATGCGAAGATGATTGTCATAGCATAAGAATCTCGAAATAGCAAGAACTGTAATGGAGAAGAGAGTTACTTGGATGACTGCCTTTATTACCGCCATTGCCGATTTGTTTATATCTTTGTGTTTTAAACGAGTCAGATTTTTACAGAGAACTCACAAAGATTGTGCCTCAAGATTAAATTGGGAAAAAGCAATTGACAGCTGAAATAATAATATTGCTACAAAAGGAATGTGAAAATAGATGTAAACATGATTTTGGTTTGCATAAACAAATAACTAGAGTGGGGTTGCATCAGCTGTTGGTCTGAAACACGTAATGAGATGTAGATTTGGGGAAATTCTAGTCAGTCGTTAGCTGGATATCAGAGAGAACGGACGACTCAAGAGGGTAGTTGGTCTCTGCATAACTCGGGGAGTGGCGTCGTCTCAAGCAGTCAAGATATAAAAACGTTGTAGTCTTTGAAGATGTCAGCTGAAATCATGAAAATAACTGTTCGTAATTAATTCAGGTATGTGTTGTGTTATTTACATCTGTTAAAAAGAACTGTTCGTCTACAACTGTTTCGATACATCCACGTCGATTGTTTCCTGTTAGAACAGTTACATAAATGTTAAAATATACACACTAGACGAACAACTAAATGCTACAACGTATATACATACACACATTTACACATACATGAATATACAGATAAAATCTAAAACCCAACTATTCCAATGTACGTCGTTATAGAACATTTACATATACACGCACACAATATAACATTACCCTTTTTGGTGCCGTGACCATATTTTTCGAGACATTTCATTGTTGTAATACCTCCCTTTTGCATTACCTGATCCTCATCTGGCAACAATTGAAATGGATGTCTCTCGTCTTGGGGAGGCTCCATGTTTTGATAAGCTTCTGGGATTGACCTTTACTCCTGATCTGAAATAGAACACGTACATCAAATCTGTTGCTAAGGTCGCTGGAAAAATGGTGGCGTCCTTCTACCGCTCCAGTAGATATCTCACTGATGATGCAATTCTCTATCTATATAAAAGCCAAGTACGTCCAAGGATGGAGTACTGCTGCCATATCTGAGCAGGAGCTGCTAAAAACAGCCTATCCTGCCTTGACAGAGTTCAAAATAGACTTTGTCGCCTAGTGGGGGATGGTCTTTTGTCTTGCCTGCAACCTCTCTTCCACAGAAGAGACGTTGTTTTATCGTTATTTCAATGGAAAGTACTCGTCTGAGCTCCAATCTTTGGTTCCCCCTCGCCAATCTTTCATGAAAAACACCCGCCTAGCTGAAACCACTGTCAGTAATTTTCCCCACTCTTTATCTGTGCCTAAATCAAAACGTAGATTTCATGAATAAAGCTTCTTTTTAGAAGTGCATGCCTGTGGAAATTTTGCCTGTTTCCCACCTAACTACAACTTGGATGTCTTCAAGTCCAACATAAACAAGTTCCTGATGAATGGCCCCTTTAAGTAAGACACTTTATCAGATCTCCATTACTAACGATTACTACGATATTATTCCATTGATTACTGTACACACAATAATCCTTATCCCTGAGTTGATTCCGGGCCTTGATAAGTGGTGACTTCCATGTAGAAAAAAAATGAACGTGTAATATTTATTTATTGCAATTGTTAAGTTTCTTTTTCATGTGAAACATTCTTAAAGGTAAATAAACATTTTTTTTTTAAAGAAAAGTATAATTCTTACGCCAAACTACTTCTACCGCTCCAGTTGATATCTCACTGCTGATTCAATCCTCTATCTATACAAAAGCCAAGTACGTTCAAGGATGGAGTACTGTGGCCACATCTGGGCAGGAGCTGCTAGAAGAAGCTTATCCAGAGTTCAAAATAGACTTTGTAGCTTAGTAGGGGGATGCTCTTTTGTCTTGCCTGCAACCTCTTTCCTACAGAAGAGACGTTGCGAGCCTGTCTCTGCTTTATCGTTATTTCCATGACAAGTGCTCGTCTGAGCTCCAATCTCTGGTCCTCCTCTCGCCAATCTTTCACAAAAACACCCCTCTAGCTGAAACCACTGTCAATAATTTTCCCCGCTCTTTACCTGTGCCTAAACCTAAACGTAGATTACATGAACAAAGCTTCTTTCTTAGAACTGCATGCCTGTGGAACTCTCTTCCGTTTGCCTGTTTCCCAGCTGATTACAACTTGGTTGTCTTCAAGACCAACATAAACAAATTCTTGATGAACTGCTCCCTTAAGTAATCCAATTTACCAAATTCCTATTATTAACGATTACAATATTATCCCATTGACTACTGTAAGTGGCGACTCCTATGTAAAAAAATACTACTACTACTACTAATAATAATAATAATAATAATAATAATAATAATAATAAGCATAACAATAATACTAATAATTCGTCTAAGAATGTGATAAATGTCTTCAGTTAAAATATCTGTTGGAAGATGTTTCATCAGGGACGATAAATCATCTATCAAGGGAGGTAATGCAATAATGAAATATCTCTCGAGATATGCTGGAATGCCAGTTCTTTTCGTTATATTAGAATTTAATAAACAAAACAATAATAAAGGGACGTAAGTCATGAACGAATTGTGTGCCTAATTAACCGAGAAATGTAAAGTTTAAAAAATGATTTATAATCTCGTGTCGGATTAATATTTATAAAGTCCGGAAGTACCGACGGATATTTTGAAATATTGAAAAATTTTCCTGAAATATACAACAACTACTATAGTTTTCTATAGGCACGGCAAAAAAAAAAAAAAAATGGTAGAAAAACCGAGTTGTTATTCTTTTTAAAGACGAATTAAAATCTATTAAAATCCTTTATTCTTGAGCAATTTTTTTTTTCCGGAAAGATAAAAGCCTGAATTTTATCATATAAAAAGCAAAATAGTATAAAACTTTTTCTACTATTTTTAATAGAATTTAAAATTTTAAGTCCCTCCTCCTCCCCCCCCCCAAAAAAAAAGACACCATTCACCGCCATTTTTTTGTTTGTCTCAGTGGATAACACAATTATATATTTTTTAAAAGGTTTTAATCAATTCATTTTTTTTTTTGTCTAAATAAGATTTAGGATGATTTAATATAAGAATATGCAAAGTATTTTAACATAAGTACCGGAATTTCAAATAATTCCATATTTTATCTCAGTCTACAGATTTTGCATAGCGAAATTAAAGAATCCAAAATTTAATGATAGTTTCGAAGAAACTGTGGTAGCCTTTATCTGAATAAATGAAGTCATTTAATCCTGTAAATTTCTATGAATTTTTAACGTTTGTTTTGACGATTAAGTGAAGAATCAATTTTATAAAGATTTCATTCTTTTTTCATAAGTGATATATATTTGTTGCCTACATGAACCCCGAAGTTAATAACGATAAGGCTGGCCAGTACCAGATGGGTGACCATTGTGAGAATGTTAGGCGCCGTATGTGTTGGAGACAACTCCTGCATCTAGTATCACACTTGGTCTTGATGGCAAAATAGGGTCAAGACGACCAAGTGTTTCTGGATGAGAGTCCCTCACACTTTAAACTAAGTAAAGCGCAAGTTACAGCAAAAAGGAAAAGGGGAGATAATAACTGTTTGTAAATACGACCAACTGTTTGTAGGCCTTATGGTCTACCATAGGTTAGAAAATATTACGTAACAACAAATTGCCGAAGGAAATTGTCGCATTTTTAGCAAAATTCGCAGTTATTTATCGATTTTTTTCTGTTTTGGTATCGATTCTTCAAAGTCGATTCGGCCGAGTCGACCTTGTTAAGTACCAGTAACAAGTGGAAATTCAGGACGACTGGAAACAATGCTGAGCTAAGCGGAGAGCATATACATCGCATAATATTCCCACATGGTCACCCATCTGGTACTAGCCAGGCTCAGCGTTGCTTAACTTCGGTAATCTGATGAGAACCATTGTGTCAACGTGATTATGCCGGATACATACACCAGTACTCACACACACACACACACACACACATGCACGCACACATTATTTTTAAGAGGACGGCTCAACATGTACACACATATACACATACAAATATACACACACACACATATGCACTTACAAATATACACTCATACACATGCACCAGGTTTTCCTCGATTTTTGTTTGGGCAATGTACCTTTTTGTTTTAAAATCGTTTCTTTATTTTAATTAAAATGTGATTAACTCGATAAAAACTCGGAAAAGATTATTATCGTCGATTTGAATTCTGTTGCGAGTTCCTCTTCTTCTCATTGCACAAGGACCCTCCTAGGCCAGTACGCAATTATCTCCCTTTACTAAAAGAGATAAGCTCTTCTGCCAAGAGGTACAAAAGAGAAAACACAATGTCTTACAATAAGCTGATATTTCTACATGATTTTCAATAGAGAAATATTTCCCTCTCCGATAAAAATTTAAAAAATAAGAATTTAACAAGATACGTATTTTATCTCGGTCGTTGGGGATTTTCAGCCCCAAAAGAAAGTTCGATTCTCACATGTGAGGAAGAAGGGTGATAAGCACTCTGAAAGATTAATTGAAAGTGACAACTGTTGGGGAGAAGGGAAAAAAACAATTTGTATCTAGTTTTATGGCAACGAAACATGTGCATTTAATAATGCATCAATAAAAAGCTAAGAGCGGCACAATGCAACGTGAAACGCATTGTGCTCGGCATCAGTTTTCATGAAAGAAAAAATAAACACCTGAATCAGACAACAAACTGGAATAAACGACACTATCGCCTCCATACGAACGGCCAAACATAGATGGTTACTATACATTATTTTTTTTTTTTTTACAGAGGCATCACCACATTATCAAGGCCAAGAGGCCACTCTAGGATAAGGGTTAAAGAGTGTACAGTAGAAATTGGACAATATAGTAATCAATTCGGTAAATTTGTTAACTTATATGGAACGGCTTATCAAGAACTTGTTTACGTTAGACTTGAAGACAACCATATTGTAGTCGGCCGGAAAGCAGGAAAACGGAAGACAATTCCACAGGCGTGCAGTTCTAAGAAAGAAGCTTTGTTCATGGAATCTACGTTTAGGTTTAGGCACAGATAAAGAGTGGGAGGAATTATTGATAGTGTATTCAGCTAAACGAGTGTTTCTTGTGAAAGTTTGGTGAGGGGGGACCATAGACTGAAGCTCAGTCGAACACTTTCCATGAAAATAACGATACATCAGAGACAAACACGCAACATCTCTTCTGTGAGAGAGATTTTAATTGGAATTCATTATTGAGATGAATATTATTAATTTATTTATTGCGGACTATTATCCTCATTTTTCTTAGTTGTTGTTTCACAACGTTTCGGCCGACTATTCCTCTGGCCTTCGTCAGGTGGTAACCGCGACAGGATAGGAACTCTGAATCTCCTAACTACATTCTCAGCATTACTGCCATCCATAGTTGTTGTCGTCTCACCACGTTTTGGCGCAGTTGATAGAGACTCTCTATGGTTCCAGGTGAGAATTGTCTGAAGACAGCGGTTTCAATCCTACCCAAAGCCGACCAGAAGCTTACTTGGCTAAAACGTGGTGAGACAACAACAACTATGGAAGGCAGTAATTGCTGAGAATGCAGTTAGGAGATTCAGAGTTTCCATCCCGTCGCGGTTACAACGAAGGCCAGAGGAATAGTTGGCCGAAACGTTGTGAAAAGAAAGACGAGGATAATAGTCCGCGATAAATAAATTAATAGATGGACCTTTTGAATTCTATATAAAAAGGTGGGCATTTAGATCGACAGAACGGACACCTCCCCCACTCCAAGGCAATGGAAAAGACCAAAAAAACTGAGATCAAACACTTTTAATAAGGGTTACATTTTTTATGACGAAATTCAAATTTTTCATCCGACTAGAAACAATTAACTGGAATTAAATGTTATTTTTCTTAATAACATGAACTAACGTTCAACAAAATCAGAGAGCTATTTAGAATGAAATACTAATTTTGTACAAAAGGAGAACGACAATGGATAGATTGCAGGGTAATTATAAAGTCAATAAGTCAATTAATCAAATAATTACATACCTTGTATAGATTTTGTGGAAGTTGACGATCAAAGAAAGAAAAAATGAATGACACGTTCGAAAGACCAAGAAATGTGTGATCAGCTTTTATTTATATATTGAAAAAAAAACGAGATACATGTCAGCTTAATCGTTTATATATAAACTAGTCTGAGTGCCCGGCGTTGCCAGGGTGTTTTGAGGTGTGTGTTGAACAACAAAAAAAAAGTGGCAGTAGGCAGGCGGGCAGGCTGAACCCGTACCGCAAAGAGGGAAAAGAACGTGAATAAAAAACGTGACATCTTTGCTGTTGCGTCCATCGCCAAACCGGAAGCACTTCATACAGTCCAAGGGAGATAATGGAGAAAAGCATATGAATTAAAAAGTATCGCTCGGAATACTGCAGATATATAACCAGCTCAACAGAAGAGGAGTTAGATCTTATAGAGCCCAAGTAGATTAAATAGAGGATAAACAAAATAAATTAGTACAAGGTCTGTTCCAAGAATTCAAACTAATAACAACTTAAAATTGTATACGATCGCTTCAGAGACGATATCAAATTTATTCATATATAGTCTCTTCATCAGCACAAGGTGGTTGTTAGAGGAGAACTGAGGCCAAATGAACACTCAATTATTTGATTTTTAACTTGGTATCTACCCGCGCCTAAATTTTCCGCGTACTAACGAAGAAACTATATATAAATAAGCTTGATAGCGTATCTGAAACGATCGTTGTTATTCTAAGCTGTTATTGGTTTGATTTCTTGAAATATATGTAAATGATCTTGTATTGATTTATTAATTTTGTTTAGCTTCTATTAACTCTCTCTCTCTCTCTCTCTCTATATATATATATATATATATATATATATATATATATATAGTAAGTTATGAAAATATACATGGCAATTAAGCTACATAAAATATTCCACGTTTCATTCTCGTGAGAATTCGTCAGGCTTATGCGAAAAGTTGAGGTTATTGCGCATTTTTATATATACACATGCTATTGAATTTTCTAGTTAGTCAATCAGCTTCCTAGTTGCCACCGCGCCAATCCTAATCAGCCAAAAGTACAGTTGACCTCAGGTTCACCCCTTCCCATTGTGTGTTTTATGGAAAGGGTTTGTTGTAGTAAGCTGACATACTTTCAACCTAGGTGTAGTTGGATAGGTTATTTTGTGTTTTAGGATATTATGTTGTATATATATATATACTTCCAAAGGGTGAATCAACCTTTTTTTTTTCGTCAACGGCCAACTAGCACCGTGTGTGTGTGTGTGTGTGTGTGTGTGTTTGTGTGTGTGTGTTTGTGTGTGTGTGTGTGTTGGGGTGAAGAGGGATCCCGTAAGCCGTGGTGAAGGCAACCTTTCTAGGAGAAGCAAATCTCTGATAAAAAAACATAAAGCGGGAGACCAGTACCCGCATTAAGCTGGTCTGTAGTTTAACTTGTTGCTGGCTATTTTGCTCTTGCTTGTTGCTGGATCTCAACATTTTGAACCGAGAGAGAGAGAGAGAGAGAGACTTAGCTGTTGTACAAAGCTAAGACTCTATAACACCATCTGTGTATAGATATTCCCTCAGGCATTTGTCTATAAAAATAGTCCTGTGGCGATGGAAAAGTTGTGACGCGTGCAGGCTTCAAATGCTGGAAGCATGTAATAATTCATCTCAATGACCGTCTTCAGTGTCATGCCTGCTTGAGCGTGTGAATTCATGGAATTTAAGTGTCTGAGGGAGTGGCACTCGGCTGACAAGACCTTGCAATTATCATATATATATATATAATTATTTTTTAATTTGTATGTTTATTTTATTTTTATTTTATTTGTATTTATTTATCTATTTCCTATTGTTATTGTCAATCTTCAAATTATTTTGTATTGCTATCTTAGGAATTTAGTAAAGTTTATCCTGCGCACACAGTTGTTCGCTATTTCTCTCCTACAGTTTAATAGATGTTGGAGTTCTTTAAAGAATAGGATAGTGAATTTTTCATTCAGGCATAATCTATATGGATCGACTAGGTTCAAACATGTACTTGCTTGTCCTACTATTTTCCATTGTACTATCGGAGAATGTCTACTTTCCTCGAGTTTCCAGTATTGCTTTGCTTGTGCTGTTTTCATTCGGCGCTTTTTTTTGTTTTTTGTTTTTTTGTTTTTGAACGTACTTTTATGGTCATAATATCTGGGTTTGAAATCTAAGGAAGTCATACCTACGTAATGTTTCTTGTTATTCGGGTTTTCTTTGGTAAATATTGTGTCCTGGTAAACTATGCTTTTTGTTAGACATTTGTTTTTAAGTGGGCAGTGTGCAGGATCTACAATTGCATTCAATCAACCCCTGCTTATATACTAATGTTTTATACTTCATCTATCTTACCCTACGTTTTATTTTAAAGTTTGTTCTACATTTTCCATATTAATGAAAGCTAAGCTAAACGTTGCATCCCCCTTTATTTGTAACCTAGCTTTCTTCTCCTCTTCGCTTTAGACTCCGAAATGCCTAAGTACGAATAACGTTTATAACTTCTCTTTCTATTAATGTTTCTCCTTAGTGAATTCACAAATAAATTCATATATATACTTATAATTATTTAGCTTGTCTTAAATTTAATTTTATGTTATGCTCCGCCTCATACGTTAAACTTCTTATATCCTAATAAGTTTCTATATAAAGAATCTGCCCATATTTTTAATTCCTATATATATATATATATATATATATATATATATATATGCACTAGCAGACCGCCCAGTATTGCCCGGTCGTAAGATACGCTTAATTATGATATCTTAATTCATGCAAATTACGTATTATTATAGAGACAACTCTCTTTCGATTACTATATAAAACCAAATATATAGTTGTGAGATGAATATATATATATATACACACACACACACATATATATATAGATATACACACACACACACACACACACATATATATATTTATAACCTTGGGATAGGGCATTAAAAAATTAATAACAAAATACAGTACAGATATAATACACATGGATATAATCAATAGCATTATAAATAACACCGTAAGCAGCGCAAATACCGTAACCAGGGACCGGAAATACATAAGTTCAATATTTTTTCAAAAGTGCTCAATACATATGTAGAGAAATTATATAAACAGAAAAAACTGAATGTTTTTCTGAAGTTTATATAATTTTCGGATCATGTCTGGGTGCATGGGGGATGTGGGTTAAGTTTCTTGTTTTTTTTCTTTTTCCTTTTTCAGAATTTGAGTTGCTTTTATTTGCTCTTTTTAATTTCATCACATATTTCTAATACAATTTTACGAAGGGCTAAATTTATTTACTTCAACTGCAAACATTTTCATAAATATGTTCAGCGTCTAATCGATTTATATTTTAGAAAATGACAAACTGCGCACGCTTTGATTCGTGTCAAGGGCATTGCATCGGGTTCCCTAAGTAAATAATAGCGATAAACTTTACATGAACCCATGTCATATCGAATAAAAGTTAGTAAAAATCAGTTCTAAGTGACAGTCTTTTCGAAGTTTAGCGTTTAATCCCCAATGCAGGTGACACTAAAAATATAATAAAGAATCACATAAGACTTTCCAGGTCACAATCACATTGATACATTGTTTCTCGTTAGATGAACTAAGTTAAGCAACGTTGAGGCTGGCCAGTACCATATCGGATGATCATTTGGGAATATCAAGTGATGTATGTGGGAAAACATCGACATCTCCTTGTAAGAACTGCAAGAATTAATGTCATCTCTCCTGACGTGGATATGCATGTGACTCGGGAACGCTTGTGAATTTGATGTTCCCTAGAAACGTCCTTCTTTGGAGGAAGCCGGTTCAACTCGCTTATGGTTATTGCCGCTGGTTTCTTCTTTCTATTTGGCCATGACTGGCGGAATGAGAGCAATCTACCTTCGTGCAGTTCAAAATTTCATATAAAGTTTTTTTTCTATTTCGAGAGTTAGCAATTGAAGATTGTAAGAGATTCCATCGGCCAAAACGTTGTGAAAATAACAACCACGAGGAAAATATTGGTTCGAATAATCCAAATAGTTTTGAAGTTAATCAGGTTTGATCAATGTGGAGGAAACCCTTCATATCAGACAATTGCTATTTTGGGACCCTGCCAGAGTGCCCAGTTGGGGGAACTGATTTCCCTCTCCATATTAAAAAACGGCATTTTACCTAATTTGCTCCGTGGGAAAGCAAATAAATACAAATTTAGTTACGTTTTATTTTATAATTTTAATGACTTTGGAATTTGGTTTAAATTTTTTGGCGGGGGGGGTGACATTTTAGTTGTTTATCGTGACTTTACATTATTAGTGAGTTTATCTTGCGTGATGACTGTTTCAGATGAAGATTAATAAGTTTGGATTATTTGGATTATTCCATGGCGCAATGAATA
The DNA here is from genome assembly GCF_053919585.1 of Euprymna scolopes. Classification (NCBI taxonomy): domain Eukaryota; kingdom Metazoa; phylum Mollusca; class Cephalopoda; order Sepiida; family Sepiolidae; genus Euprymna; species Euprymna scolopes. Next base: position 76,656,274 of record NC_136516.1, on the reverse strand, counting down.
AAAGTGTTAAAGTATAATCGATTCTAACGGACAGTATTTTGGATGTTAACAGTTCAATTCTAAGTATTACCAATACTGAGAACACAATTGCGAGTCACTTAAAACTTCTCCCAAATCATGACTGTGTAACATGGTGTGTGTATGAAAAAATCAGCAGCAGCTGTAGGATAACTGAATAGCGAAAATATTAGCAGCACAAATGCAAATTAAGCACATGTGCACACGCTGATGTCACGGGAAGAAGGAGAAAAAAGGATAGCACGAAATCGAGGGAGAGGAGAACAAAGTGTGTCCGGGAAAGACGGACGTGTGAATACGAGGGCGAGAAAGCGCTGGCTCGTGCCGGCGTGAGGTGGCGGGGAAAGAGACTGTTAAAAAGCGCATGTTATACAACAGAGCGTTGTAAAACACATGTGTGCGAAAAGACTTTTGAAAGATAATAAAATGTGTTATTTTGAAAATGGATTTCGTTTGCACTTTTAAAAAATCCCGATTTGGATTTTTATTTATTGCTCTCTTTTTTTTTTTCTTTGCGACGAAGTATCAGACAACGTGCTGGTCCGAGTGGTTGAAATGTAACGACACGTTTAAAGTGTAATGATCACGTTACAGCTACGAGAAAGAGAACCTGAAAAAAATATCGCAAAATGAACTAGGAAACACTTGCTTTCTTTATTTTTGTCCTTTAGTTATCACATTCCATGAGCGATGTTTCTAATAAGGGAGGAAGAATTGCTATTTTCTGGGTCAGAATATATATACCAACCACTTATCGTCTGCTAGTTTTTGCTATTGAAGTAATGCTGTTGTTTATAGTTCCTTACATCAAGTGGCTTCATGCCTTTTCTGAAGGCACCTCTCCCCTAAAAAAAGAAAACATAATGAACTGCAATGATGAAAACAACAAAAATCTTGAGGTAAATCCTTGAATGCGGAAACCAACCAACCAACACAACAAACGAACGCTACAACCTACTATAGATAATTATGAATAGAAAAAGATAAACACATATAGAAAAGAAACCACACGAGTCTAACGGAATTTTTTTAAACCGTAAGAACACAAATGAACTGCCCTCCTCCCAAATTATTTTTCATTCGTGCATGTACATGATATCAGCCTCTTCTTGTGAGACATAAAATAGTCATGAAGGGTCAAGAAGGATGAGAAAAACGAGGACAATGATCACAAACCAGATATCCGCTGAAAGGATGTGAAGAATACCGAAACCTTTATGAGGATTATTGTCGCTCAAATTCCAGAGAAAGGCAACAGTTTTTGTTAGCGAGAAATAAATGGTAAAAGGCTGTTGTGATAAGACAAAGTGATTTCAATGGTTATAAAGAAGGTGTTGAATGTTGAAAATTCGGGGAAACTTGTTGTCACTCGGACTCCAATGAACACCGCTTGCTATTGTCAGTGAGCAATCATTAATAATTACTTGTGTCAAAACTCCAAGTGAATTGATGATAATAATAATAATAATAATAATAATAATAATAAATCACACCATAAAATAAAAAAGAGATTTTTAACTTTTAAAATCATTTCTGTTGTTTGCGACAAAAAAAAATGTCCGATAAAAACTTTCCAGACATTTTTGACTTTGGAAAATGGGTTTTCAGCAAAAGCATTTTCTGCAACAGAAAAGTTTTTTTTTTGTTTTCTTTTTTTTTTCAATTTTTTTTTTTTTTTTTTTTCATATTCGTTCACAAAATTTTACAGTTTTTTTTTTACCAAAAAGGAAATTATATTAAATCACTCAACTTGGCTTTCAAACATTTTTCGTTAGATCGTATATATTTTTCACACACACACACACACATATATATATATATAAGCATGGGTACCCAGCGTTGCCTGAGTTGACATGAAGTTCCATTTGAAACACGCCTGTTATACTAATCATTTTCATCATGGGTAACGTGGATACCCCCCACAACAATTTCAAAAATAAAAGAACGGATAAAAACATGTAAATGTAATCGATCACAAAAAGAAGTATCTGATACCCTCTCCACCAGATGTTTCAGCAGAAGGGATCACTGTCCTAAGAAAAATCACGCTTTTGGGAACCTAAAAAAATAACGTTTATAAACATTAATGTGTGCGTTTATTTTTTATTTTGGTAAATGTATAGTTTAGCGACGTAAATTATTTGCCAGACAAAAAAATATAAAAATCATTTATGTTTATATAAAAAAAAAAAAACATTGTTAGACCCAAAGGTTGAAATAAAATCAGAAAAAAAAATCCATTTTTATTATTTTTTTATCATTTATATTTATTATTTGAGGCCGCTATATTGCTTTTAACATTTGGCCTTTTTAAGCTCTTTCATGAACTATGTTTTTGGCCGCCATATTTTTTTGTAATGAAAGAGCGTAAAAAAGGCCAAATTTGGATCTTAAAAAAGCCAATCTGTCAAACATAAAAAAGGCCAAATTTTAAACGTGTAAGACGTACACATTTAGTCTAATAAAACAATGATACAAAAACATAAAAATTAATTTTTTTTTTGTTTTATTTCAGCCTAATAATGTTTTATATAAAAATGAATAGTTTTCACCATTTTTTTGTCTGTCAAGTAATTTACGCCGCTAAACTACACATTTGTCTTTATTTTTTTGTAAGGGCACATTTTTACTGACTGTTTTTTGTAAATAAACGACATTTTCGATTTGCTTTTTTAGGAGGGTGCTTTTCGATTTGCTTTTTATTTGTTGCTTTATCTTTCTAATGTAATTCCCCCCCCCCCCAAAAAAAAAAAATTTGAATTTGTGATATTTTGGGGTTTGTTTTGTTTATTAAATTGTTAGGTGAAAATGGAGAATGGTCTCATAAAAAATAATTAAATTTATTGTTATTTTATGTTTCCAATGTAATTCCCCCCCCCAAAAAAAAAAATTGTATTTGTCAGATTTTGCCCTCCCCCTCAATCGCCAAACTTGAAAAAATGCTAGAGGTGACCTGTCTCGTTGAACGCTTGCTGGCCAAAAAGTGGGTGCTCATTTTACGTTAAATTCATATAGAAATTTGATCCCCCACTCTAGCATTATTTTTTTTTTCAAAATTTCTTCTCTCATAATATTTATAAAGGCTATTTAAATGTATTTAAAGATTTCCATTTTTTGTAGGGGGTTAATTGCCGTTGGGTCACGTGATATAAAGTTACCTTTTTAATTAGAAAATTAAGTTTGCAATCAATGAAATTAACTTGAAAAAAGAAAAAAAGGTGTAAATTGTGGAATCTAGAGGAGGGCAGCAGATCTTCATGTTTTTAGGTATTAAACGACGCTGAATTATATGGTAAAAATTTACCGATTTCTGTATTGCCGTTTAAGGAATAAAATAAAACAAACAAATGAAATCTTTTCAGGTTTTTTTTTTCGTAATTTTTTTTTTTTAATATTAAAAAAAAACAATAAAAGCCAAACATTTTTCGGGTTTGTTTTACTGTACACATCAATTCGAAAAAGTTGTCCCAAAACAAATATAGAATAAATAAATGCTATCAAAGGCAAGATAAGTTAGTTTTTCTATCTAACTGGATATGTTTTTTTGTGTTTTTATTTAATGTAACATGTTTATTCAGCTCAAAAAACATACAGTGTTTACCGATGTATTGGAAAATTAAAAATGGCGTCCAACTCTCTCTTTGACACGGTAAATTTGGGAAAAGGAGTTAAAATAGAAAAACTAGACAAAATACTGTTAAAAACTCGCTCAATATATGTTACCGTGACGTAGGCTGGCATATATTTGGTGGGTTTTTAACAGTATTTATCTAGTTTTTTATTTATAACTCATTTTCTCAAACTTACCGTGTTCAAGAGAGAGTCGGCGCTATTTTTAATTGTTCCAATATATATATATATATATATGTGTGTGTGTGTGTGTCTGTATAAAGTTTCGCTCTAACAATTTTCTTAAAACCCTACTTTTTCTATTGATATTTATTTACTTTTCAAAGGAAAGCAAAATGTGACACAAGGTCGTTTTTAATGTGGTGGTAAACCCATCTCCCAAAAAATGGGCACTCTGACAGTAGGCAAAAATAAAAATCGCCTTAGTATAGAATAGTTTATCCTATATTGACTGAGGACAAGTTTTTCTTTTTTATATATAACTTGCCTTCATACAGCTCAGAAGCCCTATCTCCCCTGTTAACTCTCAACTGGTGACAGAAACAGTCCGTTTATGGAGACCATCATCAGAGAATTTTCTTTTGTCAGTTTTCCTTCGATAAACTCTGAACTGCCTTTAACACGGCAGAAGAGTCCCATCCACCCATAATAATTATTATTATTTTATTTGTGATAGGCAGATTCCAATATTTTTACCGATTCTGTCCTAAATTCCCTATTTCGATATAATTACCGATTCCAATTCTTTTTTAAATTCTTAAATGTAGAATTTTCTGATGAGGAAGTTTAGATTACCAAAAAAGCCCGAGTATATATTTTCACAAACGTAAAAATACATTTGTCGGGATGATCTGAAGAATTTAGTTTTACTGGTAATTTAAAATCAATAAATAGTTGCCATTTCATCATTAATACGAGCCATGGAAAATTAAGTTTAAAATTAAAACAAAAGAAAAACAGGAATCGTTTTTCACATCAGAATATAGATATCACATTATAGATACCACATCAGAATATAGATATCACATTATAGATACCACATCAGAATATAGATATCACATTATAGATACCACATCAGAATATAGATATCACATTATAGATACCACATCAGAATATAGATATCACATTATAGATACCACATCAGAATATAGATATCACATTATAGATATCACATCAGAATATAGATATCACATTATAGATACCACATCAGAATATAGATATCACATTATAGATACCACATCAGAATATAGATATCACATTATAGATACCACATCAGAATATAGATATCACATTATAGATACCACATCAGAATATAGATATCACATTATAGATATCACATCAGAATATAGATATCACATTATAGATACCACATCAGAATATAGATATCACATTATAGATACCACATCAGAATATAGATATCACATTATAGATACCACATCAGAATATAGATATCACATTATAGATATCACATCAGAATATAGATATCACATTATAGATATCACATCAGAATATAGATATCACATTATAGATACCACATCAGAATATAGATATCACATTATAGATATCACATCAGAATATAGATATCACATTATAGATATCACATCAGAATATAGATATCACATTATAGATACCACATCAGAATATAGATATCACATTATAGATACCACATCAGAATATAGATATCACATTATAGATACCACATCAGAATATAGATATCACATTATAGATACCACATCAGAATATAGATATCACATTATAGATACCACATCAGAATATAGATATCACATTATAGATACCACATCAGAATATAGATATCACATTATAGATATCACATCAGAATATAGATATCACATTATAGATATCACATCAGAATATAGATATAGGCACACATTTTCCGATTCCGATATCGCTAAAAGTTCCGGTCTTTTCGATTCCGGAATCTAATTAACCGTCCTAATACTGGTCAATGGAACCTGTTCTGACTGAGCGAATGTGGCTAATGGTGTGGTTCTGTTCTTGGACCATTGCTTTTCGTCCTCTTCGTCGTTGATATCCCGGAGATGCTGGAGAGTTTCGTTCTCATGTTTGCTGATGACCCCAAGATATTTCAAGTCATTACTGACTCAAAGGATACCCAGCACTCCAATCTGCAGAGTGACTTACACCAACTTCAATCCTGGGTGAACATCATGCAGTTCCATCCTGAGAAGTGTACAACAATGCATCCAGATAATAACAATCCCAACCATTCATACACCATGAAATATAATGATGGAAGCTGCTGCACTCTGAAAGAGACCAATGAGGAGAAGAATTCTGGTGTTATGATTGACCAAAGACTGTCCTTCACTAAGCATGTTGAATTCCAAGTCAACAAAGCCCACCGGATTCTCGGAGCAATCAAGAACACGTTTACAACTCTGGGTACATCTTTCCTGCTTCTTTCCCTTATCCGCCCACACTTGGGATATGCTTCTGTGATCGAGTCCCCGAACTTCAAAAAAATAAAAATAAGGACACCCTGAAAAGGGTCGAGCATAGAGCAAAAGAAAAACTCCGATTTGCCCTACTCTGAACGCCTTACCCCCGTTTTAATCTCGCTACTCTAGAATTCAGCAGACAACATGCCGATATATTACAGGCCTATAAAATAAAGGATTTTGACAATTTCCGCTCTAATAGACCTTACACCAACTGTGGAAATTGCTTGTTGGCTCCAGCCCTCAACCCATCCACCAGGGGACATAATCTGAAGATGCAGATCCAGCACCATCCTGGTTCCTATGGCCACTTCTTCTCTAGTAGAGTGACTCCTATTTGGAACAGCTAAGTTCCCACACCATCAATGCCCCCCAGTAAACGTCTTCAAGTCATGTTTTGCTGTAGAATGGAAGAACTATGAAGACCTATATCAATACCAGTTTTGTTTTTTTTACTGAGCCATATATTTTTCATATTTTTCCCTCATAGTTTTCATGTGAATTACTAGTGCTACTTGGAACTCTTCGACAGAAGACAATCAAAAGCTTAGCATATGGTCTTAATACCCTGGTCGGGTAACTAATGACCTAGACTTATGATATATATATATATATATATATATATATATATATATATATATATATATAAAGAAAGTAATTCGCTAGATTTCATAAACAAGTTATTTCTGTTTATAATTTGTTTATTTTCTTAAGGTTCACATTACGTTCGCAACCAGCAAGCCAGTAAAATTATGTCTTCATTGTATATTTGAATTGTTTACTCCTCGGGCATCAACCCTAAGTTCAAAGAAAAAACATTTTTACAACAATTTATGTGATTCATTTAGCCATATATATATATATATATATATATATATATATATATATATACATTGATATATATGTACACACACACATATATACATATATATACACACATATATACATATATATACACACATATATATATATGCATATATATATATATATGTCTATATTCCAAATTTCAAGATGTTGTTGACTATCTTACTACTTATTTCGTTAAGTACGCTGAAATGCACAATTCTCAACAGTACCTGTTTCGTAGAGCAGAATCATTCATGTAATTATTATGTTAGTATTTTTTTTTTCAATTTATTCCACCCTTTAATCTATCAGAATAAAATAACTGATCACTTTTAAAAGAAAATAAAGGTATATTGGCATGATTACAAAATCCGAAAATAGGGAGAGAAGTTGCAATTATTTTTCAATTTGTAAGTCATATATATATATATATATATATATATATATATATATATATAATTTAAAGGAGATTAGAATAATAGTCTAAAGAGCTAAGTGTATTTTAATGTAATAGTGAAATTACTAGTTTAATTAAAATACAGGAAATGCTCGTTGTAATTTAGATATATAATAAGCTCGATAGTTAAATGTCCTAGAGCTAATTCAATATTAAGTAATGTGATTTATAATTTAAAAGTTTTTAATTTTTTTTTTTTTTTTTTTAAATTTAACAATCAAAATTTAATTAAATTAAAAATCAGTTTCATAAGAAGGAACAACAACAAAGTCAATTATCTGTACGATCGTTTCGGAAATCCGTGCTTTTTATTTGTGGTATACATGAAGTCACTCCTAAATTTGCTGATGAGGAGACCGTGCTTACCAAAAAAACTATGTATAATTATTCTACGTGACTTCATGTATACCACAAATAAAAAGCACGGATTTCCGAAACGATCGTACAGATAATTGACTTTGTTGTTGTTCCTTCTTATGAAACTGATTTTTAATTTAATTAAATTTTGATTGTTAAATTTAAAAAAAAAAATTTAAAACTTTTAAATTATAAATCACATTACTTAATATATATATATATATATATATATATATATATATATATATATATATATATATATATATATATATATATATATAGTGATGATCATATTTATTGGCACGGTAAAATAAAAGTTAAATTTTGTCTAATAAATTCTAAAAAAGGGATTAAATTAAAGAAAATAACAAAGTATATTATGTATTTTTAACTGGCCTTTCCGATGCAGCAATCGGATTTTAGAAAAAATAAATAACAAAGGAACAACAAACATAATTGCAAAAAACCCTTGTTCAAAATTATTGGCACGGCTTTGTTTTTCTTTTAGTATTAGTATAATATCAATCAATTTCCGGTTTACGTGCTTTCTGAACTTTTTTATAGCCATATTATGCTTGTTTAACGCTAATTCAGTGAATAATTTTTTGCAGATAATTTTTAGATAGCGATTTATTTAAACTATTATAAGTGACTAAATTATAATTTTCAATCGCCATGGTTAAAACTAAGGAACACAGCGAAGACGTCAGGAAGCTTGTTGTAGCATTCCATACCAATGAGGAGGCTATGATAAGATTTCAAAGAAGCTAAACCTTCCCAAATCCACTGTTAGAGCCATAATAAACAAGTTCAAATCGCAAGGCCACGTTATGAGTTTAGAGGGTAGAGGGAGAAAAAGGATTCTTTCCCCAAGAGATGAACGGAAAATTGTTCGACAAGTAAAACAAACCCCAAGGATCTCTGTTGGGGAGATTGTTGATGAACAGAGCACCTCTGGAGTGAATGTATCTCGACATACAGTTGGTAGAGTTTTGAAGAGAGCTGGTTTAAAAGCATGTCGTCCGAGAAAGACTCCCTTATTGAAGCCTATGCACCTGAAAGCAAGGCTAGCCTTTGCAAAACCTCATATTGATAAAGATGTTGCATTCTGGAAACGTGTTCTATGGACTGACGAAACGAAAATAGAGTTATTTGGCCATAATAAAGTGTCTTATATTTACAGAAAATCTGGCGAAGCTTTCCTGCCTAAGAACACCATACCCACAGTGAAGCACGGTGGAGGCAGTTTGATGTTTTGGGGATCCTTTGCTGCCTCTGGACCAGGGCGACTTGTTAAGGTCACAGGTAGCATAAAAAAGGAAGATTATGTTAAAATATTGGATGAAAACCTGAAAGACTCTGCTAAAGAGCTCTCACTTGGTCGTCGTTGGTGGTTCATGCAAGATAATGACCCAAAGCATTCGGCGAAACTGACTAAGAAATGGCTTGAGGACAATCATATTAATGTTTTGGAGTGGCCATCACAAAGCCCAGACCTTAATCCAATTGAAAATTTATGGAGAACATTAAAATTGAGGGTAATGCAAAGGAAGCCTAAGAATCTTATTCAATTGGAGGATTATTGTCAGGAAGAGTGGGCTAAAATTACTACTGAAGAGTGCAACAACTTGGTTGTAAACTATGAAAAGCGACTGAGGAAGGTAATCAAGGCCAAAGGCTATACAATTGATTATTAAATAAATCGTGCCAATAATTTTGAACAAGGGTTTTTTGCAATTATGTTTGTTGTTCCTTTGTTATTTATTTTTTCTAAAATCCGATTGCTGCATCGGAAAGGCCAGTTAAAAATACATAATATACTTTGTTATTTTCTTTAATTTAATCCCTTTTTTAGAATTTATTAGACAAAATTTAACTTTTATTTTACCGTGCCAATAAATATGATCATCACTATATATATATATATATATATATATATATATATATATATATATATATATATATATATATATATAAAATATATATGTGGCGATTAAGCTACACTGAATATTCCGCGTTTCATCCACTCTAGGACTCTTCAGGCTTATGCCTTATATATACAAATTCATATTCCAGGCTAAATAAATATATTTCAAGACAAAAAAAAAATTAAACGGAGAGTGCTCAATATTAAACAGAACAAAATATACGTTTTCTTTATATATATATAAACATTTATATATCGCTGCACTCTTTATGATAATGTTTATCAATAAGTATTGATTGAAACAGTATCATGACTAGTGTAACGATATAGAAAATGTATTTAAATAAATAAAAAAAAGTATATATATATATGTGTGTGTGTATGTGTGTATATATGTGTATATGTATGTGTGTATATATATGTGTATATGTCTGTGTATGTATATATATATGTATATGTCTGCGTGTGTATATATGTGTATATATATGTATGTGTATATGTGTATTTATATATATATGGTGTGTTTATATGTGTGTATATGTATATTTGTATGTGTGTGTATATATATATTAGCTGGGAGACCCGACGTTGCCCTGAAATTTAATAAGGATCAACGAACGTTTCACACTCCCATATTTTATTGTCATAGAAATCGTTTATTTTTCAATCAAATCGATTGATTGCTATCTCTATTTGGGGACCTATCGCGGTGCATTGGGAGGAAGCTTCACATTCCGCCCCGCAATTACTTAGTCCATAATAAATTGTACTCTAGAGAACCTACTGTTGATCTTATAAAATTATTTTATATATAACTGCTAGAATCCAAGTATAAATGCAAAGGTCGAGTACAATCGTTCAGTTATGCTTTAAACAGAAATATTCATTTCGAACGCGCACCTGTCATATAAAAGAACCTACTGTTAATTTTATACGCCGGGCTCATTTGTCTATGCGGCAATAAACTTCTGAAATGCACTTGTGATGTTAATGGTCAAAATCGGACTGCTCCATTTTTAATGTTTTTTTTTTTCGATTATCGATTTTTTGATAATTATCAGAGGCATTCCGGTAAAAAAAAACAAATGAACAACAATCTAAAATAACTCCCAGACACATAAGGTACATTTGTGTGAAAAAAAAATCGGCCCAGCTGTTTAGGAGTCTATACCGAACGAACTCACAAAGTTCCTTTTATATATATATATATATATATATATATATATATGTGTGTGTGTGTGTGTGTTTATACTGCGTATCTGTTTTCATTAAAAGTTAAAATGGGATTATTGATTGAAAATAAGACATGCCCAAAAATCCATAATAAATAAATATCAAATGTGTTGCATCAAAATGATTCCAAACTGGACTCTTGCCAAACTAGTTCGATCATTTTCCCAAAAGAATGTAATCTTCATTCCATTAACAAGAATGCATATCGATAAAATCTGATTTTTTTTTTTTTTCAGGGACATTTTTCCTCATTTTTATCTGAATATAGATTCTAGAATTGATTTCTCAAATTTCCTCTCCAATTTAGACCTTTCCTAATTTTTCTCAACATGAAATCAAAAAAAAAAAATTTCAAGATTTTTGTAAATATTGATAGCTTCTTTAAAAATATTTATTTAATTGGCAGCGATAATATTGTCGGTTGTATCTTTTTCTTTCTTTCTTTTTTCTGTAAAGATTTTCGTAATTGTCAGAGTTTTGAAACAATTTTCCGATTCGGTTTTTTGTTAGTTTGTTTTTAATTTCTGTCTTGTATTTTTACCGATTTCTTTAAAAGAAAACGCATTTTGAACCCCTTCCCCCATCAATTATCTTTGTAAACGTGAAAATTCTAAAAATACATTTTTTCCCCGGTAGACATGTATAACGCATTTTCGGAAAGTTAAATAAATTTAATTAAGTAACGCTTAGACGTTTCACTGCAGCAAACGAAATAAACTTTTTTTTTTATATATATAAGAGGACTGTTACTACCGAAATATCAACATATATATTTTCAATGCTTCTGAATTTTACACAAATATATATCTGCTTGTGTAAGTTCGTTCCATATGGACTCGAAAACGGCTTGACCGATTTTCATGAAATTTCACACGAAGTATTTTATGTGTCTGACAAGTGTTCTTAAATAAGTTTTTGTATCGGAAGGTCTAAGTATCGGTAATCGATAATCGAACTAACCTGATGAAAGAAGGAACAGACGATTTGGAGCAAAGTTAACACCTTACACCGCCTAACATGACAAGTGCATTTGAGAAGTTTTATTACTACACAAGCCGAAAGGCCCGGCATATAAAATCAACATTAGGTTCTTTGATATAACAGGGGCACGTTCGAAACGAATGTTTCTGTTTAAAGTACAATTGAGCCATGATACTTGACTTTTGCATTTTAAACTTTAATGCAAATAATTTTATAAAATCGACAGTACGTTATCTACAATGCAATGTAGACTACAATGTATTGTGAACTTAGTTACTGCGAGAGGTATGTGAAGCTTCCTCTCAATGCACCGTGATGGGTTCCTAATCAAAGCAGGTAATCAATCGATTTGATTGGGAAAAAATGGTCGATTTAACCGATTTTGATGACAATAAAAATATGGGAGTGTGAAACATTCGTTGATCATCATTCAATCCCGGACAACGTCGGATCTCCCTGCTAGTAAAAGATATATAGAAAATTAAAAAAAATAAATACATTTTTTGTTGTTTCTCATAACAGATGATGGTAGTAGGTAGAAAAGGAGACAACTCCGCCATTTTGCGCCTGGGTGTGATCACGTGGCGTTTTCCGGCTAAGATGAAAGTGTGTTATTTGTTTTATTGTCGCTAGTAAATAGGTAATTCTTCTAAACCACGAAACATTTTTAATTTGGCCCCAATCCGGAGTATCCATTTTTGGAGAGCTGGATTTTCCTCACATAAAAACCGACCTTTTGTCACACTCTTCTCTTGTAGGAAGGAAAATAGATAGGGATGGCCTCACTAAAAACTGGTTGTTACTCAACACTTTTATCCGTGGAGTCTTCATCTTAATAGGTCTCGCTTTGTCACATCCCTGAGCTTGAAGTGATTCAAATAAACTGAAAATCATAATAATAATCAATACATTAATACGATAGCGTGTGTGTTATTTTCCGGGTCACGTTTACATGTAGGCCGTTTAATTGTTATGTATGTTTCTTGTCATAAATAATTTTACTAAGAATTCTTTATAAGTTTTGGTTTCGGTTTCGATTATAGCTGATGGCACTTAAGTCATTTATTTATTAAATTTATAATTTTTTTTTTATAAATAATCTTATCAAGAATTTTTCATAAGTTTTGGTTTCGGTTTCGATTTCGATTATGGCTGAAGGAACTCAAGTTATATATATATATATATATATATATATATATATATATATATATATATATATATATATATATATATATATATAGCAACTTTATATTATATAAAAATCGATACAACATTAACTTTCTAATAATATATAAAAAATTTGCAAGAATTAAAATAAGCGTACTTTACAACCGGGTTTTGCCGGGCGTTCGTACTAGCTTATATAAATACTTTTGCAGTTTTAAAAAAAGAGCTACAATATCAGAATGTATGCACTTACACTGAACATCTACAGAATGCCAACTTCAATACAGTACATATAAATGAGTTCCCTGTGGAATTTTCACAGGTCCCGCTAGTTTATTTGTATATTTGTATATTTTTAAAGTTGATTTTTTTTTCAAAATTTGTTTTATGTTTAGGAATTTTTTCGATGACGACTGATAATTTAGATTATTCGAACTATTGTTCTCGCTTTTGATATTATTATCACAAAGTTTCGGATGATGTAATCTCAGATTCCCGAGTTTGACAAGACACACCTGAAGATTTAAGATTGCATTGACCGAAACGTCCTGAGAATAACATCCAGGAGGAAAACAGTAATTGTCTTTTTTGTTTTTATTTTGTCGTTTATTTTATACAAGGGAGTCACGACTTATTAAGGCCCGAAGGCCACCCGAGGATAAGGTAGTAGTGTAGTAATCGTTAATGGTGTAAGTTTGGTAAAATTTGATTATTTAAGGGGACAGCTCAATAAGAACTTGTTTACAGTGGACTTGAAGGCTCCCATACTGTAGTCGGTCGGGAAGCAGACCAGCGGAACAGTGTTTCACAACGGGCAGTTCCATGAAAATAACGATAGGACAGAGACAGGCTTGCAATGTCTCTTTTGTGGGGAAAAAGGTTTCAAGGAAGAGAGAAGGGGCATCACCTACTAAGTTTCGTAGCTGATTTGGAACTCTATCAAGACATGATAGGGCGTACCGAGCAGCTTTTGTTCAGATGTGGCAACAGTCTTATATCTTAGGATATGTTTGCCTCTTATATCGGCATCGGCAGTGATATACTTACTGGAGGGGTAGAATTATCCGACCATTTTTCCAGCGATCTTTACAACAGATTTGATGTATGCGTTCCATTTCAGATCAGGAGTGAAGGTCAGTCATAGAAGTTTATCAATACATGGTGCTTCCCCAAGACGAGAGCCATTCATTTCAATTGAGGTCTGATGCGGTCAGAGCGATTATGATAAAAAGAGGGAAGTTTGGTTTTAACTGCATTTCCCCCCCCCCCATTGCACCACATTCACAAGATTATAAGGAAGAGAATAAGAAATATCCTTGTTATTGCCGGCCTTTGAAGTGTTGCCATAGATTGTGGTCTCTACGAACGATCTAAGAATGCGATTTGGGAATACAAATAATGTCTGTTTGTAAAAATAAAATGTGTAAGTCGGAGAGGTGAGAAAATTTACGTGAACTCATTGTTAGTAATTTAGAGCGAAGGATTTGCATTTATGATCATAGTCAGAAATAAAATGTAGCACAACAAATAAAGAAATTATTCTAAAACGAACGAAGTAGTCGTGTAAGTAAATTAGTACTTATGCAAAATAGGGACCGTGTTATCGTTGACATATTCCGGGAAGGCTACGTAAATACAATTGGCAAACGCTATCATTTGTTGGTGTTTCTATATTGAAAGTACGAACTTCGAACATAGAAACATTGAATTCATAGTAAAACAAATGGTACCTACGTAAATCTCATGTCGCAAATAGTAACATATCTGAAAATTGCGGAAAAAACGCTAAAGTAGAAAAATAATTGTTTATGAAAACATTTTTCGATAAAGTTTAGATGGGGAACAAAATTTGTCCGACATTTTGAATTATGTTCGTAGCGTGGCGTAAGCAATAAAACATTAATTATCTCCCTTGTCAACTGGTTTCTTTTTTTTTTTAGTAAGGGTTATATAGTGACTTCGCGATTTCACGATATCTATTTTTCATTAATAATTATATTTCTACTTTATAGTTTTTTTGTAATTTTTGAATATGTTACTGTTTTCGCCCTGGCAGTTACGTAGGTATCAGTTGATTTACTTTAAATTCAATATTTCGATTCGTTCGTTCAATACAGACGAACCCATCTGTTGATTAAATTTGATGTTTTTATAAAGAAAAGCAATAGATCTATACAGGGGACATAACTCAGATTACTTATTTTAGAAAGCATATTTTAGATTACTTTGATTTTTTGCTTATTGTTCGTTATTTACTAAAATTACTTATTTAAAAAATATTAATTTTATATAAATTTACGAAAACAGAACTGGAATTTATTAAAAATTTAATTAATTTAATTAAAGTACTGTTTTTCTGTTTGTTATTTTACGAAGTTAGTACTCATGCAAGTATTGTACCGCGCTAAAATTATCATTTAGAAAGCATTATCAACATGGGAGGGTAGGGTATTTTGTAACTCTCCTATACTTTCACCTAACAATTTAATACAAAAATCTCTTGTTTCACGATTTATCTCCCTTGTTTGATTTGTCGCCTTTATTTGTAATGTTATTTTTTTTACGGTATCTATTCTTTATTAAATTGTTAGGTGAAAGTACAGAATAGTTTAAAAACTCTCCCCCTCGTGTTAATAATGGATTTCGAAATAATAACGTTATTTCAGCACGGACCGTAAACTGTGCAGGTGTTTTTTTTTTATTGAAATTACCATATTATGACAGCTTACAGTGTTATATGCTTTTTCCTTAATTTATACCCGTTTGCTAGCGTTTTAAACGTTAGCCATTATTTTCGGTAAGAAAAAGAAGAAAGGTTTTCGCTGGGCATTTTCCAGAGGTTTACATAACCTACTCAACATATGCCGACGATAACGCGTTCCGTATTCTGCATAAGTATCGTAAAATTTAAGAACATTTACACAGACAACAAATTTTAATGCGATTTGTGTGTAGTCACCAAACTTACAGAAACGGTTTGATAGGTAAGGGCAGGTAAGTCTTGTTATGCATTGGGCATCACTTGGATTTCTTACTAACTCGAACCCACGTTATAAGTTAAGGATAGTAGAAAGTGAGTCTTGGTTTTATAGGCATACTCTTTTCAGACTGATATGCAAATAGGTATGTTGCGCACGCGCGCGCGCATACACACACACACAAACATTTAGCGATAACGCAACGATTATTTGCTCTCGTCGCAGTTTTCGGGTTTCCGATAGGTGGCGTATCTACTTCCTGTTTCGCATTCTCTATCCACTTCCGTTCTTTGTCTATCTCGATCTCCTTCGCTCGAACCGTCGATGTAATCAGATGTACATTCCTTTCGCCTCGGCAGGCGAAACCTTCGTTTTAAGATGAAACGAAGGTACATCTTTTCTTAAGGTAAGATCCCACATGTCTACAACAGCATTAACGAACCTGTATGAACACTCGGTGCACACGCATTCACAATGGACTAATCAGTAACTTACCAGTTCGCATGCATTTGCATACAACGAACTGAATCATGATTGTATGGATATTAATTTACTTGTTAAATAAATATTTTACATAACATATCTCGACTTTAACGTCCTCCCTTTTGATGTCTCTCCTTTAAATGTACTTTCCCTAATGTTTTCGTTCCTTTTAATCCGGATCGTACGAACACGTATATCTGGTGTATACAAGATCAGTGACGAATATCTCTCTCCTCAACATGTTTACCAACCTTTCACAAACTCGCTACAGGTTTACTTTCAGGAGCCGCATAACTCTCGCTTCCCTTGTTTTGTACCTTTAGTCCTTAAATTCCAGGAGCAATATTTCTGACAAAGAAGGAAGAATTGTTGGATCAGAATCTATTTCATCTAACACTTATCGTTGGCAAGTTTTTTTGTTTTTTGTTTGTTTGCCTTGAAGTACTATTTTTAGCACCTATGTAACGTTGTTATTACATGTTAATAGTCGGGCCCGACGTTTTGTATAAAAGTCTCGCAGCTTTTTTGTTGTTGAAATAGAAGGTATTTATTCATGGCTCTTTTCAAACTATGTCTGCATGTTTGGTTTTTACAAGCCTATTGTTTCGTTCGCCATGTGGTCAACAAAACTCTGCCATGTCGAACGTGTGCTTTTTCTCCTCCCATGTCAACACAACTGCTCAAGTCCAGTCGCCTACAAGCGTTTTTTTTTTTTAAATCTCTCTCGTGCTTCACCTAGTTGTCGCCGTCCACATGGTTCCAAATATTTCTCCGCCTTTCTTTCCCTTGTCTTCCTTCACTGTGACGTCAACTCGAGCCACCGTTTAGTCATTTGCATATGTGAGCTGCCGCTGCTGCTACACACGTCTCCATGTTTTCCTTAGACTTATATCAAATGGCTTCATCTTTGTCTAGAGCGATTTCCGTAAAAAGAAAAATAAATAAATCAGTTCTATATTACACTCTTCTAGAGATTGAAGCTTCAGTCCTAAGTGCGGGCGAAACTAAGAATACAATTCTGAATTACTTAAGATTTCTACACGGTCGTGGCTGACGGAACGAGAGCATGCTACCCTCGTTTCTGTTTGAAATTTTGTGCAGATTCTCAGGTTTTAGAAGATACACGTGAAGAAATTCGTAGTCTACATAAGCAGGAACGTTGTGAAAATAGCACTCAAAATGAGAACAGTAGTCCAAATAATTTAATGTTCTTAATAACATGCACTGACGATAAACAAAATAAGCAAAAATCAGGTGTTTATTTGTTGTATACAATATTATTTTAGTCTTTTTTGGTCCCCAGACAAAAGGAGAGTGGACCTGTGAATTCACCCTTGTCCGTTCGTCTGTCTACACTTTTCTCAATAACTACGCCTTGGAATATTTTGAAATTTTGCACAAACATTAAACATGATATGAGTAAAAAAAAGTAACAGAGCGGATTTTCCGGAAAAACTCTGATTGTCCTCCTAGAGGTGCCTTTCGAGTTAAAATGGCTAAAATTGACACTTTTTTGCTTCTTTAAAAAGATTGATGCCTTGGACTTTTATAAATCTTTCTGAAAAGTTGTAACTAACTGATTTCTATATAATTTTTTTGTCTATACTTCGCGATAACTCTTGAGTGTGCCCTAGGGGCTTTCTTAAGACTAATAAATAAACTCCATTTTTGGCACTATTTAACCATTTTTGTCAAATTTTCTGTGTATGTATATTTAGCAGTTTTGCATTGTGCTGAACTCAAATTTAGATAACATATGTAAATTTATAAAAGTCTGTGGGGACTTTGGGGGCTAAATGGTGGGAGGAGGCAAATGATGGACTTTGTCATGTCTTCTTTTTTTGCATGGTGCAGAACTCAAATTTACGTATGTTAAGGCCTAAAACTGCTCCGTTTGTTCATTTTCACCAGGATTTGATGTCCCCTTGGGACTTTGGGCGCTAAATGAGGGAGGGGATGCTGAACATTTTTATGCTTCGTTCACTGTGCACTCACGGGGTACCATGCATGCTTTACTTGTTTACTGCAAAGTCACCACTTATCAAGACCGGGAAGCCAGTCAAGGATAATGGTTAAGTGTTCGGTAGTTGATGAGAACTCAATGATGATCAGTAATGGTGGAACTTATATCGGGAGTTATTGAAGAGAACAGGTCAACAAAAACTATCAAGTCTAAATTTTAAAGTCTTACAGACTTAATTGTATATATTAGATTAATACAGCTATATCCGATCAGAGATTGAGTTGGGTTTTTTTTTGTCCAATATCTGCTGTCTTGATTCGGTTTTGTTCCGATTATGAGATTGGTTTTCTTGTTATAATATTAGAGTAAGTGTAGATGTGTCTTAAATGGGTCTTTTCTATTCCGATATCAGTTCAAGGAGAAAAGGCGTCTTTATCCCGTTAGGTCTAAACTACCACCACCTCTATATAGAGTATGTTCGTATATTGGCCTGTCATGGCCGAAGGACATATTTTACACCTTCGCAATGTCTTCAAACAAGAATCGATTATCAAATGCAGTTAGAAGGGAACACGATAATTCTTCAGCTTGACACAAATCAAAAAGCCGTGGGGGGGGGCTTTTCATTATTAATGTGATATCAACCTGTACGGCTTTTTATGCTTTACCGTATTTCGTTTATTCTGTTCATAAATGTTTTCTTTTCCTCCTCAAACTTTCTATCTTCCCTATTACCTTCGTCGGTCTCTCTCTCTCTCTCTCTCTCTCTCAGCCCCCTCCTTTTCTCTCTTTATCCTTATATATATATATATATATATATATATATATATATATATATATAATGTGCATGTGTGTGGGTTTTGATACTCCCTTCTCATTGACGTCAAGATTAATGATGCATCGTAGAAC